>NW_006443262.1:929611-936460 GCF_000325575.1 Pteropus alecto | reverse complement strand
TAGGCAATTCCAAACGAGAATATGTTCTAAGTAAGCAAAATTGCAAAGTCTGTTAAAAAAAATCAAATGAGAGGACTTTGAAAGAGTTAAAAATTTAAAATCGATTTGAATGTAAATATAACCAGATCACTTTAGAGCAGCAATGAATTTGAACATTCTGCCTGCTTTAACAAAACGCAATTTTATTTTAAGAGTGTTAACAAGACATTAAACATTTATTCATGGTGAACAACCAAATTAGAATCGCATTTATCCCTAAATATTGAATTTAGACAATAAATGCATTTTCTATTTGTTACTATAATTTCAAAATAAACTCTGCTTCCTAATACTATCCTAACAAAGCATCAATGATATACATTTTGGGAATATTTTTAGCACCATTTCAAGAAAAACACTCTTATGGACACAATCACACATGGAAAACTTTAAGACTCTGAATTACTTTTCCTTCATGACAATTATAAATATACCAGAAAAAAAAATGATAAATCATAGTACAATAAAATATAAGGGAACAGAATCAAAAGGGAGAAAAAGCTTCATGACTGAAACAACCAAGAGAGTAATTATTATTTGATATAAAACACTGTTTGCTTTGCAATGTTACTTGGAAACAAAATTACAGATTAATTGGTAAAACAAGAAGTAATATATACCATGACTGCATACCAGTGTTAAGGGAAAATTTCAAGAGGCGTATAGATATAAAACAAGAATAAGCACTCTTTTATGAAGGTGATGCCACATGATTGGATACAGAAAACACACGACTCAGTGTTGCCAAACTCCTGTCTTCTCCTCCTGTAAGACAGAGTTCTGGAGTACAAAATAACTCTTGATAATACAGGCATCTATAAATCAGTGCATGTAACTTTTAAAAATTGTAGAGAGAAAAGAACTTGCAGAATTAAATATTGAAGAGTTGCGACTACATCTTAAAAGTAGACAATTTCATTACCTTTTAATTGCAAATGTTCTATATGAAATTGTCAACTGTACAAGTAACCTTTAAAAATATCTGCTATTAACATTCACCATCTGGTTTTCATAGTTGCTACTCTGTAAACCATTAACAGGTCATTTTATATAGATTGACCCACCTGTTGTTGTAACTCATCTTCTGTTGGTGGTTTAGTTTCTGGTGTGGGTGTGTGGGTAGGACTGTGACTTCTGATATCATTTTGTAAACCATAGACAGACTATATTAAATTAAAAAATATATATGTTAGGACAAAATACCATTAATAGTCACAGACTTTCCAAAAGGTAATTTTGTGTTATATATTCATTAAGATAACTTTGCTGCATAGTTAATTAAGTTTCTTATCAAAATTCAAAAGGCACTGCTATCATAAATATCATTTGAATGTAAAATAGAAGCATAACTTTTTGAAAAAATATGTGGTTAGATTATTAACTTTGACAGAATAATTGATTGTATGGAAAGAACATGGTAAGTGATAATAAAATTTGGGGGCTGAGAGCAGTTTTAGTGTGGACGTGAGGATGAAGGATGAGGACATATTACAACTCTATGAGCCTCACAATATTAAAGTTACCAGGTAAGTTTGAAAGAAACTCTTGAAATCAAAGGAGGGTAAATCCAGATGCTTAACTGAGCCAAATTTCAGAACCATCACCAACCTTACCAGCATCTCTGAATTCAAATGTGTTTTTTTCTGACCTGTTATCACTTCTACCTTGCTCTTCGTAACATCAATCTCTTGGCTCTTCACATTGACCCTTTGGACTTATGTTTTTTCCATTATGTCTTTCCATTATTTTGCTCTTAAACCTTCTTTCACAGATTTTGACTTGGGTTTTACCTATCTAAATCATGCAATTCACACCATCTTCGGTAAGTCCTTTGATCACCTCTCTCTTGTCTAACCCCAACCTGGAATTCAGTTCCTGTCACAGGACATCCATTTTATCCCAATCCATTTTAACCACATATGCTGTGAATTAATAATTAACAGGACAGAGAGGAATGACTTGAACTTTCTCTTTTCTCTCTTTCTTTCTTTTCCTTTCTTTCCCTTTTCCTTTCTTTTTCTCTTTCATTCATTTATTTAAAAGTTAGTGAATAATTACTGTATACTGAATATGGTTAGTGCTATGCATTAGGGATATAGAAGTAAACAAAGATAGAGACACTCCCTCCTCTGTTGGAACTCATAATCTAACAGAGCGGGGAACATGTTATACAAACAATCACACAAATAAATAAAGGATTAAAAATGTCATAAGTATTAGGAAAGAAAAGAATAAAAAGAGCATAGGGTCTGGAGCACAAGGAGTCTTAATTTTCCTTGAAGAAACAGAAAAGGTATTCATGAACTACTACTAGCTATATTTGAACATGATTAAATAAAACAACTTTCAGAACTCTGAAATAACAGTTGAGGTTGATTTTTTAAAATTAGACAAATGAACGATCACCAATTACACAATAATTATACTTTCCACTGTTTGCTGTTATTATTTTTTTTTCAGTTATGTCACATTAATTTTTGATAAGGAGAATTAAAAAGGTCTCTAAGGCTTGAAACTTCCATTTTTGTTTATGTTGATGTAATTTAAGTAATTTAATAAGAATCTACAGTTCATGTAAAAAAATGCTTATAAAAAAGATAGCTAATAGTTTTAACAGTAAGTTTTTGAATAAGATGAAAAATAATTAAAAAGACCACTAGAAAAATACCATAATTTATGGTGTCATTGAAGTAAAAAGATCCCAAGTTTTCTTTTATCTCCACATTTCTATGATTATTTCAACATGCACATATTTCACATGGACTTCATGAAGTTCCACATAAGACCCAACCACTGAGAAATGTCGTTTAAATCTGTCTTCCAACAACCTGGTTATTGACTCTGAGGTGACTGTGGAGTTTCCATTTTTTTGTTACAAGTGCAAGTAAACACCAGGAATTCTCTCCTTTATCAATCAAGGTGTCATTTATTTCCTGAGAGACAGTGATAGCTTTTAACTTTGATTCTTGGCTAGAGTGAAACTAGCCCTGAATAATGCAATTTTATGAACAAATGAGTTAAGACAATTGATCTTATTTTGGCAGATAATTGTGAGAATTATCTGCAATGTAAAAGAATTTTGAATATTTTAGAATAAGGAAATGTGTTAAATCTTCCCTTTTCCTTTTCTGCCTGGTTCTCCTCTCGCCATCCAGATCGCAGCCCAGGCGTCGTTTTCTCCATGATGCCGTTGCTGACCCTCAGCTCTGGGTTAGCTCACCCTCTGTCCTCCTCTGACCTAAACACCCATCATTTTGTGCTGTGATCTGTTTTCTTCTCTGTATTCACCACTAGGCTGTATTTTTAATGAGATCAGGAACCATTTTTATTTGGTTAGATGATACTAGCGAGGCTCATTACTTGTTTATTTCTTCATCATGATACTCATAATGTCAGCATTTTTTTTCAAAAATTTAGAGAATTAGAGGAAACTCTGCTTCCCTATCCATCAAAATACTAAAAATATCCTTTATCTCTGCTTTATTTTTATACATTCTTGTACTCAATAATTGATGAGGTGACCTTAATATATAAAATGTTTTTTTAGCAGACCCAATAAAAATCCTTAGCAACTGTTAATCTCATAAACTTGAGAAGAGTTCTCATAAGCCTGAAAGAGAATAGGAAGCTGCATCCCAACCATCCATGACAGGCACACATATATGATTAAATTCCTCCAGGTTTGAATGTTTCATTGTTGGTATCTGTTAAATCCCCTGAAAAGACTGTGACAATGCCTGCCATTGTGTAGTCCCAATAAAAAAAATAATAATAATTACCGAGACCTTTCAGCAAATGAATTTCATAGGACTGCATATGTCATGGGTAGCAAATTAGGGTATCATGTTTCAAAAGAATAATGAATGAAAGAACTCATGGAAAAATAGTTTTATGTAGTGGAAAGTTATCACTCACTTCAATGATCTTAAACGGAGCCATTATAATATATTCCACTGTTTCACATTTAAAAATTTAATTTCCAGGTGCTTGCAAGTTAAAAAATTTCAAAAATATGTAAGGATGACATTTACAACAGATGGGAAGGATGCACATCCTTCTCTCACTAGAAGCTTAATGTGCTGCTGCTCTCAACCATCCTGAGGCTGTATTCTACTTACACAGTAAATGAGCTGTCCCCATAGTTCTGTCTCAAGTTATCTGAAAGAGGCACCCAATCTCTTTTACTAGAACTTACTTGGGAAGTGATATGCTAAGAAGACCAATATTGATAAAAAAAAAAAAAAGATGATACTTTAATTTAACTGCCTAAATATTATTGACCATTTTCTACTTTATCAAACATTAGTCTAGTATTACACTTCTTTGTGGAGTCAAATTTATACAGTAAAAAGATTTAAAAAAACAGTCTAAAAATAAACTGTTATGAGAAATTGATAATGTTGGACAGAGTTTGCCTTGATTACCTTTTTTTTTTCTCCTCCAAAAATGATATCATTTTCCTGATGTTGGTGGGACAGTAATTGGTCTGTAAAATTCTAAATAACCAGATGTATCACAGGTAGGTAATGTATCACAGGTAGGTTTAAGATCTAAAGAACATGTCTTACCTTAAGTTTTCTGAGCTGAATTCTGACTCTAGAAATTTAAGAAACTGTTCTCTCCCAACTGGGTCTTTTAATGCTTCATCCATGCCAAAACCCCATCGTTTCACCCTCTGCTGGCTTGGTTCTTTGCTATAGGAGATAAAACAAAACCAAATACATTCTTTTCATTACAAGCCCAAATGTCTGCCATTACTTTTGCCCTCATAATCATAGATGAAGTTCCTATCTTTAACTTTCAGAGAAAAGGAAATCTCTGAATGATGACTGCATGAAATTATAGCGAGGTATAGATTAGGCATCAATAATAAAGTCTAACATTTATTGAGCACTAGGTGCTAAGTGCTCTAGATGGTTCTTTTAGTTTTTTTCAGCAACTTTATGAGATAGGTACTATTATAGTTCTCATTTTATATATGAAAAAAATCAAGGCACAATCGAGGGTTATAACTTGCCAATGTCAGACAGGTAATAAGAGGTAATATTGCAGACATTCTGACTCTAGAGCCCAATTTCTTAGCCACTATGCAATGCAATCTCATGGTGGTACATCATCCTGGGAGAAAATGCATTGGGAACCAAAAGGCCTAAATCCTAGTTTATGACTCTGCTGTCAATTAAATGTAACCTTGCCCTGGAAGAGTAACACCATTTTGGGGTTCCAGTTTCCTCATCTAAAAGATCTAGAACTTATGGATGAAGGGTTTTACATTTGTCAAGCATGTAAGAACCATTTGATGGACACAAGAGAAAGAGAAGGTTCATAAATCAATCTAGAGAAGTGCTACAGACTACTAAAGACTCACTCTGCAAAGTGATATGCAATGATCTTTTTGCGACTCTGTCAAAATTGATGCTATAATTTTCCCTTAGCTCATGAAAGAAACCAGGAGCCCTAAATTGTGCCCTTTTTTTTTTTTTTAAAGAAGTCAGTCTCTTGTCATTTGCTCTTAGAGTGTTTATGGATGGTCATTTTATTTTAAAATTGAATGTATAGTGGCATACTAGTATTAGGCTTAAGAAAGTATAGATTTAGCATTCATTTTACTTGAATAGATGGGCCTTTGTGACTATATGGATTTTCAAGGAAGCTAAAAACAATGAACTAAATTTAAAGAACTCTGACTAGTCTATCTTGAAACAGTTAAACCCCTAATTTTGTGCCAATCCTTCTGGAAATGCAAATATTAATAGAAATCCAAACATCTAAGCTTCAAAAATCATGACCTTGAATAAGAACTTTAGATCATAGGCTAATGTAGACACAAAGCAAAATTACCTTTGCAATTAATCAGCTGGAGGAGTCTTCCTATTTCACCTAAACCCTGAAATAAGTGAAATATTTAAAGGGAAGAGAAAATGCCACTTACCTTGCTTCAAGTTCCCAGAAAGTGGTATCATCAGATAGCCATGGGTTAGAAGGGTCAGGTGGCACAAGAAACGGGTCGTATTCTAAATACTGTTCCGTGTAACTTAGGAGACTAGAGAGAAGAAACATTTCCATCTTCCTTAGTTTTCTGGCTAAGGTTTTATCCAGCTCAAAGTAAGGGGCACAATATAAAAATGTCTGGCCAAGGAATCCTTGCTTGCTTATAGAATGAAATCCAATAGTGGTTTTCACATTTCAATAACTTAAACACATTGATTTATTATGCTTCTTGGAAGACAACTGTGGCTAAGGATTCCATTTGTCCACGTGTCTGAGCCATATAAGTCAATATCCCTCCATTAAAATGAAGCAAAATGGAAGCGGTTGGAGAGTGAAGGGCGGCCCTATGACCTGGTTCCAGGCCTTGGCCAACAGTCTGCCCACATATGAACTGATTTTAGCCAACTTGGAACAGAAGTTAAAAAGGAATTTTTGTCGAAAGTATTTATAAGAATTAGTTAAAAGGGGAGTCACTGACTAAAAAGATTTTTTAAATGTATATTTAAAAATTTAAAAAAAAGGGAACGAGGACAGGAAGGAAGTTGAGGAGGCAGGATGTGACAATGCTCCAAAATGAAGAACGTGAATGCCATTAAGAACAGATTTAACTGAAGAAATGGAAAATGTCTAAAATCTGAATTTAATTCAAATTCTGAAGTTGTGCAATAACTCAGTAACGTGAATGTTATTATGAATTTACACAAAGACTCCAAGTTGCCAAAAGGTAATTTCCTAAGTTGAAAGTGTCATTTCTCCCAAGAGGAGTGAAAAGATCCAACTCCTGGGAATTACCTTCTGTATTTGTTTCTGGGCGCACAA
>NW_006443262.1:917993-925095 GCF_000325575.1 Pteropus alecto | reverse complement strand
AAGCACTGAACCAATTCCTTAAAATCTCTCTCTGTCTCTGTCTCTGTCTCTCTGTCTCTCTGTCTCTTTCTTTTTCTCTCTCTCTTTCTCCAACCATTCATTTGGTTCTGTTTCTATGGAGAACTCTGGCTGATACACAGACTGATCTATTATAGTTAACATTTTAAAAAGAGTCTGAAGAACATTAGGTACATAAAGCTCCTTAAAATTTGCCTAGATTAGTTCATTTCTTTCTGATTATGCTATACCATCATTCCTTCATCGAAACTTGAGAGTCTACATATTACCTATTCTTTTGTACTTTAATAAAGACAGATTTAAAAAGATAGATTTAAAACTTGACTAATCCCAAATATTTAAAAATATCTAAAATCAGATATACATCTATTGATTCTGTTCATACATTTGATAAACATGTTTGAATTCAACAATTAAATGTAATATTTCAAACCCTGCGTTCTTTGGTTCATGTGCTAGATTATTGTGTTAGGGTTTACTGGGTTATTTATTTTTTTATGACATTTAGTCACAAGAAATATCATTACAACTGAATCCCAAAGAAATGAATAATGACTCTGTTTGCTAAGGGCAGCATCTGTTTTTAAAGTATAGTCCAAGGGTTCTGCTTCCTTACCAGCTGCAATGTAAGATAGAGGGTGACCTCACAGCTAAGAGAAAGAGTCAAGGGCACAGACCATTTCATAGCAGAAGGCAAAAGCAGTTTCTAGAGGCGGTAGGCTGGCCTCTGCCGTTTCTGTCTAGGGCTTGCAATCCCACAGCGCTGCCTGTTCCACAGGGACAAAGCTGTGAAACTTTCAGATGATGATGGAACAGTTTGTTGTTTGTTGTCAAATTATTCGTTGATAAAGTGGTATGGCAACTAAGAATCGCAAACCATTTAAATTCCCTTGATAGCATGTTATGGAATAAGTTGTGTCTCTCTAAAATCCATATATTGATGCTCTAATCCCCAAAGTGACTGTATTTGGAGGTGGGGGTCCATAAGGAGGTAATAAATGTTATAGCTTGTGATCTTAATCCAAGAAGTTGAGACACCAGAGTGCTCATGTGCTTGTTCTCTGCCCCCACTGCCCTCTGTCTCATATGAGAACATAGTTAGAAGGTGGCTGTCTGTCTGCTAGTCAGGAAAAGAGCTCTCACCAGGAGCCAAACCTGCCAGCACCTTGATCTTGAATTTCTAGTCTTCAGAACTGTGAGGAAATTAATTTCTATTGTTTAAGCCACCCAGCCTGTAATATTTTGTTATAGTAGCCCATGCAGACTAATATATAACACTTAACAAAATTACGTAATTATATATGTATAGATATTTGTTTGTCTGCTTGTTTAATGTGTGCATTCTCCTTAGTCCATGAATTGTGGGAGCAAGTTCAACAAGTCCCATTTACCACTAAATACCTGAAGACCAGTGCATGCCTGGCTCAAAGTAGAGACTTATTAAATCTGCTGATTAAATGGATCATTCAACTTCCTAGCCAAATGTGAGCAAAAGTTGCAGTGGTGATAATTCTAAAAGACAAATCAACATGTGGCTTAGAGTCCCAAAACCTTCTATGTAGAATAATCTTCGTGAAGATTCTAGCAAACTCGACACTTCTGACTATGAGAAGTTTCATTTATCGAAAGATGAGAAAGTCAATATTCTCAAATTGTTAAACACAAGGGCATGCATGCTACTTGCTGTAGCATTCTTTGGAACTTTAGTTTTTCTCTGGTAATTTTAGTGCTATATAGGTCTGCCATTAGGCCCTGCAGTTCTACCATAATCGATTCACAGGACATTTGACCGCAGCTGACAGAAACAGAGCTCTATGATTCCAACTCCTTGCAGCATGCTACCTAGCTTTGCCTCATGTTTTCATATTATTAAACGAGGGCTGATGCTATATGAAGAGTGACAGTGTCAACTCCTGCTTTGCAAACTTTCAAAAAGAAGGACGCCATGGGAATGAAGCACTGGGTAAGATATCAACAGTGAGTATGGTGTTAAAAAGGGTGTAAATGATTATTATTTTTAAGTTCTAGCTCATTAATCCCTCTTACTTTTTCTTCGGAATCAGAGCACATCTCAGCTGGTGGCTGTTGGGGAAACTTGATACAAAGTAAGATATTATAAAGAGTAACTCTTCAAAATTCAGAAAGTAGTGAGAAGTGGCTTAATGTACTTTTTAGAGAACTGATTACATTTTTAATCTTGTTCCACAATGTTAGTCGCTGGTACACTCAGGATGTGCTGTGAGCAGAGAATGAAAGGAACCGAGGAGGGCCTGTCACTGGGCAGGGGGCGGGCGGCGGGGGTGCCTCCGTGGGCCCGCTTCCGTCTGGCTTTGCCTCGTTCTCTCCTGGGTGCAAAAGCTTTTGAGCAGGCATCTGAATGGGTTCTGTGGAACTTTTCCTGTGGATTCTTTATCCTAACCATCAGGTAAACTGCCTTAAGGAAAGAAAAGTTACTTGAACCCGGAATAGGGCCTTTGAATATGATACATGTGTTTCTGGGGATGGAAGAAAAAGGACAACAAATAAAGAAATAAAACTACAAAAATAAAAAGCACTGTTGTGTGCCTACTTTAGGGACACAGAAAGAAAACGCCACAGAAAAGGCCTGGAATTCTGTGGAATGCTTTAGTCCAGGGGCTCCAACCTCGGATGGTGTCCTCAGATCGATCGTTACGGGCCAGAAGTTCTTATGTGCTCCTTTATGTTCCTTTATGGAATGGATAAAAATGCCTTCCGTATGTATGTGTTACTTTTAAAAGTATGTCGGTACCACTACTGTGTGTTTTCAAAAAATTATTTCAACTGTCATTACATTCCGGAGAGCTTTTTCACTGTTACATGTTCTCTCACATAACAGGCCCTGGACATACCATTACGGTCTTACGGTTGTGTCACAACTTTCTGATGTTAAAAGGGGGTCCTCAGACAATGTCCCTTTCTCCTCAGACTTTTCTCTAAAACTGCTCTTCTCTCATCAGTGTCGCTTTGTCTCAGATAGCCTCTCCAGCTAGTTTCCCTGAACAAGCAGGGCTAGAGAAGAAGAGGAAGGAAGTTGTCTGAAGGTCAATATTTGCAGCTGGGAGAAATCAAATTAACTCACTGGAATCCATTTTGAGTTTTAATAGCCAAACTAATTTACTAAATCAATATGCTTTGTCTTGATTAACCTGTTCTTTTATTCCTCATGGTGCCTAGATCAGCACTTTTCATACATAGTACCAACCAAATGAATACTGGATAAGTTATTCATTAAATGAAGGAGATTTGATTTTCTACATATCTGTTCATATATGATTTCTCTTGACACTTTAGAAGTGACCTACAAAAAAATTTTTCTTTTCTTTCTTTCTTTTTTTTTGCAGGTGGAAGGGGCTTTAAAATAGAAACTAAAGAGTGTGAGAAGCTTGTATGCCTTTCTATGTGGAATGCAATCTCTGGGATTTTTCTAACTGGTGATAGTGGAGAAATATTCTTTTCCCCAGGTTCCTCGCCTCAACTAAGTAATGGATAGTGACCATGTCTGATGCTGTAATGGGGAGCCCAGTACAGAGGGAGCAGAGAAAAGAGACTGGAGAAGAGTGAGAGCTCTGACAGTGCTGAGGTCCCTGAATTGTCATCCTTAGGGCCAGCTCCACCCCTGCCTGCTCCAAGATTTTAGCCTAGTCCCCACTTTATTCAGTCAGGTTCGAGCAGAGTTTCTGTTGCCTGCAACTTTATATACTCCTTACTGAAAACACGTTTTCATGTGTTGCTCTAAGATATGAATATGTAGCACATTAAAATTTAAAATTACACATTTTGCATGTAGAATTGAGGAAATGTCCCTCTTTTTTATGTATAAACAGCTTTTAACCACTGTATTCATAGGAGAAAAACTAGACAACTATTCATGATTTTGCTAACTGTTTTTCCAGAATGTGCATATTAGCTGTTAACTAAAATATTAGGTGCCATGATATCCAAAAAAGATTGACAGGAAATAACTTACTGTTGCTTTGAAATATGGGTTCTGAAGTTACAGGAAGCAATCTGAAATGTGGGTTCAGTCACATGAGCACAAATGCTTTCGTCATTCTATGTTGTTCTAGGACCCCCATAGCTACCAGCCTGTGATGATTAATTTCATGTGTCAAACTGTGCTGGGCCACAGTGCTCAGATATTAATCAAACGTTATTCTGGTGTTTCTGTGAAAATGTATTTTGGATGAGATTAAAATATAAATAGGTAGACTTTGAGTAAATCAGATCGCTCTCCACAATATGAATGGGCCTCATCCAATCATTTGAGGTCCGAAATAGAACAAAAAGACAAACCTCCCCCAAGCAAGAGGGAATTCTGTCAGCAGATGGCAATTCTTCCCTAGTCCTCCAGCCTCTGGCCTGCTGACCTGTCCCATCAGCTTTGGATCTCTCCAAGACTCTACAAGCACTGAACCAATTCCTTAAAATCTCTCTCTGTCTCTGTCTCTGTCTCTCTGTCTCTCTGTCTCTTTCTTTTTCTCTCTCTCTTTCTCCAACCATTCATTTGGTTCTGTTTCTATGGAGAACTCTGGCTGATACACAGACTGATCTATTATAGTTAACATTTTAAAAACAGTCTGAAGAACATTAGGTACATAAAGCTCCTTAAAATTTGCCTAGATTAGTTCATTTCTTTCTGATTATGCTATACCATCATTCCTTCATCGAAACTTGAGAGTCTACATATTACCTATTCTTTTGTACTTTAATAAAGACAGATTTAAAAAGATAGATTTAAAACTTGACTAATCCCAAATATTTAAAAATATCTAAAATCAGATATACATCTATTGATTCTGTTCATACATTTGATAAACATGTTTGAATTCAACAATTAAATGTAATATTTCAAACCCTGCGTTCTTTGGTTCATGTGCTAGATTATTGTGTTAGGGTTTACTGGGTTATTTATTTTTTTATGACATTTAGTCACAAGAAATATCATTACAACTGAATCCCAAAGAAATGAATAATGACTCTGTTTGCTAAGGGCAGCATCTGTTTTTAAAGTATAGTCCAAGGGTTCTGCTTCCTTACCAGCTGCAATGTAAGATAGAGGGTGACCTCACAGCTAAGAGAAAGAGTCAAGGGCACAGACCATTTCATAGCAGAAGGCAAAAGCAGTTTCTAGAGGCGGTAGGCTGGCCTCTGCCGTTTCTGTCTAGGGCTTGCAATCCCACAGCGCTGCCTGTTCCACAGGGACAAAGCTGTGAAACTTTCAGATGATGATGGAACAGTTTGTTGTTTGTTGTCAAATTATTCGTTGATAAAGTGGTATGGCAACTAAGAATCGCAAACCATTTAAATTCCCTTGATAGCATGTTATGGAATAAGTTGTGTCTCTCTAAAATCCATATATTGATGCTCTAATCCCCAAAGTGACTGTATTTGGAGGTGGGGGTCCATAAGGAGGTAATAAATGTTATAGCTTGTGATCTTAATCCAAGAAGTTGAGACACCAGAGTGCTCATGTGCTTGTTCTCTGCCCCCACTGCCCTCTGTCTCATATGAGAACATAGTTAGAAGGTGGCTGTCTGTCTGCTAGTCAGGAAAAGAGCTCTCACCAGGAGCCAAACCTGCCAGCACCTTGATCTTGAATTTCTAGTCTTCAGAACTGTGAGGAAATTAATTTCTATTGTTTAAGCCACCCAGCCTGTAATATTTTGTTATAGTAGCCCATGCAGACTAATATATAACACTTAACAAAATTACGTAATTATATATGTATAGACATTTGTTTGTCTGCTTGTTTAATGTGTGCATTCTCCTTAGTCCATGAATTGTGGGAGCAAGTTCAACAAGTCCCATTTACCACTAAATACCTGAAGACCAGTGCATGCCTGGCTCAAAGTAGAGACTTATTAAATCTGCTGATTAAATGGATCATTCAACTTCCTAGCCAAATGTGAGCAAAAGTAGCAGTGGTGATAATTCTAAAAGACAAATCAACATGTGGCTTAGAGTCCCAAAACCTTCTATGTAGAATAATCTTCGTGAAGATTCTAGCAAACTCGACACTTCTGACTATGAGAAGTTTCATTTATCGAAAGATGAGAAAGTCAATATTCTCAAATTGTTAAACACAAGGGCATGCATGCTACTTGCTGTAGCATTCTTTGGAACTTTAGTTTTTCTCTGGTAATTTTAGTGCTATATAGGTCTGCCATTAGGCCCTGCAGTTCTACCATAATCGATTCACAGGACATTTGACCGCAGCTGACAGAAACAGAGCTCTATGATTCCAACTCCTTGCAGCATGCTACCTAGCTTTGCCTCATGTTTTCATATTATTAAACGAGGGCTGATGCTATATGAAGAGTGACAGTGTCAACTCCTGCTTTGCAAACTTTCAAAAAGAAGGACGCCATGGGAATGAAGCACTGGGTAAGATATCAACAGTGAGTATGGTGTTAAAAAGGGTGTAAATGATTATTATTTTTAAGTTCTAGCTCATTAATCCCTCTTACTTTTTCTTCGGAATCAGAGCACATCTCAGCTGGTGGCTGTTGGGGAAACTTGATACAAAGTAAGATATTATAAAGAGTAACTCTTCAAAATTCAGAAAGTAGTGAGAAGTGGCTTAATGTACTTTTTAGAGAACTGATTACATTTTTAATCTTGTTCTACGATGTTAGTCGCTGGTACACTCAGGATGTGCTGTGAGCAGAGAATGGAAGGAACCGAGGAGGGCCTGTCACTGGGCAGGGGGCGGGCGGCGGGGGTGCCTCCGTGGGCCCGCTTCCGTCTGGCTTTGCCTCGTTCTCTCCTGGGTGCAAAAGCTTTTGAGCAGGCATCTGAATGGGTTCTGTGGAACTTTTCCTGTGGATTCTTTATCCTAACCATCAGGTAAACTGCCTTAAGGAAAGAAAAGTTACTTGAACCCGGAATAGGGCCTTTGAATATGATACATGTGTTTCTGGGGATGGAAGAAAAAGGACAACAAATAAAGAAATAAAACTACAAAAATAAAAAGCACTGTTGTGTGCCTACTTTAGGGACACAGAAAGAAAATGCCACAGAAAAGGCCTGGAATTCTGTGGAATGCTGTAGTCCAGGGGCTCCA
>NW_006443262.1:906493-917934 GCF_000325575.1 Pteropus alecto | reverse complement strand
GGACACAGAAAGCAAATGCCACAGAAAAGGCCTGGAATTCTGTGGAATGCTTTAGTCCAGGGGCTCCAACCTCGGATGGTGTCCTCAGATCGATCGTTACGGGCCAGAAGTTCTTATGTGCTCCTTTATGTTCCTTTATGGAATGGATAAAAATGCCTTCCGTATGTATGTGTTACTTTTAAAAGTATGTCGGTACCACTACTGTGTGTTTTCAAAAAATTATTTCAACTATCATTACATTCCGGAGAGCTTTTTCACTGTTACATGTTCTCTCACATAACAGGCCCTGGACATACCATTACGGTCTTACGGTTGTGTCACAACTTTCCGATGTTAAAAGGGGGTCCTCAGACAATGTCCCTTTCTCCTCAGACTTTTCTCTAAAACTGCTCTTCTCTCATCAGTGTCGCTTTGTCTCAGATAGCCTCTCCAGCTAGTTTCCCTGGACTATGAAAGAGATGTCTTCCTCTGCGGATGACTCTGCTCTCTAATGGCGACAGGAGGGGTCCTCAGCATCCTTAATCCCTTCCTGTCACAGCCACCCGTGTGCATTAGGATGGGGTTATTTCCTCAGGAGAGAAGGACTGGAAGAAGACCTGGGCTTGAACTCCCAGATTTTCTTCCAGCCAAGCAACAAGGAAGAGCAGGGATAATATTCAAAGATGCTGTATGAAATAAGAGAAAAGACTTTAATGACTGACGCCCTGTAAACAGTACAACTCATTTCTAGGATCGCCCCAACAAACGTTGATTTTACCTTTCGTGTTTTGTGTGGGTTTCTCATTCTGGATGACTTCTTAATGTCCACTTCAGTGGTATTTACACACCCAGGCTAGAAACGGAAAAACAGAGAGAAAAAGGAATCTTTGGATGTGAAGCTTTTGATCAGTGCATTGATGACTCGCTGTCCAGAACCTGAGGAAGCGCCGTGATGACCAGCTCTGTCTGATCGGCCCTCCTGTCAGCAGCAATCAGTGATACAATACATTGTGCTCTTAACACTTTGCACGACCTTCAGATCCCACCTTCGATTAACTCCCAGAGAAAAAGGAAAAAGAGAGGCATGGGCTTTGCACGTGAAAGTGAGGGTTGCTATTAGTAGTTGCAAACAGAACAGATTTCGAACAAGAATGTCCGGAGACCAAGTGGGGTCGTAGCCCCAGCCGCTATCTGCACACGGCCTCGTTTGCTGTGTTCTCTCCATATGCCACTGTTGTCAGATGGCTGCTCCCTTCCCAAGTTGGAAAACTACAATCAGTTGCGCCAGCGCAAATTTTTTTATGATGATTTGTGAAAAATCCAATGATGGGGAATACTGGTTTTCCATAGACAGAATGTTCAATGGAGGCTGTGGTTAAAATGGGGAAGATGAAAAAAGAAATTGGTAATCAATATTCTATGCTTCTCCCAGAAATGCTCCATTTTGTTCTTCCTCGGGCAGGTGAACCTATTTAAATCGGAGCAGGTGGGTGCTGGAGGAAGAGTGTGGGCAGCCTGCTCCTGGTTCGCTAACAACTGCAGGAGCATCATTTTGCTGGATTTATTGCTCTGTTGCACAAAAATAGAGAGTTGTAAGGCTTCTTATGTGTTTGGAGAAAGAGAAGGGTAGAGGCAGGGAGTTAGAAAAGAGAGAGGGAAGAGAGTGAGGAGGCGGGGGAGAGAAACTATGAATCAGGAAACAGAGGAGAAAGGAGATGGAATCTTATATCCAGGAAGATCCTTAGATACCGCTTTTCCTTTGGAACTGATGGGAACAGAAGAAATACATGGATCGTGTTTACTTTCAAGTTTTGGTGCAGAATGTAGGAATCTAATACCAGTAAACTGTATCACATTGTGTGTCTCTGTTCAATTTCTCTATTCTTCCCCCCACAGATTGCAAAATTGTTAAAACATCAGATATCCTTGAAAGTGACTACGGCAAAACTGTGAAGGTGGAAAAAGGCTTTTGCAGAGTTGGGACAGAGTTAGTGGGCAAGAGCAAAGAAGCAGCACCAGTGTGATTCAAGCAATAAGCTGTCTTCCACCATTGCTGGCGAGCAAGGAGATTCGATCTTTTTACAATGAGGACGTAAGACATTTTCCTTAAAGAACCCTCTCCTGGTAGCACAGTTATTGCAACAAAACTCCACAATAATATTGTAAGGAATAAAGAAGTACACGAGAAAAGTATATTTTCTTTTTTCTTTAAAGCATATTTTCTTGATTTGTTTTCTACTTTGATTACATTTGAAATCTATATACTGCACACACACGTACACTGTATTAAAACATTAAATAAATTGTAAATTTGGTTTGCATATCTATTTAGGAATAGAAATAGCTGGTTTAGCACCACGGTCTGGCAGTGTAGAGGAAGAAAGTGTACTCACCTGGGTGAGATGTATTTGCTAATTGATAATAAGCAATTTACTTAAACCCTCCCAGAATCAGATTGATCAATATCTGATATTCCAATTAATTTTTCTGTGGCTCGTCTGGGCATCAGTATTTTTAAAAAAGATCTCTAGTGGTTTAAACAACCAGCCAGGATTCACAAACATTGATCTAGATGTAACTAAGATAACGTTTGAAAATATTAAAGCAACATGTTTTCATTCCCTATTCAGTTTACATTTCCTTGCAGCCTTCCACCCCTGAGTCTGAGTTTGATAGGGAAGGGAGGCACTGAAATTCTTTAAGCTCTTATCAATATATCCAGCGCCCAAAGTGGACAGATAGATCATACAGATTTTCTTCTATGTGTTGAAGGGTGGGGATAATGAAGATATGATATACACGGAAGGGAAGGTATGTCCTTCCATCACCTGGAGAAAAAGAGAAATAAAGGTAAGAGGTAGAGCTCAATAGGTGTCCCATTTTTCTCCTCCGAGGAAGAAATTCCAAGGGGTGGAAAGGGAATGAGTGACAGAAATGTCCAGACGACTATGGGACCTGTGAACTTGGATGTGAGAGTGCCGGTCCCATTCACCTAGGAGAAGTCCCACGTGGGATTGTGTCCGACACGAATCCTTTCAGTCAGTCAGGCGTTGGCAAGAAAGATGAGCCTGCGCTAATACTTCCTCCTACGGCTCATGCGCAGCAGGCGAGGGTCCAGAACGCGTTGCATGACCCTGCAGTAAAGGGCACAGAGGTTCTGAGAAGACTAGTGGGGTGGACGGAAGCCTGCGGCTGGAACAAAGCCCGCAGCGTGCAAGGATTTTAAGCAGGGAGCAAATGTCTGGAAAGCACACTCCAGTAGTGAGTGCTAAAAGATGAGAGGGTACCTTTGCGGTAGCAGTCCTGAGACAGATCTGCACCAACATGTCTAAAGCAGAAATCAGCAAGGAGCCGGAAGCCCAGTGGATGCTTGGCGGTTATCCCTCCCTGCACGAAATCACATGAAAACAAAACCTTTATACCCCAAACTCCTATCCAAAAACAATCTTGTACAGCAATAGGGAAAGGTGGAAGAAATCCCAAAGACTGATCATTTATCCGAAGGTGACTGAGTTATCTAGCAGATGATTTAAATGTTTACAGAGCACACACATTGAAACCTATCTTTTAAATGGGTTTCTGAGGAAAGCAGATCAATTATAGAAAATACAGAAGATGTATTTTCTTTACACGTCTGAGGAGTATGAACTAATTAAACTTGCAAGCTCCTTCCGTAATAAGCTGGAATTCTGAATCAATCTTGTTGCATACCAGGTGGGATCACTGACAAATGGCCCCAGAAATTGAAAGCATAAAGTGGAAAGAATTTTTTCCCCTTTCATATGAATATATCTGACTGCAGCCCCAAAGAGAATTACAGTTTTCATCCTCAAAATTCAAGATGTGGCTATTTAGTGAATGAGCCATTAGCAGACATCTAAAATTCTATCTGAACTAATTGTTAACACCACTAATGAGCAAATTAATAAGAAAACATTGATCCTAAAAGTAAACATTATTAGCAACTGGACCCTGAGATAATGTTCCATAACTCTGCTCTTATCCCAGGCAAATAAAATCTGCCCATTCAAAATTTGTTGTGAATGGCTAAATGGTTAAAATCAGAAGGGGCACCTGGCATGTGGGTCTCAGGAGCCTCCTGGTTCCCTTTCATTTCTGAAGAGCCCTTGAAGACAGTGGTTAAGCAGATCTCTAACTTAAATAGGGGATTCCTGAAGATTACAAAAGCTTAGATGCCCAAAGTTGTTTACTATATTTCTGAATAATTAAGGTCATGACCTAGTTTTGATAACCCATGAAATAACTGCTTTCAGAAATCAAGCACTGTGGTGGATGAAATAAGGCAATAGTTTTTTGAAAAATTTTTAATTTTAATTCAAGAAATATTTATTTATGCATTTAATTGTCATATTATCTGATAAATGGTGAGATACTGAAATGAAGGCATGATCCATACCTTAATAATCTCTAATATAAAAAGGATGACGCACGAATCATCCCAAGGTGGGAGCATAGGACTGGATAGAAGTTAGCGGAGGGCATCACATGACAACAGAGCAATTTATACACCCATTCTCATACAAATTATATTGGCTTTCACCAGTATGGCATAAATATATTTTTTAAATTTTGTTTTAAAGCGCTTTTGATCTCAATAAGGTCATGTTGTCCTTGGTTATTTAGAAAAGGCAGTTATCTTTTGAAGCATATATAATATGTACCACTAGCTGGCGCCAGATCCACATTAAATGCATAAATTGGTTTTCTGCACTGCTAAACATATCTTCCCAGTATGCTAAAATAACCAACATTACCAAGTAGGCACCAATAACAATGTTTGAATATATACTATTTGCCAGATATAATATTAAGTACATAGTATTGAATTTAAGAAATAATAAAATGTTATTTACTTGGCCTAGAAAAGAATCGTACGTTATTTCTAGTGATTTCAAGGTGAATTTATTTTCAACAGAATTAAGCTTGTTGTAACATTACTATAATATTACTATATTATACTACTATTATATTACTATAATATTATTTATTAAAGAGTGGCGTTTAGTGCCTCAGAATCCATTTCTGAAGGAACAAAATGTGCATATTGTTGAAAACTGTTACTGTCGTGGCGTTCACGTAAGTGTCTTAATAAGTTGAAAAACAAATGCTGGAACTTTTGGGGTCTTATTGATATTTTATTTAAAGGACTCTAAGTACTGTTTAGTTCCTCTCATGGCATAATGCACTGTTAGTTACTGTGGCAGAAGGACACTCATGTTCGGCATAACCTGGGGTAACCTAATGGCTCTTCGGCCAAGAGCAGCGCTGAGAGCCAGCGATGAGAACAACTCTCTCTAAATTTGATCACGTGTAAAGTGGGCAAGTCAGTGTCCTAAAAGGCAAACGAATGGAGATATAAGAATAAGGTGGCAAATCGAACTGATAGTAAGATATATGCATGTTCCTGGAAATATTTTTAAAAGACATGATTCTGAGAAATTAAGATTTTGAATGTATATAATTATGTTTAAATACAATTAAATTATTGAAAAAGATTCATCCTTTTGTAACAGTACATTCTAAAAAATTCGATTTGCAGTGTACTCTACCTCAATTAAAATGATTCCTTACCCTTATAGAAAATTATTATAGATTTTAAAGTGTTCAATCTCAGGATATTTTTTTAAGATCCAAGTCAAACTTTCTGTTTCGGGGTGCTTGCCAATTGATTTAGCCTCTCGCCCTGCTGACCAATCCATTTACTAAATGCTTCACACAAACTAAAAGAAGTTCTTTGTGACAACTATCCTGGATTTCCTTCCATCTGCCCTCCTCTATAATATTTACTTATCTGATTTCCACTCAATTGTATTTGCTGGCTACACATTCTTGAGTATGTAATCCCACTACGATGTACGCTACGAATGAATTCCGAATCTCAGAGGGAGGCTACTGGTGCAGAGGGAGGAGGATGTACCATGACATTGGAACAGGAGAAAGTGCTCAGGTTAGGTAGAAAGTGTAGGGCATGGTCAGGACTTAATTATAAAGGGTTTAATTATAAACATAAGTGAAAGCCATCGGAGAGTTTAAACATAGAAGTGACTTGGTATGACCTACATTTAAAAAAACTCAGTATGCTCTTCACAAAACTTAACTTGAAGTGGATCATACACATAAATGTAAAATGCTAACCTCTAAAACTTTTGGAAGATAATATAAGAGAAAATCTAGGTGACCTTCGGTTTGGTGGTGATTTTTTAGGCACCACACCAAAGGCACACTCCATTAAAGAGATCACTGATAAATTGGTCTTTATTAAAATTAAAAACTTCTACAGTCTGAAAGTCACTTTTGAGAGAGTGACAAGATAAGCCACAGACAGAGAAAGAACATTTGCAAGTGACACAAACAATAAAAGACTATTATCCAAACTATACAAAGAACTCTTAAAACTCTACAATAAGAAAACAAACAATCTAATTAAAAAACTGAGTAAAAGATCTGAATAGACACCTTAGTAAAGAAGATACACAGATGGCAAATAAGTATATGAAAAGATATTCTACACCATGCGTCCTTAGAGAATTGCGAATTAAAACAATGACAAAAGACAACTGCACACCTATCAAAGAGCACGCTGCGGGAGAATAATTCACGACGACTCCTAGTTATTGGCAAAGGGGTGAGGGGGTGCCATTTACTGAAATGAGAAAGCCTGGGAAAGAAATAAATGTAAACAAAGACAGAAATCAAGGATGGTTGCTGGAGTGCATTTACATGCAATTTTAGTATTTACTGAATTCTCCAAACAGAAGGCAGCTCTTTATGTAGAGTCGCTATCAAGATTCACGAGGCAGGACGTTTCCAGTGTAAGTGCTTGTACAAGAACCTGCTCCTGGCCCTCCCTTCTGCATCATCATTGCTAACGTGGAGCATCCCACTGGACAGGCAGCGTTAATAAATGATGGCCAGTTATCGACCGAGAGCCTCTCGCTCCTCAGAGCCTCTGCTACGTTTCCACAAATTCCTTTCCAGCGACTTGGACCACTTTCTCCTAATCTGCTCTGGTTGAAATCAGGTCACTTCCATTTAACATCTAGGAACTGTCTGTTCCCCCTGCCATGATAGTCCCTTTTTATAGAATAGTGATTGTCATGCAAGCACAAGTACGAACGGATTGTCACAGTTCTCAACAAGCTACTGAGAGGACTCTGATGGGTGAGTTTGCCTGTAGCTTCTTTGCGATCGCTGATGTTGCTCATTGTTCATGTTTTCTTTTAAAATACTTAAAATATTCCCAGCTGGAATTGCTTTTATTTTTTTTAAAAAAATCACTGGATAATGGCTAAGTTGTCATACTTACCTTGAGCGAAAGATGAGATCCGTGAGGAAGAGACGAGGGCCCGAGGCAGGTGTGCATACACCGTTCCTTTCTGTCACACTTAGCCTTTCATTCATGCCAGTGACTGATCGCTCTCCCTTCCTATGACTATTTTTCCTTACAAAATGCTAGTTGTAATTTGAGGACGTGCAAAGATTTTTCACTTGGGAGATAAAAGAGACCTTTAGATTTAACACACACCACAACTTGACTGCACCGTAGGGTCCTGGGCTAGCATCCCAGTGGAGTAACCATCAGTGGAGTAGCATTTTGGTTCATACTGGGTGGTTGTTCCTCGGGGATCTCATTTACGGGAGGGTGAGAAGCAACACAGAATTGTGGGATTCCTGGTCCATGGACTTAATTATCATCAATGCCTTAAAATTTTTGATTTAAACTTTTAAGCTATTTGTTGAATGTAGGAATGAAGGAATGAAACCTAGATCAGCTCTCAGATGGCATTGAAAATTTCCTTGGTGTAAAAATTTAGTTCCAAAAATTAGGAAAATTGATTAGTTACCAAACTAGTGAAAACAATTTTTAATTTTGTAAATTTTACTGTTGTTACTATTGATGATTTAATGGTATGCCATAAGGGCTGAACAGAACCAGATAAAAATCCTGACAGTATAAATAATTCACGGTAAGTTCAAAAGGCATACAATAACCATGGAACAGCCAAATATGACAGGTTCATGAAAATCATCATATATTGGAATTACCCTGGAATTACAATAACAGCACTGAATTCAATAGCTTTGAATTACCAAGGATATTTCTATATCCTTCATATATCTCCTAAGTCACATGTTCCCAAATAGGAAAGAGGCTTATTTCCCTTCACAGGCCAGACACACAGGGAAAGTTTGCCTGGAACAAACACCTCGGCTTAGCGAGACGTCTGTAAAGAAGATGTATTTCAAAGACACACTCTGTTGCAATAAACTTGGTTTCCAAAAGTAGGAAAAGATAAGTCTTTTATCTAGTGGTGTCAGAAAAGAGAGTGTCACATAAAGTTATTTTTCAGATTACCTACTTATTGCTAAGAGTCAAATCTTTATTTTAATTTTACTGTTAGGGAAAATATTTCTGCATTTTTACACAATTATTTCCAAAGCAATGCAATTTTTTCTTCTTGATTCAAGGTCATTATTGGGGACTACACTTATTTTTGCCACTCTTAAGACAGCAATGCCTGTGAGGCTAGATGGTCCTAACTCTTAATGCTTTTTTAGCTTTTATGTCATTTTATGCCATTTTTAGAGTGCCTCTGCCTTCTCCTTGTCAGCTGTCACTTTTTGCTGCTTTCAGTGTCCTTGCTTCCAGCACCACCCCATCATCTTCTAATTTGTCACTTGGGTTCTGACAGCGGTCAGTAAAGTAGACAAATACTATTTTAACACGGTGTCTCATAGTTTAGCAAATGAACCAATCAAAACACAGGAGTTAGAGTGTGGGAGTATGAACAATTACTTTGCCTTAGAATTATGAAATTTATTTCCTTGGCTGAGTTTTCAATAGAATTAGATTTTTAGATATGTAAGATAGACAGTATAAAAACTGTGACAAATGAAATGTAGACAAATTCTTATCATATCTTTTGGAAAACTTATCAGGACATAAATATTGTACAGGCTAATTAAGTGAATCAGAATAGATGACATCAAACATTTATCTGGGGTTCAAAGATAGAGAATGACATAAAGAATAGGAGCCGAAAATTAATTCTGTGCTCTGAGGGGTGGGAAGAAAGCTAATCAAAGTGAATGACTGGGCAGAGTTCCAAGGCAGTATCTTTCTCAAATCCTGAAAGCGAATAAAGATGCACTCTGTTCTACATCCAGCCTCTTGTGGGAAAAGCCTTCTAGACACAAAACTAATTTTAGTTTAGTTTCGCAAAAAGGGCAAACAATGTCCAAACCAGAACTCTTATTTTCTCTTGCCTCCAAAGAGAGACATTACTCCCTTCTTAGCTGTAGCTCCTCTTTGTAAATCCCATCATTACCCACAAAGATAGCCAAGTCTGGCCTAGGAGTCAGTCATTGCTGACTTTTATCTTTCCCTTACTTCTTACGTTTATTCATCAGCAAATTTTACTGAGGCAGGATAGATCACCTAGGGACATCCCCTCTCATCCAGGACCAGACTTCGAACTTTTCCCTCTGTTCTTTGTTTAGCCAGCCCTCTCCCTATTTTAGTCCTGGCAAGGGGAGATAAGGAGATAAGTCCTTTCCAGTTTATATGCCATCTATGGCTGAGCCCTAACTTTTGGCTAATTACAATATCATTATAATGTCATCTGCATTGCAAATAATGCGGCTCCCATCATGCACCTCATTCCATGATGGTTCTGGAAACACCAAATAAGAAAGAAAGAATGGGAAACTGAGTCCCTCGCCTACTGGGAAGAGACAACGAGGCTACATCAGTAGCATATCTCTGGGCCCTGCCCCCCAAGGAAATCAAAAACCTATAATCCAGTCATCCTCGGTGTGACTCGCTCTCTGAGTCTGCCTGCGCTTCTCTCTTAAGTGTCTGCTTTCGCTTTAATAAACTTTGTGCTTTCCTGCTTGTCGTTCATCTGGCCTTGAGTTTTTTATCGTGGCATAAGACAAGAACCTGGTCATCGGA
The DNA here is from genome assembly GCF_000325575.1 of Pteropus alecto. Classification (NCBI taxonomy): domain Eukaryota; kingdom Metazoa; phylum Chordata; class Mammalia; order Chiroptera; family Pteropodidae; genus Pteropus; species Pteropus alecto. Next base: position 907,979 of record NW_006443262.1, on the reverse strand, counting down.
GCTCTAGGTTGAGTTCTCACTTAGACTTCCATCTTCATTGAATTCTCTAGTGTCATGAACTTCACGTTCCAACAGGTTCTAAATTTATCTGCTTCTCTCCACCTGCGACACTACTACCCTGGTCCAAACTGCCATCATCTCCCATCTTACTGTCCCAGCAGCCTTCTGATTTGTCCTCATCATTCCTTTCTTGCTTTCTTCACTTTCTCCCCTAGTTATTCCCTACATAGCAGCAGCTAGAGGGGCCTTTTAAACTATAGCCATATCATCACTCTCCTTTTCAAACCTTTATACATTTCTCATCACATTTAGGATAAAAGCAAGCCCTTTGCCACGTCCTCCAAGGTGGGGCGTAAACAGCCCCTGTCCACCTTTCCAGGCCCATTAGCACCTCTCTGACTTAGCTCACTTCACTCCCAGCCTCATTGGCCTTTCTGTTCCTCCTATGAACCAGATTCTATCCTTCGTACCAGATGCTACATCTCTCCTCAGATATGTAGTTGTCCCTTTGCCTTTTAAACTTCACAGAGGCCCTACTTGGCCTCAGTAGTCCCTAGTCTTTCTCAATCACATCACCTTGTTTTTATTTTTATCACAAAACTTACCTCCACCTGGAATGTTCTCATGTATTATTATTTTTGTTGGTTTATTCTTTCTTTCTCTACTAAGTTCCTTTGTCTGCTTTGTTTAATATCTGTCACCAGAGATGGAAATTTCCTATACCTAGTAGGTGTTTAATGAATGTATACTAAATAAATGAATGAGTGAAATTACGGATTTTACACACTAGTTCTTTCTGAACACTACTCATGTTAAAAATACAAAACGGGTTTTACTTACTGTTTTTTGGTGTGTGCGCACGCATGTGTGTGTGTGTGTGTATGTGAATGTGTGTGCTTGAGAACATTGGTACCTATAACAGCTTCCTGGTCAATTGGTCATCGCCTATCATTATTATGCATTTATTTAACAGGAAACAAATGATCTAGTTCTTTAGTTAGGTTTAAAGGAAATATTTCTGGTACATAAAAATTTAGCTCAAATGTTTTTTCTCTTGCAATATAATTAATCTATCAGTTGATAAATATAAATGGCCGATAGCAGATTGTTTTCAGAATATGTGGGAGTCGACTACTTAAAAAGCAGCAGTACACTGGGAACTTAAAAAGCTCAGCTCTAGAGAAGGCAAGATAAGGACAAAGAGAGCTCCTCTGCCTTTAACATTTTGTTTCAAATTGTCTCTATTTCGACCTACAAACATCCAAGGACAAACAAAAACTGCCCTGTGCTTTTTCTCCACCTGGATGTGCAAGGGCACAGCAGGGTCAGAATAAAATAGCTGATCCATACAACATAATAACAGGAATCAGATTTTGGTTTTTTAAAAACACATGAATTTTAAAAATATTAAGTCATTTAAACCATGAACGCTGGTGGTCTTTCCACTTGTTTGTAATACAGGTCAATTTCTTTCATCAATGTTTTG
>NW_006443262.1:903558-906465 GCF_000325575.1 Pteropus alecto | reverse complement strand
AATATTTTAGCTCATTAGTTAAGTTTATTCCTAAGGTTTTCAAAAATTTAGGGGGGGGGATATTGTAAGTGGGACTGTTTTTCTAATTTTCTTTTCAGATAGTTCTTTGTTAGATATTGCAGTCCTTGCACACTGTTGGTGGGAATGCAAAATGGTGTAGCCACTATGGAAAACGGTATGGTGGTTCCTCAAAAATTAAAAATGAAACTACTGCGTGACTCAGAAATCCTATTACTGGGTGTTTAAACAAAAAAAATTGAAATCAGAATCTTGAAGAGATATTAGCACTTCTATATTCAATGCACCACTATTCACAATAGTCAAAGTGTGAAAACAAACTAAACATCCATTGACAGAAAAATGGATAAATTATAAAATATATGTGCAATGAAAAACCATTCAGCATTAAAAAAAAGGAAATACTGTAATATGTGACAACATGGATGAACTTTGAGAACATTGTGCTAAGTGGAATCAGCCAGTCACAAAGACAAGTACTACATGATTCTCGTTTTCCGTGGTATCTAAAATAGCCAAATTCACAGAATCAAAGAGTGAACTGGTGGTTGTCAGAAGCCGAGGTGAAGAAGAAACAGGGAGTCGCTAATCAACAGGAATAGCATTTGGGGTAAGATGAATATGCTCTAGAGATCTGATCTCATGTTAAATATTCTTGCCACAATAAAACAATTAATTAAAAAAAAAACAAAAATGTGAACTGTAGACATAGGTTTAAAAAGCTTTATTTCCTAAGAACTCATTGTGTTTTCCATTGTTCTGTATTATGGAATTGAAGATTAAAAACCTCTATAAAAATCTGCATTCAAGATGTAAAACAATAAAAAAAAAAGAAAGATAATAGCTCTTATATCGTGGACTACTTTGTTGTTTTACAACCACAGCCATTATCTAATATGATTTTCATAAACGTTTTATAAACTACACAAGTCAGCCACTATGAACTAAAGCATAATACGGAGGACTTGAACATTGGACAAAGACATAAATATTTTCTGATTGAACCCAGCACCCAATTTATGATTTCTTCTGACAACTTCTATGACAAGTGCCATTCAACCTTAGCTTAAATGCACAGTTTCCTGAAATAACCATCTGAGGAATATTTAGAATACACAACATCTTTGAATAAGTCTAAGTCACCCATTTAAACATTATATCATTTTTAAAAATGTTACTAAAATATAAAAAGAACAAAACAACATGACTACAAAATAGTTAAGATCATGGGCTGTGTATTTTCGGAAGAGTGAAGCAACCTCTCTAAGCTTTGGTGTCCCCTCTTATGCAGTGAACGTGATAGTGATAGTACCAGACACACTGTATGAAATAACGTTTGTAACGGGTTAGCATTGTTCCCAACACAGAGAGCACATGAGGCACATGTTGGTTGCTATTATTATGAGCAGTATAAGCTGATGTAAGAATAACAGTCACATCACAAGGGATTGAGTCTACCTTGCTTTCAGATTGTCAGGATTCGAGGAAGTTGTTGATTAAAAAACAATCAAGTTAAACTACACTGAATGGAAAGAAAGCAACAAACTTTAGCAATTTAAGGCCAGATATCATATTTAATAAATAAATGAGTCAGTATGTTTGTGGGACTAATTATATGGTGGAGGCGGAGGCAAGGGTGCAGAACTCAGTTCAGTTCAAAACTCCTGAGATACGTCAAATCAGGCACCAGACTAATACATTCGAGTTTCATTTCTTAATGGCACCTTGAAGGGTTTCACTTCACAAAGTGTAACTACTAACTTTTGAAAATGTGTAATGAAAAATGTCTTTATGTTGGAATTTCTATAATGAAATATAATACAGTTTTTGATTGTGAGAAAGTACACAAAATTATTGAGAGGGAACTAGCAGAGGAGAAATTTTCTAGAGTTTTCTGGGTTTGAGATAAGATGTTTTTTCTTATTCAGATTGTTTTTAATTTTAATTATTTTTTCTTAAGAAAGAGAAAGTTCATTTGAAGCAGATAAGAGAACACAATGTTTCTTTCTTTTTTAAAATACAATTTGTGTGCCTGGAGAAAGCAAATAAACAGGGGGAAAAAAGTCCAAATAATAACTGCTTCCCGTGAAATCAGAGTTCTTGCTGACCTCGTGAGAATATTGGCAGATTGAGACCATTCCTACCCACCACCACCTTCCTTTAATGGAGACTGGCAGGTGAGGCGGCCCCCACCCAGCACGGGGGAACAAGAGACCATTTTTCTTTGCTCAGCCATCCACTTATAGACTGTGTGCATTCTTGCGTGTGTATATGAGTATGCGTGTGCATGTTTATACCTTTTTACTTTGATATGATTTCAAACCTGTAGAAAAAATTGCAAGAATGGTTCAAAGGACTCCATAGACTTCTTCCAGATTCTTCTACTGTTAACATTTTGCATTATTTACTCTCTTTCTGTCTATATTTACAAGATTATCTATGGAACCTTTCTACGGGCAAATAGAACTCTACTTCAGCTGTAGTCGGAGTGGACCATGAGACTGCCTTCTCAGTAGCACATCCGAGCTGGAGGCTGCCATTCCCTTCCTGACACTCTCCCAGGACCTGAGATGAATGCATGACACCATCAGTACTTGAGATTAATATTCTTCTCCACCCACTGTCCTGAGAGGTGGCTGCTGGCCCTCAGGGCCCCAGCCCCAGCATCAGTCCAACCACTATTCATCTGTTCAGTGTATTAGAAACAAACAGAGCAGAAATCTGGGTGCATCATTTTGAAAAGTTGCCAACGCAGAGGATATAGAAGCACCAACTTAATAACAGCGAAAGCAATTTTATTCTTGCGCTACCCATGGCTTACATAAATAGCATCAGGTATTACATAATAATAGGACACTATTGCCAAATCTATTTCAGAATAAAAAGAAC
>NW_006443262.1:903095-903536 GCF_000325575.1 Pteropus alecto | reverse complement strand
GAAAGAGGAAAATTTCACTCATAGAGGCTCATGATAGCCGCATTATTTTCAATCTAAAGAAAGAGATCAGAATAATAGAAATGTTCTATTTTCATAATGTAAAAGTTTAAATTTGGGTTAACATGTTTTGGATTTTCTAAAACAGTTTTAAAAAGTCAGTAACGAGATCAGGAACTGCTGTAGAGGTGACAGGTCTGTGAGCATGGGCCCTTCTGACCATCGAGGACACAGAACTGCATCATCGCTACTGAATTCGACATGTTTCTCACGAACCCCACAAAACTGTCATTCCAAAAGTTACAGAAAGAATATCGCTGAGACATTTAAGAAAGATATTAGGAAATATATTAAAGTCCCGCTACTGTTTAAGTTTGATAAAATCTATGACAGAGACCTTAATCTGGATGTAATGAATTTTTGGGGTCTGTGGGAGGAGGCGCT
>NW_006443262.1:902471-902964 GCF_000325575.1 Pteropus alecto | reverse complement strand
GTCTGCAAGAACTAGATTGAAATCCTTTTGTTTTTCCTGAATATTCCTTTTCAGTGATGAAACACCTACCTAGTTGAGGCTATTTTTCTGCTGGGCAAGTTCCAAATGAGCACATAAAATTATGCCTAAAAATTATACATGAAGTATGATTTTAGAGGCAACCGCACCCCCTCCATCTATAGACTACTATATCTGCTAGTGAAAACCCAGAATCAGACCTGTGGGTTTCCAAGTTTTATACCTGTTGCACTTATATGGAACATTCCACTTTGTGACTTTCTCAGCAGCTTCAGAGACAGAGCAGATGTTCAAGGCACTGTAGACCATCTAACACATGAAAAGTTCAATTAACTGACGGGGAGGGCAGAATATGGCACCTTAGGATGTACTGCTTTGGCATGTAGATTATTTAGGCCGAAGACCGTTGGAGACCAGCAGGCTCAGGATGAAATTTTTAACTCCCCCCTTAGCAGCCTAAAAGAACTTAGATCAC
>NW_006443262.1:888902-897255 GCF_000325575.1 Pteropus alecto | reverse complement strand
AACTAGATTGAAATCCTTTTTTTTCCCCTGAATATTCCTTTTCAGTGATGAAATACCTACCTAGTTGAAGCTATTTTTCTGGTGGGCAAGTTCCAAATGAGCACATAAAATTATGCCTGAAAATTATACATGAAGTATGATTTTAGAGGCAACCGCACCCCCTACATCTATAGACTACTATACCTGCTAGTGAAAGCCCAGAATCAGACCTGCGGGTTTCCAAGTTTTACACCTGTTGCACTTATATGGAACATTCCAGTTTGTGACTCTCTCAGCGGCTTCAGAGACAGAGCAGATGTTCAAGGCACTGTAGACCATCTAACACATGAAAAGTTCAATTAACTGACGGGGAGGGCAGAATATGCCACCTTAGGACATACCGCTTTGGCATGTAGATTATTTAGGCTGAAGACAGTTGGAGACCAGCAGGCTAGGATGAACTTTTTAACTCCCCCCTTAGCTGCCTAAAAGAACTTAGATCACGGACCTGCACCAGAAAGAAATCTATTACCAAATATATTTTTTATATACAAAAAATTTATTTCATAACATGGCAAATATTTGTTCACCAACCATCTGCTCTTCTCAGCTTTCTGTAAATTGTCTTCTTCTCCTTTGAGACCCCAGATCTCGTACCCGCTTCTTTTTAGATCAGAATGGTATATAAGCCTCAATTACCTGACTGTTAGGGAGTCTTATATTTTTATGGGACTCCCATATGCATGAAATTTGCTTTTTTTCCTGTTAATCTGTCTATGTAGATTTAATTACTAGACCAGCCAAAGAAACTAGAAAGGGAGAAGGGAAAAGTTTTCTCTCCCTCCATAATCATTTTACTAAAAAAACAAACAAAAAACCTATTTGATGTGTATACATCCAGCCCTGATACCCTGATATACTTTGCAAATTGACGAAGAATGATTGCATGCTACTTAACAGAGATAACTTGGGATTGTGGAGAAAATGCCAGGTTTTTAGTCAAAAGTAAGAATTTGACTCTTAGCTGTCAACAAAACTCAATTCTTCAGTCTTACTTTCTTTTGTTTATAAATTAAAGACAACCATTACCCACCCTACTAGGTCTCTGTAAAGAATAAGCGACCTAATGAATGTAAAAAGCTTTTGTAATTAGAAACTGCAATACAGGTTCTAAGCAATGTTCTTATTGTCATCAATAGTAATTCACTTGTATTGTTGTTATCCCACCTCTTGTAGAGAGAACCCACGGGGTATGCATTTCGCATGTGTTTTAGTTGAATAATGTACATCTGAATAGAGGCACAGCTTGAACAGCTAAGTACCTGGAGTGCAGGAACAATGCCTAGAATCAATGAGCGCATGGTAGCTGACAAAGTTCTCTTGGCTTGAATTTGGTCACTGGTGCTTTGGTTGATTCAAACATCAGAGCTCTGTGATGGAAAAACCTGTGTGGTTTAAAAACTAAACCAGTTTGTTTAATGTCATCTAAAGAATTGTATGCAGGGGAGCGGGAGAGGTATTATGAAGTCACAAATGAATTCAAAATATTTCTATCAAGTGTCCACTATGTGTCTGACAGTGGGTTGAATAGAGTCAGGTACAAGTGAGGCCTGGTCTTTGTCCCCTTCAGGGGACAGTTATTACTTCACACCTGTCATCTCATTCTCAGAAACAAAAATCGTCTATATAAGGTGATTTCATATTCATCTCAAAAATGTTGCTTTGTTCAATATTGTGAGAGAGACCATCAGCTCTGTTTTAAAATCTTGGAATTTAAAGTTGAGAAAATTTAAACAACTTGCCTAAATGTTAATATAGCTATGGAGAGGCTTTCTTTACTTTAGGAATTAAACTCAATGTTCTTCTCTGGGTATTTGGTAAGGAAAGTGTGTAGGGTCAGTTCTCTCCTCATAGCTCTGAAGCTCTCCACCTCCCGCTTAGGGATTATTTGGAAAGGTGGTTTTATCAACATTTGCATGAGTCACCCATGGCAACAACAGAGATATTACTCATGCTAGAGTTTATTCATGGTCTACTTTCCTTGTTTCAAACCAATTTCCAAATTCTTTTCATTGTCCAAATTCTACTGGGGTGGTTGGTCTCTACTGATCTCCTCCTCCAGGTGGTCACACCCCAAGTAGTCCCCATACTGTACCAGAATTGGTCTGTGTGAATCATAGGCTGTGGGAGCAGTGATGGCATGATAACGCGATGGTATGATACTTCTGAGATTAGGCTTTAAAAGACTGCGATTTACAACTTAGGGCTCTCTTTTCATCTTGGGGTGCCACGGGGGAAGCAAGTTCTTAAATATCCTTATGTAGACGTCTGTGTCACAGGAAATGAAAGCCTCTTCCCAACCACCAGGTGAGTGAAACAGATTCTCCAGTCCCTTCAGGTGGCAGCAGTCCAGGCCACAGCTTCACTGCTATCTCACAAGAGACACTGAGATAGAAACACCCAGGAGAGCAATTCCCAGATTCTTGACCCTCAGAAACTGTGTAAAAATAACAAATGTTTGTTGTTTCATGCTGCTAAATTTGGGAGTACTTTGTTATGCAGCAATAGGCACTAAGACACTTATGTTTCAAACCTCACATTCAAGTCTTCTGATTCTCGAAAGTATTCCCTGGTTATGCCAAGTCAGAGCTATCTGCCAACTTTTCTGCACTCCCTTGCCCGCTATGTTCTTGTCTCTCTTAGAAAGTGTGATTGCCAAAATAAATTTAATTACCAATTATTGAACAATGACTATGTGCCCGGTACATATAAGCAATTTACATATATAACCTCAATGTATTCTCAACAGACCTATGAGGTAGGTATTTTCATCTATATTTAACAAGTGAAGAGCCTGACACTTGAAGACATTTAGTAGAATTATATATCAGGCATTAAGTTGATATGTTATTCCCCATTGTCCACATGGGATAACCCCAGTGGAGGCCTGAAACCGAGATAGAACTGAGCCCTATAGACACTATGCTTTTTCCTATACTCACACACTTACGATAAAGTTTATAAATTGGAGACAGTAAGAGATTAACAATAATAACTAATAATCAAATAGAATAATTATATTAGTATCCTGTAATAAAAGTTACATAAATGCCATCTGTCTCTTTCAAAATATCTTATTACACTCTACTCATCCTTCTTCTTGTGATGATGCGAGATGACTTAGTGCCTACATGATGAGAAGAAAGGAGATGGAGACGTGGAACAAAAGGATGATCTGTGCCCTGAGCAGGATGGAGTGAAACAGCATAAGATTTCGTCACACTACTCAGAATGGCATACAATATAAAACATATGAATTGTTTATTTCTGGAATTTTTTATTTAATATTTTTAGTTCATGCTTGACCGTAGGTAACTGAAATTGCAGAAAGTGAAACTGCAAATAAGGGACGATGAGCGTATTTGAGCCAAGTCCTTTAGCTGCAGTTGCTTTCTGGATGCGCTATGTCACACTGCGTGGCTGTGCTAGCTCCCCTTCAAGCCCTCGGTATTTGAGATGGAGAAAACAGAAATGGAGAGAAGCCACAATACTCAGAGCTTATGCATGGTGAGAGAAATGGGAATAGAGATGAGAAGTGTGACATTCTTCTCCGTTAAGCTTTGTGTAATCTATTGTTTGGACATCTAGCTCATGGTAAAATGCTGCTTTATTCTACCCCTTTTACATTGTAGAGTTCTACATTAGAGAAATAATGTAATTCTTCATGAGGCTTTTCTGAATCGTGAAAATGTACGCCAAAATTAATACCATTGCCATTCTTTACAGTAAAGATTTTATTACAGAAATCAAAAAGAAATCTAATATTAGCCAATCTCGCTTTTAAATGTCCATGTCAAAATCCTAAATAAATAAAAACAAACAAAATCCAATATCACATTAAAAAAACACATCATGAACAAGTTGAGTGTATTCTGGGATTTCAAGGATTACTCGATATTAGGAAATCCATTAATTGAACTCACATATTATTAATAGATATAAGGAGAAAAAGAATGAAGAGCTTTAGAAAAAATTCATCAATTATTCCTACTTAAAAAACAAAACAAAACAAAACAAAAATCTACATCCTATACCAGCAATTCTCTTTCAAGGGTTCTGCAAGATCAAACTATTTAGATAAAAATACTTGATATTATTTGTCTTTTTCACCATCATTCACTTAAGAGTGTACAGTAGTCTCTCACAGGTTATGTGGCATGTGATGTAGAAATGGATTGATGGGAGAAGTGGACATAAGAATGAATGCAGCAATGTTCTAAGAAGCTAAAGACTAAAGACTAAAGTGTAAATAGTTGACACAAATGAAGCCATTTTAAAATGAAGCCAGAGCAGCAGTTCCAGACAAAAGGCTACAGGTCTTGCTCTTTGAACCTTCAGAAAGTTTGAAATAGACAAAACGACCTTTAGACCAGGCCACACCAAACTGTCTTCCAAACAACTGTTTGTAAAGCTAACAGAAAATCAGACATTCTGACCACAAGAACTAATGATTATGAGTTCTCCCAGAATCATAAGCAGAATCAGTCAGCAGCCATGCATAGCTAAAGAGTAACTCAGCCTGTCAGCGCCAGTAGAAACTCCTTTTCTTCCATTCATGTAAATTATCATCTTCCTTTTTTCATAAAAAGCCCTTGCCTTCACCCTGTAATGAGGACATTATTTGGGTTTCTGCTTCAATCTGTGCTCTCCTAAATGCAATTCGTAATCCCAAATAAATGTATTGCCTCTCATTTCAGCCTTTTATTTTTAGCTTAACAAAAGTGATTTGCAAAACTGTATAATAGTGCCACTTCTTTCACTAATTTTCCTTTGATAGTTAAAATGTGCCAATTTTTCATTACAATTGTGCAAATGAATTAATTATGCAATTGGCTTCTTATTGTTATTTTAAATGAATCAACAAATATTTTAAAAATTCCTCAGTTTTAATTTTTAATTTGGTAAATACTTATGTATTGTGATTATGTTAAGAAATATATATTTGGTCTTCATCCTCATTTTTGGCAGAGCTCCTAAAACTGAATTTCCTAAGTATTAACAATAGTAAAGGTGTCTTTTGTTTTATTAATGAGGTGCCTTTTGGACCCCACTCGTGGATGGGGACTGCCTACCAGGAGTACCAACCCTGTGATTTAGAGGGCTGGAACTTTCAGTCCCACATTTGGAGAGGGGAAAGGGGCTGGAAGTTGAGATCATTTTCAATGGCCAGTGATTTAATCAATCATGCCTCTATATAAAGCCTCCTTAAAAACTCCAAAGAACTAGGTTCAGAGAGCTTCTGGTAGGGGATTTTAACACCCCATTGACACCAATGAACCAAAAAGGAAACAGTGTCCTTAAATCACACACTAAACTACATAGATTTAATTGATACTTTTAGAGTGTTTCATCCCATAGCAACAGAATATACATTCTTTTCAAGTACACATAGATAATTTTCTAAGATAGAACAGATGTTAGGCCACAAAACAAGTCTCAGTAAATTTAAGAAGATTGAAATAATATCAAGTGTCCTCTCCAACCACAATGGTATAAAACTAGAAATCAATAACAAAAAAAAATAAAAAATAAGAAATGCACAGACACACGGAGGCTAAATAACATGGTACTACACAATGAATGGGTTAACAATAAAATCAAGAAAGAAATTAAAAGATATCTTGAGCCAAATAATGAAAACACAACAACTCCAAATTTATGGGACACAGTGAAAACAGTCTTCAGAGGGAAATTCTTAGCAATACAAGCCTACCTCAAGAAACAAGAAAAACCTCAAATAAACCATGTAACTTTACACATAATTGAACTATAAAAAAGAAGAGCAAACAAAGTCCAAAGTGGGTAGAAAGAAAGAAATAATAAAGATCAGAGAAGAAATAAATAAAATTGAGTCTCAAAAAAAACAGCACAAAAGATCAATAAAACCAAAAGCTAGTTCTTTGAAGAGATAAACAAAATTTACAAATACTTCTAGGTTAATACATTTTAGAAATTAGCCTTAACCACACTCGAGAAAGCACATAATCTTGTTAACTGTCTTGTAATCCAAATCCCACCTTGCTCTCTGCCACCTTTCTGTAATCTTTACTTTCTCGCCTTAATTTCAAATTCATCGAAAGAAGCTGCAAAACCATTATTCTCTGGAACATTTGAGAACTTGCTTCTTTGGTATATGTCATCGATTTGGGACCCAAATAGCTAAAATCAGAAATGAAATAGAAGTGACAACTGATTTCACAGAAATACTAAGGGTTATAAGAAATACTATGCATAATTACAAGCCACCAAATTGGACAATTTGGAAAAAATGGAGAAATTTCAAGAAACATACAATCTTCCAAGACTAAGTCAAGAAGAAACAACATCTGAACTGATCGATTAGTACTAAAGAAATCAAATCTGTAATCAAAAAACTTTCCCAAAATATAAACTCTTACAAAAATTCTCTATAGGTTTGGACAACATAAAATAATTATAACAAAATTGTATTATTTTTTATGATAGAACTCTCTCAAATGTAGGATTCAACTTCTTGGTCCAGATCAACACAAAAATGGGATAGAGAGAATTTAGATGACTGTTTTTACATGTGTGAAAATCATGCTCTAGTCTTACTAAATACCGAAGAGGGAAGCCTCCCAAGCTCATTTTAGGAGGTCACCATTATCATGATCCTGTAACCAAAGACATGACAAAAAGAAAAAAAAATTACACCAATATCCCTGATGAACAAAAATGCAAAAATACTCAATAAAATTAACAAACCTATTTAAGCAATATATTAAAAAGATCATACAACATGATTTGGTGGGATTTATTCCTGGTATGCAAAAGCTGGTTCAACCACATCATTGACTAAAGGAGAAGCGTATATTTCACATGCAAAATAATGGACTTCGGTCATGGGGAAAATGTACAATTAAGGAGCAATCTTCACTGTTAATAATATGAGAAGAATTTAAATCTGAAGCTCCTTTTCCTTTCTTGCTCCTTTACTCCTAGTGAGCTTATTATCATATATAATCTGTAATACACTGAATTTAAAATTCAAATTGATAAAAAAGAATTATGTACTGTCTCTTTTCATTAAGGTGGTTGGAATATTATGCTCTCAAATTTCAGCCTGATCTTCTATTAATAACTTTCCAATTGTACCTTCTCCTAATGAGAAGCATTGACTCCTAGATGTGGAGGGAGGTCCAAGCAATGACTCAGGAGAGCTGACCCTTATGTCACAACCCTGGACTTTTCAGAAAATAGAGCTCTGTTCTGTGACGCCCATCCACAATTAGAAGGATAAAAACATTCTTTATTCAAAATAAATCTACTTTTTTGTATCTAAAGCAAAGTAGGATAATTCTACTTCTTTTCTTGTGACAGCTGCTTATATACTTGAAAACAGATGAGCAGTAAGTAGCACCTGGCTTCACTGCCCTAAACTTCATTCCTCAGATCCCCTCACTTAATCTCACACATTTTATCACCACTCCCCACCCCCACACTCAATATTGTGCTTACTCTGCTCAAAAGATGGCCAGCACTTCTACATTTTACCCACTAAATGCAGTACTTCAGGTGATACCATACATCCTCTAGATTGTGTTTGTACCATTTCAAAGCATAGCAGAAACCTACCTCCCTTTGGCCCAGATGTTATCAGTTAGTTAAATAGATCTAAGAATATTTTGTAATGTATAATTTTTCAGAGTAGAAATGTGACACATATTCTTTGTAGAAAATTTAAATTACCTAAGATATCAAATATCCTAGAATAACTATAATCAACATTTGGCATATTTTCTTCTAATAGTTTTTCTCTCTCTATATATATACATACACACATATATATTTAATTTTTATTAAAGTATAGTTGACATACAATATTATGTTTAGTTTCAGGTGTACAACATAGTGACTTGACATTTATAGACTGTACAGTGTGATCACCACACTAACTCTACTACCCATTTGTCACTGTGCAAAGTTATCACAATGTTATTGACTATAGTTCCCATATTTTTGAACAAAATTTGGATCATATTACATATAACTTTATGTGCAGAGAACTTCATTTTATATTTCAGTATAGTTTTTCTCTACATCTTTAAAATTCTTTGTATTTTTTATTTTGAATGGTTATATAATACCTTATCTTGTGGCTATATCCTATTTAACCATCTTTTTATTATTGAATACTATACTTTCTTTGATAGCTTTGGATAAGTTACCCTATTTATGCAAAAGATTTTAACTTTTTATTCATATCATTAAATTATTTTTCAGAAAGATAACATGAAGGGATGTGGTCGGCAAAGTGCCTGTCAAAACACCTATAAGATAGAGGCGGGGACCA
>NW_006443262.1:878447-887488 GCF_000325575.1 Pteropus alecto | reverse complement strand
ATTTCAAGGTAATGATTATAGTGAACAAAGGCACTATAAAAAAACCAGCAGATTTTCTAGAAGAATGGACTTGATGTTATGTAAATAAAATTTATTTTTACCTGCTGATATTACCATCTGACTCTTGTATGTTTGTGGTCAGAGATTTTGTTGGGCTCATTACTCCTATGACATACCCTCTATTTCCCTTTTTTTTTTTTTAATTACTAAGCTTTTTTTAAAAAAAAAAAAACACAAAACTATTTTTGAGCAGTTCTAGGCTACTTTCATTTAACTCCATACCTTTAAGTTTCTTACATGTCGTTTTTGTGCCTCGACACTCATTGCTTAAAATATTCCAATGTACGTACATGCCACAGTTTTCTATGAAAGAATATCTTAGTTGCTTCCAAATTTTGATCATTGTGAATAAAGCTTTTATAAGCAGTCATGCTTTTATAAGCAGACATAGAAGCCTAGGAAGTGTAGAGAGTCCCAAACAAGATAAACGCAAAGAGGCCCATACTATGAAGCACCATAATTAAAATGGCAAAATTTAAAGACGAAGAGAAAATCATGAAAGTAGAAAGAGAAAGGCAGCTAGTTAATTACAAGGGAGCTCCCATAACAATGTCAGCTGCTTTCTCAACAGAAACATTGCAGGCCAGAAGGCATTGGCACAAAATATTCAAAGTGATGAAAAGCAAGGACCTACAATGAAGATTACTATAACCAGGAAAGCTAACATTTAGAATCAAAGGGCAGATAAAGATCTTCTCAGCCAAGAAAAAGCTAAAGGAATTAACAACTACCAAGCTAGTATTACAGGAAATTTTGAAGGGAATTCTTTAAGAAGAAGAATGAGAAGAAAAAAAGGAACATAAATATGAGTAATAAAATGGCAGTAACTATGTACTTATTAAGAATCACTTTAAATGTAAATAGATTAAATATTCCAATCAGAAGACATAGGACAACTGAATGGATAAGATATGCCATCAACAAAGGATGCACTTCAGATCAAAAGATACATAAACTGAAAGTAAAAGGATGGAAAAAGATATTTCAAGCAAATGGAAATGAAAAAAAAATCTGACATAGCAATATTTACGTCAGATGACATAGACTTTAAAACAAAGACTATGAGAGAAAGAAGGACATCATGTAATGATAAAGAGATCAATTCAACAAGAGGTTATAACACTACTAAACATTTGTTCATCCAACACAGAAGAGCTTAAAGATATAAAGCAAATATTGATGGAGATAAAGTGAGAGACTGACAGCAATACAGTCATAGTAGGGGATTTTAACACCCCATTGACACCAATGAACCAATAAAGAAACAGTGTCCTTAAATCACACACTAAACTACATAGATTTAATTGATACTTTTAGAGTGTTTCATCCCATAGCAACAGAATATACATTCTTTTCAAGTACACATAGATAATTTTCCAAGATAGAACAGATGTTAGGCCACAAAACAAGTCTCAGTAAATTTAAGAAGATTGAAATAATATCAAGTGTCCTCTCCAACCACAATGGTATAAAACTAGAAATTAATAACAAAAAAAATAAAAAATAAGAAATGCAGACACACGGAGGCTAAATAACATGATACTACACAATGAATGGGTTAACAATAAAATCAAGAAAGAAATTAAAAGATATCTTGAAGCAAATAATGAAAACACGACAACTCCAAATTTATGAGACACAGTGAAAATAGTCTTCAGAGGGAAATTCTTAGCAATACAGGCCTACCTCAAGAAACAAGAAAAACCTCAAATAAACCATGTAACTTTACACATAATGGAACTATAAAAAGAAGAGCAAACAAAGTCCAAAGTGGGTAGAAAGAAAGAAATAATAAAGATCAGAGAAGAAATAAATAAAATTGAGTCTCAAAAAAAACAGCACAAAAGATCAATAAAACCAAAAGCTAGTTCTTTGAAGAGATAAACATAATTGATATTTAATCAGACTCATCAAGAAAAAAAAGAGAGGACCCAAATAGCTAAAATCAGAAATGAAATAGAAGTTACAACTGATTCCACAGAAATACTAAGGGTTATACTATGCAAAATTACAAGCCACCAAATTGGACAATTTGGAAAAAATGGAGAAATTTCAAGAAACATACAATCTTCCAAGACTAAGTCAAGAAGAAACAACATCTGAACTGATCGATTAGTACTAAAGAAATCAAATCTGTAATCAAAAAACTTCCCCAAAATAAAAGTCCTGGACTAGATGGCTTCATAGGTGAATTTTACCAAATAGTCATAGAAGAATTAACACCTATGCTTCTAAAACTATTCTAAAAAAATTCAAGAAGAGGGAAGCCTCCCAAGCTCATTTTAGGAGGTCACCATTATCATGATCCTGTAACCAAAGACATGACAAAAAGAAAAAAAAATTACACCAATATCCCTGATGAACAAAAATGCAAAAATACTCAATAAAATTAACAAACCTATTTAAGCAATATATTAAAAAGATCATACAACATGATTTGGTGGGATTTATTCCTGGTATGCAAAAGCTGGTTCAACATCCACGAATCAATTAATGTGATATACCACATTAACAAACTGAAAGATAAAAATCATATGATTACATCCATAGATGCAGAAAAAACATTCAATAAAATCCAGCATCCATTTATGATAAAACTTTCAGCAAAGTGGGAATAGAGAGACTATACCTCAACATAATAAAGGCCGTATGTGACATCCCAGAGCTAACTTTGTACTCAATGGGGAAAAATTAAAGTGTTTTCCTTAAGATCAAGACAAGGATGTCCACTTTCATCACTTTTATTCAACATAATATTGGAAATCCTAGCCACAGCAATCAGAAACAAAAAGAAATAAAAGGCAACTAAATTGGAAATGAAGAAGTAAAACTTCTTCATTACTTGCAGATGTCATATATAGAGAGAACCCTAAAGATTCCACCAAAAATCTAGTAAAATTGATAAATAAATTCAACAAAGAAGCAGGATATAAAATTAATAGTCAGAAATCCATTGTATTTTTTTTTTAAGGTGATGAAACCCTTGATTGACCTCACAGATTGCAAGGACCTTGTCAGGTTACAATCTCTTATTTTTTTATTTTTTATGCCTACAGCACCTGGTCTTCCTAGGTGGTCGCCCATCCAAGTACTAACCAGGCCTGACCCTGCTTAACTTCCAAGATCAGACGGGATAGGGCTTGTTCAGGGTAGCACAGCTGTAGATTCCATTGCATTTTCATACACCAATAATAAACTACCAGAAAGAGAAATTAAGAAAACAATCTCATTTACAATTTCATCAAAAAATTCTTAGGAAAAAAATTAAACTAAGGAGGTAAAATACCTGAACTGAGGAGATTATAAGTCATTGAAGAAAAATTAGAGAAGATAATAATAAATGGAAACATATACTATGTTCATGGAGACAAATAACATCGGTTTCAGGTGTACAACATAGTGACTTGACATTTATAGACTGTACAGTGTGATCACCACACTAACTCTACTACCCATTTGTCACTGTGCAAAGTTATCACAATGTTATTGACTATAGTTCCCATATTTTTGAACAAAATTTGGATCATATTACATATAACTTTATGTGCAGAGAACTTCATTTTATATTTCAGTATAGTCAAAATTCTATGGATTCAGTGCAATCCTTATCAATATACCAGTGGCATTTTTCATAGAACTAGAACAAATAGTCCCAAATTTATATTGAACTATAAAAAATTCCAAATAGCCATAGCAATTTTGAGAAATAAGAACAAAGTTGCTGGTATTTTTTTTATTTTGAATGGTTATATAATACCTTATCTTGTGGCTATATCCTATTTAACCATCTTTTTATTATTGAATACTATACTTTCTTTGATAGCTTTGGATAAGTTACCCTATTTATGCAAAAGATTTTAACTTTTTATTCATATCATTAAATTATTTTTCAGAAAGATAACATGAAGGGATGTGGTCGGCAAAGTGCCTGTCAAAACACCTATAAGATAGAGGCGGGCACATAGGCCATGCCCAGGGAATGCCACAACTAAATCCTTAGAGTAGTCAGGTCAGGTGAAAAGACTTCTTCTCCCAGCTTCTCCAACGCCTTCCACTCCATCCTTAGATGTGTCAGAAATCATGGTTAGTGAGATGGGAATTAGGAATAAAGAGGCTAAATGAGAAGAAAGTAGAAACCGACGATTGCATCCTTCCTCACTTGTAGAACCCAGGGAAAAAGAAGCCTCAATTTTAAATTAGGTATGTAGTTTGATTATGTCTTGCTACTGCATATTTAATCAATATTATGTCTGGGACATAACGTGACTATAGAACACTTTAACAAAGAGTGACCAAAGAAGTCATGGGCCCATAAAGTTTTTTTGACCAAGTCCTAGAGAAGAACTAGCTTCACAGAGTGGATTTAATAGAGGGAATAGAAGCCTAAAAGTTACTTTACAATCACTGGCATATACCATTTTCATTCAGCATGTTTAAGCCACATCTTCCCTATATTTGATAGCTTTTCATAAATAAGTAAAAGATCTCTGTTTCCTAAAGTCCTTTTCCTCCCTCATGATAATCATAACTAACCAATTACTCCAGCATTCCTGTCCTTCCCAGAACACTATATCATCACTCTATTATAGATCTCACTATCATATTTGCAAGATAGTTATCCAGTTAAGTCTCCATCCCACTCATCCCTGGACTAGAATTTCTCAGTCACAGGAATAATGTTTTATTTACTTTGTGTTTTTAGCCTGTAGTGTAGCAAACCCCTATAAATGTTGGTTGAAAAATATACTAGGTGAATGAACAATGAAGGAATACATATTTTTTTAATGAAAATCAAAGAAATTTAATATTTTTACTTTATTCCATTTTTTCATGTCAAACAAGTCTCTATTTATTATATATTTAGAAAAATATATTCCATAGGGGCAATAAAGTCTTGTGCTGTATTCAGTTGTTATAAATGTACTCTTAATTTTTTGATCATGCCTCAAAATAACATATGGGGTGTACACATTACAGCAGTATAACTAATCCTTAAAAAACAAAATTTTCAATTTTTCTAATTTTCTGAAAAAGTATTTATTCTTATCTAGGAGAAACCACTGGCAGGATCTCCTAACCCAATATTCATAGGAAGAAAGTTATTTTTATTATGAAACATTAGCTTAATCCTTCCAAGAGATAAAAAAAATAAAATCTACGAGTCATTTTTATGAGACTCCTTTTTTTTACCACTCTTATTGTGTTGAAATGCACCCACAACATATGGCAAATAAAATCAAGGTCACTGAATAAAACAGAACACCAATTAATAGGCTTCATTATATTCTATTTCAAGGTCATGATTATAGTGCGCAAAGGCACTATAAAAAAACCAGCAGATTTTCTAGAAGAATGGACTTGATGTTATGTAAATAAAATTTATTTTTACCTGCTGATATTACCATCTGACTCTTGTATGTTTGTGGTCAGAGATTTTGTTGGGCTCATTACTCCTATGACATACCCTCTATTTCACTTTTTTTTTTTTAATTGCTAAGCTTTTTTTTTAAAAAAAAAACACAAAACTATTTTTGAGCAGTTCTAGGCTACTTTCATTTAACTCCATACCTTTAAGTTTCTTACATGTCATTTTTGTGCCTCGACACTCATTGCTTAAAATATTCCAATGTACGTACATGCCACAGTTTTCTATGAAAGAATATCTTAGTTGCTTCCAAATTTTGATCATTGTGAATAAAGCTTTTATAAGCAGTCATGCTTTTACAAGCAGACATAGAAGCCTAGGAAGTGTAGAGAGTCCCAAACAAGATAAACACAAAGAGGCCCATACTAAGAAGCACCATAATTAAAATGGCAAAATTTAAAGACGAAGATGGTATTGCACTACCTGATATTAAACTGTAGTACAAAGCTATAGTAATCCAAACAGCATGGTATTGGCATAAAACAGACACATAGATCAATGGAACAAAATAGAGAGCCCCAAATAAATCCATGCCTATATGGCAATTTAATCTATTACAAAAGAGGCAAGACTATACAATGGGGTAAAGACAGTTTGTTCAATAAATGGTGTTGGGAAAACTGGGCAGTAAAACTGGACAACCTTCTTACACCATATACAAGAATAAACTCGAGATGGATAAAAGACTTAAATGTAAGACCCAAAATCATAAAACTTCTAGAAGGAAACATAGGCAGTAACTCTCTGACATTGCTCTTAGTAATATATTTTTTTCTGATATATCTTTGTGCAAGAGAAAGAAAAGTAAAAGTAAACAAATAGGACCGCATCAAACTAAAAAGTTTTTGCACAGCAAAGAAATGCAGCAACAAAACAAAGAAACAACCTACTGAGTATGAGAAGACATTTGCCAATGATACATCTGATAAGGTGTTAATATCCAAAAATTTATAAAGAACTCATACAACTTGACATCAAAAACAAACAAACTAACTAACTAACAAACAATCTAATTAAAAAATGGGCAAAGTACCTGAATAGATATTTCTCCAAAGAGGACACACAGATGGCCAATAGACATATTAAAGTATGTTCAACATCGCTAATCACCAAGGAAATGCAAATTAAAACCACAACAAGATATTACCTCAAATCTGTCAGAATAGCTATCATTAATAAATCTTAATACAAGGGTTGGTGAGGATGCGAAGAAAAGGGAGTCCTCATGCACTGTTGGTAGGATTACAAATTGGTACAGCCACTATGGAAAAGAGTTTGGAGATTCCTCAAAAATTAAAAATTGAACTATCTCATGACCCAGCAATACTACTTCTGGGTATTTATGCAAAGAAAACCAAAACACTAATTTGAAAGGATATATGCAACCCTATGTTCACTGCAGCACTATTTACAATAGCCAAGATATGGAAGCAACTTAAATGCCCATCAATAGATGATTGGGTAAAGAAGAGGTGGTACATGTATATATAAAATGGAATGTTACTCAGCCATAAAAAAGAATAAAATCTTACCATTTGCAATGACATGGGTGGACCTAGAGAGTGTTATGCTGAGTGAAATAAGTCAGACAGAGAAAGACAAATGCCATATAATTTCACTCATATGTAAAATTTAAGGAACAAAAGAAACAAACAAACAAAATGGAAACAAACTCACAGCTACAAAGAACAAACTGATGATTGCCAGAGGGAAGCGGGAGTTTCAGGGCAGGATGAAGAAGGTGAAGGAATAAAGAAGTACAAATTAGTAGTTATAAAACAGTGATGGGGATGTGAAGTATGGCATAGGGAATATAGTCAATAATATTGTAATAACTTTGCATATGTAGTGCCAGGTGGTTACTAGACTAATCGGAGGCATCACTTAGTAAATTATATAAATGTATCACCGCTATGTACACCTGAAACTAATATAAAATATTATTGAATGTCAACTCTAATTGAAAAAGTAAAAAATAAAATAAAACCCATTGGTTTATTGCATCTAAGTTTTAATATTTGTGGGCATAGATTTGCTTAGAATAGTCCTTTTTATTTTAAATGATTTTTTTAAATTGTGGAATAACTAAAAGCGTGGTAATTAGAATATTCCTTTCTTATCTTTTTAATGGCCATGGAATTAGTAATAATGGTCCCTCTTTTATATCTGATAGTAGTAATTCATGTTTTCTTTTTTCTTACTAAATCTGGGTAGAGGTTATCAACTTTATTGATTTTTTTCATAAAGCTAGCTTTTGGTGTTATTGTTTTCTTTATTGGTTTTCTGTTTTCGCTTTTATCGATATCTGATCTAATTTTTATTATTTCTTTTATTCTGCTTACTTTTAATTTAACTAGCTCTATTTTTCTAGTTTACTAATCTAAAAGTTTAGATTATTAATTTTAGATTTTTAAAATGTGTTTTCAATGCAAGAAAAACACAAAGAGGCCCATACTAAGAAGCACCATAATTAAAATGGCAAAATTTAAAGACGAAGAGAAAATCATGAAAGTAGAAAGAGAAAGGCAGCTAGTTAATTACAAGGGAGCTCCCATAACAATGTCAGCTGCTTTCTCAACAGAAACATTGCAGGCCAGAAGGCATTGGCACAAAATATTCAAAGTGATGAAAAGCAAGGACCTACAATGAAGATTACTATAACCAGGAAAGCTAACATTTAGAATCAAAGGGCAGATAAAGATCTTCTCAGCCAAGAAAAAGCTAAAGGAATTAACAACTACCAAGCTAGTATTACAGGAAATTTTGAAGGGAATTCTTTAAGAAGAAGAATGAGAAGAAAAAAAGGAACATAAATATGAGTAATAAAATGGCAGTAACTATGTACTTATTAAGAATCACTTTAAATGTAAATAGATTAAATATTCCAATCAGAAGACATAGGACAACTGAATGGATAAGATATGCCATCAACAAAGGATGCACTTCAGATCAAAAGATACATAAACTGAAAGTAAAAGGATGGAAAAAGATATTTCAAGCAAATGGAAATAAAAAAAAAAATCTGACATAGCAATATTTACGTCAGATGACATAGACTTTAAAACAAAGACTATGAGAGAAAGAAGGACATCATGTAATGATAAAGAGATCAATTCAACAAGAGGTTATAACACTACTAAACATTTGTTCATCCAACACAGAAGAGCTTAAAGATATAAAGCAAATATTGATGGAGATAAAGTGAGAGACTGACAGCAATACAGTCATAGTAGGGGATTTTAACACCCCATTGACACCAATGAACCAATAAAGAAACAGTGTCCTTAAATCACACACTAAACTACATAGATTTAATTGATACTTTTAGAGTGTTTCATCCCATAGCAACAGAATATACATTCTTTTCAAGTACACATAGATAATTTTCCAAGATAGAACAGATGTTAGGCCACAAAACAAGTCTCAGTAAATTTAAGAAGATTGAAATAATATCAAGTGTCCTCTCCAACCACAATGATATAAAATTATAAATCGATTAAAGAAAAAAAATACTAAAAAATACAAAAACACATGAAGACTAAATAACATGCTACTG
>NW_006443262.1:829292-876405 GCF_000325575.1 Pteropus alecto | reverse complement strand
ACAGCATGGTACTGGCATAAAAACAGACATATCAATGGAACAGAATAGAAAGTCCAGAAATAAATCCATACCTATGCAGTCAATTTACCTATGAAAAAGGAAGCAAAAATATAGAATGGAATAAAGGCAGTCTCTTCAATAAATGGTGCTGGGAAAACTGGACAGATGCATGCAAAAAAATGAAACTAGACCACTTTCTTGCACAATATACAAAAGTAAACTCAAAATGGATTAAAAACTTAAATGTCAGACTTGCAACCATAAAACTTCTAGAAGAAAACATAGGCAGTAACTCTCTGACATTGCTCTTAGTAATATATTTTTTTCTGATATATCTTTGTGCAAGAGAAAGAAAAGTAAAAGTAAACAAATAGGACCGCATCAAACTAAAAAGTTTTTGCACAGCAAAGAAATGCAGCAACAAAACAAAGAAACAACCTACTGAGTATGAGAAGACATTTGCCAATGATACATCTGATAAGGTGTTAATATCCAAAAATTTATAAAGAACTCATACAACTTGACATCAAAAACAAACAAACTAACTAACTAACAAACAATCTAATTAAAAAATGGGCAAAGTACCTGAATAGATATTTCTCCAAAGAGGACACACAGATGGCCAATAGACATATTAAAGTATGTTCAACATCGCTAATCACCAAGGAAATGCAAATTAAAACCACAACAAGATATTACCTCAAATCTGTCAGAATAGCTATCATTAATAAATCTTAATACAAGGGTTGGTGAGGATGTGAAGAAAAGGGAGTCCTCATGCACTGTTGGTAGGATTACAAATTGGTACAGCCACTATGGAAAAGAGTTTGGAGATTCCTCAAAAATTAAAAATTGAACTATCTCATGACCCAGCAATACTACTTCTGGGTATTTATGCAAAGAAAACCAAAACACTAATTTGAAAGGATATATGCAACCCTATGTTCACTGCAGCACTATTTACAATAGCCAAGATATGGAAGCAACTTAAATGCCCATCAATAGATGATTGGGTAAAGAAGAGGTGGTACATGTATATATAAAATGGAATGTTACTCAGCCATAAAAAAGAATAAAATCTTACCATTTGCAATGACATGGGTGGACCTAGAGAGTGTTATGCTGAGTGAAATAAGTCAGACAGAGAAAGACAAATGCCATATAATTTCACTCATATGTAAAATTTAAGGAACAAAAGAAACAAACAAACAAAATGGAAACAAACTCACAGCTACAAAGAACAAACTGATGATTGCCAGAGGGAAGCGGGAGTTTCAGGGCAGGATGAAGAAGGTGAAGGAATAAAGAAGTACAAATTAGTAGTTATAAAACAGTGTTGGGGATGTGAAATATGGCATAGGGAATATAGTCAATAATATTGTAATAACTTTGCATATGTAGTGCCAGGTGGTTACTAGACTAATCGGAGGCATCACTTAGTAAATTATATAAATGTATCACCGCTATGTACACCTGAAACTAATATAAAATATTATTGAATGTCAACTCTAATTGAAAAAGTAAAAAATAAAATAAAACCCATTGGTTTATTGCATCTAAGTTTTAATATTTGTGGGCATAGATTTGCTTAGAATAGTCCTTTTTATTTTAAATGATTTTTTTAAATTGTGGAATAACTAAAAGCGTGGTAATTAGAATATTCCTTTCTTATCTTTTTAATGGCCATGGAATTAGTAATAATGGTCCCTCTTTTATATCTGATAGTAGTAATTCATGTTTTCTTTTTTCTTACTAAATCTGGGTAGAGGTTATCAACTTTATTGATTTTTTTCATAAAGCTAGCTTTTGGTGTTATTGTTTTCTTTATTGGTTTTCTGTTTTCGCTTTTATCGATATCTGATCTAATTTTTATTATTTCTTTTATTCTGCTTACTTTTAATTTAATTAGCTCTATTTTTCTAGTTTACTAATCTAAAAGTTTAGATTATTAATTTTAGATTTTTAAAATGTGTTTTCAATGCTATAAATTTCCCTCTCCTGCATCCACTAATTTTGATAATGTGTATTTTTATTTAGTTTGAAATATTTAAAATCACTCTTGATACTTTTTATTTGATTCTTGTTACTTAGAAGTATGTAGCTTAACTTTAACTATTTATAGTTTTTTATTTACCTTTCTGTTACCAATATCTAGTTTAATTTCATTGTGGTCTGGAAAGTTACTTCACATGATTTCTTTTAAAATTCTTTTAAATTTATTTACATGTGTTTTATGGTCCAGTATATAGTCTCTCTTGGTGAGGGTTCCATGGGAATTGAGAATAATGTGGATTCTGCTGTTGTTGGAAGAAATAGTCTATGACATTAATTAGATCCAGTTGATTGATAGTGCTACTCAGTTCAATTATGTCCTTTGTGATTTTCTGCCTGCTGGACTTGTCTATTACTGATGAAGAGTGTTGAAATCTTCAACTATAATGGTGTATTTATCTATTTTTCCTTTTAGTTCTATCAGGTTTTGTTTTGTATTTTGATACTGTTAATGATCAGTTGTGCACACATTAAGAATTGTATGTCTTCATGAGGAATTAACCTCTTTATCACTATATAATGTTTTTCTTTATCTCTGATCATTTTCTATGCTCTGAAATTGGGTTTGTCTGAAATTAATATAGCTACTCCTTGTCTTTTCACTAGCGTTGGAATCTCTTTACTTTCTTCATCTCTTTTAGTCTATATCTTTATACTAAAATAAGACCCAACTGTATATTAATTTCTTAATATACAGTTGGGTCTTATTTTTATTTACTCTGACAGGCTCTGTCTTTTTTTCGCTATATTTAGAGCATTGGTTTTTAAAGTGGTTAGTGATATAATTGGATTAATATCTACCTTTTTTTCTTTACTGTTGTCTATTTTTTCTTTCTATTTCTTTTTTCCTTCCTTCTTTCCTTCTTCCCTTCCTTCCTTCCTTCCTTCCTTCCTTCCTTTTGAACCTAAACATGAAATAAACTGAATTGAGGTTTTTTTGTGTGATAAATAAATATCTGGAGTAAATTAAATAAAATCATGAATATAACAAGTTAATGAAAATAACAAATTGAATATAAATCAATAATTTATAAAAGTTTTAAAAATACCTGTGCCTCAACCTTATGCCAGGTTCCCATCTTCCCCAACAAAAATGTGCCAAGTTGGTGCTTCTCATAGTATATCTGCAGGAATATTTGTAATTGTGGTCCTGTGTTTTATAGTTTGTGGTACAATAATGTTCCCTCAATGTTTAAACTATAACCCTAGTGCTTCAAGGTGAGAGTAGGGTGACTCATTCTACATGGCCAACTCTGCTTCTCAGTGCACACATATAAATGTGCTGAGAATTAAATTGGCCTAGGTTTCCTACACTACAGCATTTTGGATTAACTATCGAAGTCAGTGTTAATTGAGTGATGGGAATTCTTTCACAGTGTATTTGTATATCAAATCATCATGTTATATACTTTAAATATCTTATACTTTTATTTGTAATTATACCTTAATAAAGCTGAAAAACAAAACAAAATAAAAACAATGACTGTACAAAGAATATAAACTGGGTCCACAGTGGAACTGTGGGGAACAACTTGATTGCCCTTTATCCCATGGACCTAGAATATCAGAGCTATTCTATTTTGAAGGGCCAGTTCACTGAACTTCATGGTGAGTTTTATTTTCATGATGATTTTATTTTAAGAACCTTATCGCTCCTTTCTACTATTGGGTTTAGTCAAGGTCAATTAGATTTAATCCAATAGATTTTCGAAGTTGGAATCTTATGGAACTTTTTAAAAGTCTTATTCAAATCTACCACCTCTTCAGATACCATTAAACTTGACATTTAATGAATTTTTACACACATACACACACATACACTTGCTTTACCAGACTACTCCATACTGATTTATTTTAAAACAAAAAAAAAATGTATAGGGAGTATAAATTTTTCTGGAGTTATGAACTATATTAAGGATGAAGAAAGATAAGAGACTTTTCAAATGGATACCCAATCCTCTCTGACTCCCATGCTTTCCTCTGACAAACTGATCTTGCCTTAGGGTTTCAGCTGTCACTTTTACCCTAATGAATTTCAAATTAATTAAATAGCCCCAAACATCCCTGAAACTTGGGTTCCACATCTACATCTATTGACATGACCTCTCTCTACTGGAATATCAAGTCACACTAAGCATGCCCTAAAACAAACTCACTACTCCAAATCTGCAACCAATTTTTAGGGAAATTCTTTGCAAATTCCTTATTTTCACAATTTCTCAATTGCTCAGATTCAAAATTTTGCACTGAGTTGTATCTTACAAAATGACACAGGATGGGGAATTTAAAGATAGACTTTCTGCTCTTCAAAGATTCATGGTCTGACAAATATTAAGACAAGTGCTCTGAAGTTAATGTTAATCAAACCACTATTAAATGCTAATATGCACCTGGAAGTCCTAGGCACAGAAATTAGGCAAGAAAAAATAAAAAAGAAACCCAAATCAGAAAGGAAGACAAAATTATCTGTTTGCAGGTAAGATGATTTTATATACAGAAAATTCTAAAGACCTCATCAAAAAACTGTTAGATCAACATATTTAGTAAAGTAGCAGAATGTAAAATCAACATACAAAAATCAGTAGTGTTTCTATATACAAACAAGAAATTATCTGAAAAAAATCTAAAATCTCATTTATGACAGCATCAAAAACGATAAAATATTTAAGAATAAATTTAATCGAGGAGGGAAAAGATCTGTACATTGAAAACTATAAGACATTGAGAAAAAAATTGAAAATACAAATGGAAAGATATTCTATGTTAATGCATTGGAAGAATTTATATAGTATATAGTACATTTTACCCAAAGTCATTTATGGATTCAAAGCAATGTCTATAATATTCCCAAACCATTTTTAACAGAAATAGAAAAAAAAAAACCTATTTTAAAATTTGTATGGAACCACAAAAAGCTCCAAATAGCCAAAGCAATCCTGAAAAAGAACAAAATATAGTTCAAAGCTATGGCAATCAAAACAGTATGATATTAGCATAAAAATTGACACATAGACCAAGAGAATCAACAGCCCAGAAATAAACTCACGCATATGTGGTCGACTAATACTAGACAAGGGAGTCAAGAATAGTCAGTGTAGAAAAGACTGTCTTCAATGAATGATGCTAGGAAAATCAGATGTTCACATGTAAAAGAATAAAACTAGACCTTTATCTTTTAGTATTTGTAATAATTAACTCAAAATGGATTAAAAGTTTAAAAGTAAGATCTAAAACCATAAAATTTGTAGAATAAAACATAAGGAAAATGTTCCTGACATTAACATTGGCGAAGATTTTCTGGCTATGACATCTAAAACACAAGCAACAAAAGCAAAAACAAACAAGTGAGGCTACAGCAAACTAAAAATTTCTGTATAAAAAAAAAAATCAATAAAATAAAAGGCAACCTAAGAATAGGAGAAGATATTTGCAAACCTTATATTCGATAAGAGGTTACTATCCAATACATATACTCCATAGCAAAAAAAAAAAAAAAAAAAAAAATTATAATAATAACACAAAAAACAAAAACCACAAACAAACAAAACCACAGCAAATAATCTGATTAAAAAGTGGGCAGAGGACCTGCATAGACAAGAAAATATTCAAATGGCCAGCAAGTTCATGAGTTCATGCTCAACATAATTAATTATCAGGGAAATGCAAATCAAAACCAGAATAAGATATTACATTATGCCTGTTAGAGTAGCTACTATCAAAAATATAAAAAGAGAACAAATGCTTGTGAGAATGTGGAGAAAAGGGAAACCATGTACACTGTTTGTGAGATTGTCAATTGGTGCAGCCACTATTAAAACAGTGTGGAGGTTCCTCAAAATATTAAAAATAGAACTATCATATGCAATTCCATTTCTGGGTATATAGTCAAAAACGATAAAATCACTATCTCAGAGATATCTGTATCCACATGTTTATTTGCAGCATTATTTACAATAGCCAAGACATGGAAATATCCAAAGTGTCTGGAAAGAACCTAAGTGCTCACCAACAGATGAATGAATAAAGAAAACATGATAGATATGTATTCATAAATCATAAATATATATATATGAATACATATATTCAGCCATAAAAAGGAAATCCTATTTGTGACACCATAGATAAACTTGTAACCTGAAGGTATTATGCTAAGTGAAATAAGTCAGACAGAGAAAGACAAATATTGTATGATTTTACTTATATGTGAAATCTAAAAGAGCCAAACTTATAGAAACAGAACAGATTGGCAGGAGGCAGAGGTAGATGGTCGGCAAACTAGGTGAAGGTGGTCTAAAAGTATAAACTCTCAGTTATAAGATGAGTTCTGGGGTGTGATGTGCAGCCTGGTGACTCTAGTTAACAACACTGTACCGTATATTTGAAAGTTGCTAAGAGAGTAGATCTTAAAAGTTGTCATTATAAGAAAAAAATTGTAACTATGTGAAATGATGGATGTTATGTAAATGTGGTAATCGCTTCACAATATATACATATATCAAATCATCGTATTGTAAATCTTAAAATTATATATTATATCAATTATATCTCAATAAAGCTGGAAAATAATTTTAAAAATGCTAAGATAATACAACATTTTATGTGAAAGTAAAAGTAAATTATAACTAATTTTTCTATTTTATATTTAGGATTTGCTTGACTTTAAATCAGGAAGAATTCAAGGATTATCATTTTTATTTTGAATATTCTAATGAGGTTAATTTCTACTTCTCCACTTAAGTATTTTTACTCATGAAGTATTTGTGTAAATGTTTGCATTCATCAACTCTAAACTAAAAAACTTGGGAAATAAAGAAGTTGATCTAATTCTTGTTGCTTTAGTGTTGGAAGGGCCTCTAAAAATTACTAATCTTACTCTTTATCCAATGACTATTTTCCTCCATCATATTTCTGGCTAATGATTTCTAGTCTATACTTGAATTAATCACTTTATTATTAAAGGTTGACAATAATCTTTAGATAGTTCTGAGTATTAGAAGGTTTTAATATTAAGATTTTATTTTTCAGTTATTTTTACATTGGTTTTATAGAACCCAACATGGGATATAAGAATAAGCTTCATTTCAACTCAACCTAATAACATTTCCAAAATACGAAGATACATATTCTTATCTTCAGGGTCACTAATCTCTTTAACAATTTCACAATTTTGTTGTTGTTGTTTTTCACTTTGTCCCTCTTAAGTTCAGCCACATTTAAAAAATAAAGTATGATTTTTAGAACTGGGCACAAACTCAAGAATTGAGTCCTTTTAGCACTGTGACAAGCACAAATTTTACTTCAATTTAACTAGTTGGTAAAATTCTATTAATACAAATTAATTTTACATTAATACAAGGCTAATTAATTCATTAGTCCTTGAAGAGGCTTCATAAAAATATTGAAACATTAAATACACAAATCAACCTTAATCCCAAGTTATTTTTGACGTTTACTATTATTTAGTGTATTTCTTCCACTACTTTCTTGAAGAGTTATTTTTTGGCAATTCTATCTGGAGTCCTGGACAACTGAAGAGTCTTTGTCAGTGTTACCAGCATTTTTTCCTAGAGTAAACATGAACATGCTTAGAGAAGTTAAATTTACTTCATAAAGGTATTATGTGCAACAGAATGATTATACAGTTTTAAGTGACCTCATGATTTTTAAAAAGTAAAAATTATATTACATATATTTTCTACATCTCTATAAATTCATGTAATATAAATTTCACAGTAAAATCTTAAAATATACTTTAAAAATTCTCAGTTACTTTTTTAGATTTTCTTTTTTCTACTACATTTCTGGCTAATGGGTTTCAATCTATTTTTGATTAAATAAATGCCAAAGTCAAACCAGATCGAATCAAAGCAAATGGAACAAAATATAATATAGCAGATCACCTTTACTTAAATAAATAAAAGTATAGTAAGGATGAACTGTTCTCTGTTATAGTTTTTGAAAGGTTTAACAGTGGGATCATGCAAGACAAAATAAAATTTAAAAATTCAATAAATAATACTGTTATGATAACTCCATTTCTAAATTTTGAAAACAAAAATAATTTATATATTGATGAAAGTAAATCAATCTAAGAAAATATAATTATTACTTAAAAGTCTTTATATTACATTGTGTTATCAATTTGTGAAATTTGAATAAAGAACTTATTTTAATGGGAATATCAATTTCTAGACTTTTAAACTTTTAGTAGTTATTTCATATTTTTATTGTCTTTTTCAAAACTAAAATAAAAATAATGGTACACTCTCTGATTTCTTTCATATACTAATGATTTATGTAAACTAGATATATTTTTACTAGATATATATTTATATCTTTATAAAAATTTTAGATCCTTCTTGAAATAAAAAGCATGTAAATTGCACAGGATTATTCTAAGTATAGGAAATAGTACTTATTAGGGCAACACTGTTGAAACTTGCCCTTTATTGTGCATTTGTGTAACCATCCTTGACTGGGGTGTTGGGTTCCCCTAGATAAGGGGATGTGTGGCCTACAATGTCTGAAAGGTGCCAAGAATGCTGGGCTTTTGAAAACAGCAAAAGAAATTAAAGAAGAATATTAAAAAATCGTGAGTAAAATACACAAGAAAAATGTACCTATAACAAGACGCTGTAAACGTAGCTATATCACATGTGGAATATTGCTATCTAAGGATTCATCCCTTTTTTTTTGCAGGATGGATGAGTAAAGTTAGGATCTCACTTTTGCTATGGGTGTTTTATTTGACTGGAGCTCCCCTTCCTTTGTGAATTAAGCTGTGCATTAGAAGTTATGCTGGTTCCATTCCTGGCTCTGCCACTACTAGCTGTGTTTATATGGGCAAGTCATGTAAATACTATGAGCATCTGCATTTTGCCCAAGAAAACAAATGGTGCAGTCATACCTATCTTATTAAGTTAGTGAGTATGTCATAAAATGCTTTCACTGGATGTGAATTTTAGAAATCAAGGACTATGTTATAAGCAACTTTTTATGCTTGACATTAGAACAATGCATGGCACATATGAGTACAGAATTAATGGTATTATTATATGATGTTCCATATTGTAGGAAGGGTGGCATGCTGAGGTTTGCTCTGTTTTATGAGGTTAGATATGGCCTTTGAAGGAAATAGTGATTAGTCGTTGCATTAGCAGATGGCTCCAGTACTAACACACTTAAATAAAAATGTTGGAGACAAAGGCTGTACCGTATACAGTTCAAAAAGTTCCATAAGTGGGTAGGAGATAATTTCTTTGAAAAGGAGAGTTCACACAAACAGACTTGTTCTAGGTACAGTGGAAGTTCTAGGTACACTGAGGAAGTCCACGTTGGTGTAATTCTTGTATTTCCTAAATCTAGGAAACAGACTCCAAGTTTCAGAATAAAGGCCTAAATAAAAATAG
This sequence comes from Pteropus alecto, assembly GCF_000325575.1. Lineage (NCBI taxonomy): Eukaryota > Metazoa > Chordata > Mammalia > Chiroptera > Pteropodidae > Pteropus > Pteropus alecto. The sequence goes on along the minus strand of NW_006443262.1, from coordinate 866,944 downwards.
CAGTGTAGGGGAAATAAAGAATTAAAAAATAAAGTTAGATACCAAGAGAGAGAGCCCACGATTAGCTGCCTCAACATCAGTAACTGCTGTCGGTGAGCAGCAGCCACATGGGCCAGTGGTGAGGGAAACATGCCTGTTATGAAAGGCAAGATGAGTCAACACCATAATGACAACCTTGGTGAGTCAAGGTCAGCTCCCATTAGGCAATGTATATGCAAATGAATGATGAGGCTGAAGAAGCAGGGAGACTGCCGGCGGAATGGTCTGAGTTATTTTGGTTGTGACCTAGGAACTAAAAAGGAAGGTTCTGATTCTCCTTGATTGTGTTCTGCTAGATGGGTAGACATTGGTGAAAGTGACAATGCAGGTATTGTATTTGCTTGATCTGTCGTTCAGTTTGCTTGTGCTATCCTTTTTCACGTTCCTCTCTGCATTTCCTCACAAAGGAAGTTGAACATTTATTGTCTTCCACATGTCCAGTGATATTCCAGCTGTCTTTAATATGATCCCATTTAATATTTACATCAATATTGCAAGGTAAGTATATTTCCACCTTATAAATGAGGCTTCCAAGACTCAGAAGAGGTAAATATTTTTCCAAGATGGGCTTAGTAAATTATGGGCTCATGTTTACTCGACTGCAAAGACCATGTACTTCCTACTCTGCCACAGCTCTCCCCATTGCCTTTGGCCACTGGTCATTGGCCAACATAATGACAACTGAACAGTCTGTCATACACTGACACATCTATTTGTGAGGTGTGATGTGCAATGGTAAGCCCCACACACCCCAGATTAAACCTCTGGACTGTCAGAGATTTTGTCTGATATTTTCCTATACATATTCTAGGATTCTAGGTTGCTCAGATAAAAATAACTTGGTGTCAGTAAGTAAAATTTGGCTTCAATGACCCTGTTTGAAAGACATTTAAATTTTATAAGATGACTACCACAGGGTAGAAAGAGTCTTTTGTTACTGTCACAGTCAGAATAGGCTGAAACTCAGTGATAGAAATAGCTGTTAAAACTTTGACTATGGGATACAAGATTTCAGCTCTAAATATATTGATTTAGAATTCATTACAATAGCTGCAGAATTGATTTCTAGATATAAACACAAAAGTGTAGCCATCCTCAGAAATTGTCACATACTGTTTTTATATCACTTTTTTTTTTTTGAGGAATGATTATCTTAGAAAGTTCTTCTTATCATTGCTTAGTTAACACTACAGCCAACGAATAAATATAGATACAGCTTCTGTGTTTTTCTTTGAAAACAGCCATTGAAAGCTCTTCTAAGAGTGTCCTGCTGCTACTGTTCCTACCAGCATCATCTTTGTAAATTAACCCTCACTAAGGACACAGAACTCTAAAAACAAGAAGCAAGGCAGCACCGTATGGCTACTATGGCCTGTAGACTAGAGCCTCAGAGGCACACAGATAAACTGAAGCTCATTTTTTTTTTCTAGAGAATAAGTGATGACCAAGTATTGTATAATATGTTCATTTCAAGTGATAGAAAACCCCTCATAGGCATCTACGGTTGAATCAGGGGATGGAGCCGATGGCTATAGAGTGGTTTCTTTTTCCAAGCACTCCTTGACATGACTTTCCAATCAGAAGCCTAGTGAGGGGTGCAGGAGAGGACCCCTTGGAGAGCACTCATATGTACTCCTTGCTGTGAAGAGACACAGAGGACAAGAGCCTGACTCTCAGTGGTTAGAACAAAACACAACTGTGAACAGGTTCTGCTTGCAGCAGGGCACAGCTGGAGAGCAAGAGACTGGCTGAGTAAGTCTGGTAATGGAGCAGGGAAGTGTGTTGAGGTGAGATCAATTTACAACAGGTCTTCAAATAATGTTTCATTCAAGTTTGTTTCATTATATCATTGACGAGATGCCCTATGAACTCAACTCTCAATTAGGCTCTGGCAGAATTGGCTTTGTTATACATTGTTTCACTCAAAGTCACAGAACCTATTGACAACATTAAGTTGTGTACTATGAGAGCATGAATATTTGCTATGAAATGGATGGGGGCAGTGCAGGGGAGCCGGCATGGAGTGTCTTCTTGGGTTGCCAGAATGCAGGCCGTCATAGCTAAAGGAAGCTAGAGATGGGCCACCAGAGGTTCAGGGGCATGGAGACAATGTATTGACCAGTTTCTAGAGAGCGTTTAAAATTAATCACGGGGACAATGTATTGACCAGTTTCTAGAGAGCGTTTAAAATTAATCAAAAACAGACTCACAAATATAGAGGACAATGTGGTGATGGTTAGAGGGGAGTGAAGTTGGGAGGCTGGGAGAATGGAGTGAAAGATTAAAGAAGTACAAATTAGTAGTTGATAGTTGGTCATGGGGATGGGGAGCACAACATAGGGAATGCAGTCGGCATTAATGTAATGTCTAGGTGGAGAGCCAGAGGTGAGAAAGAGCAATTAGGGGGATCGTTTTATAAACTATATAAATGTCTAACCAATGTACTGTATACTTTAAACTAATAAAATAAAATTTAAAAAGTGAGCAAAAATCCTGCTTCATATCCTTGCAATACTTAAGCATGTGGCTTCATAATTCTTTTTCACTGTTTGCAATAAAACTCAACCTGAATTTTGAGCAGAAAAGCCAATTAAATCTCAATTCTAATCTTTTGCAAATTCAAAAGTGAAAAAACTCAATAAAGATTTTAACAATTGCATTATTATCTAAAACTGAAATGCAATGTGTAAAAACAAACTTTTGGAAGACAGATATATTTTGGTCAGGACCTGAAGGTAGTTGAGAAGACAATTTTAAGATATTCTTAATAATCTTGATTTGTCTGATGTTGTGAACCTGTTATTTATTCTAATAATATTTATGCAAATATTATTCTCTAATGCCTTGTCTGTATAAAGGAATATATAGAAGACAAAGATGCAGCGTCAAAATAGAAAAAAAATATATATGAGATTAGACATACTTTCTTATGAATGTTCATAAACATTGTTCAATGCCTTATACAAAGTTTTCTGGCATTAGTCAAAGATATTTGTTATTTGTTACTCTAAGACACATAGTTTAACATTATTGTGGAAGGAAAAACAGCTAAGTTATTATATGTAGATCCAATGATCAGTTACATCATTAAAAGTACAAGCCGATTTGAATCTGAACCACCTAAAATGTTTGTTCCTGAAAGCCGACATACAACACAGGTGATTATTAGTTTTTTAGAAAGAAAAATTAGGGAAGGGACATTTCGACTTATAGTTTTATTATAAATCCAGAAAAATGTAAATCGTAAGCCAAGCAAAACTGCTTTGTTGTATTCTTTTTTCTTTCGAGTGTGTGAAAGTAAGCACTCAAATGCTGAGAGTGAGTAAGCAAGTGATGTCATGGTGGAAAATGCTTAGTTTTATAAATTAAATATTACATTACTGAACTCTGGTCTTCTTACATGAAAGTGGCGATTTTTCTTAATTCACCAGAACTTTGGGAAGAACGATGCGATAACACATTCTTCTCTGAGTTTCTCAGGGCATTACTCACTTTCTAAAGGCTGAGACTATGAATTTGAGACCATGTTGGCCCGTTGGCTTACCACAGGTCGGTGTACATCCCAGAACGCCCTCTCCTGGCTATCAAGGATCTTCCTTTCAATCTTGTCTCTCTTCTTGTCCACTCTGTCAACATTGTGACAAAGAATAATAAGTAGTGTTAATTGTAGTGCCTCCCTGAACAAAAGGCCACGGCTTGAATAAATTTTCGAAAAAACTCACAAGGACTCACTTTGCTTGTGCTTCGGCTTGCATAAAAATGAACTCCCACTTCCGGGCAAATGCTCTCTGCAGCCTAGCCAGGCTCTCCTAAAAAACACACCACAGGTAAAAACATGCTGGTGTTCATCTCCACTACTCCCTACCATAAGATTCATCAAGAAAACAGTATAGAATTTCCCAGGTCCTAAGTGTACTCTGGTTCTGAATGATAAGTCATGCTCACTGAATACAGTGATCTTCATATGAATAGTCATCAAGAAAACAGGGAAATATATTATAAATATTAATTTTTATGAAGAATTGACTTTAGAGAACACAACTAAAAATCTAAAATACTAAAATTACTTTGTATAAAAAAGTGCTCAAGACTAGTTCATTGGATTTTTCTGTGCCCACTTTACTGAGGAACTGGAAAGTAATATGTTTCTACTACCAATTCAGTCTATCCAATTCTTAACAATAATGTAAACCCTTGGCAGCCTACTATTCATGTCTACACAGGGTCTCCCAACAAGTAAATCAAAACATAGCAATTGTCTGACCTAATGACATCAGATTAATTTTATCTTCTGATGGTGACCAACCTGAAAGTTTTACAAAAACCATTTTCCCAGTATAAATGCTCTTTAATTCTGTTTGTATATCTTCATTATATATAAGTATATATCTAAAGTTTTTACACTTAAGTTAATTTCTGCAAATAGGCTATCCTTCCTCCTTCTATTCTGAGTCTATGTATTTAGGATTTCACTGCCCTCAGTGAGAATGATGCGAGAAAGCGAGCAAGTCAGAGATGTATTAAGTCACTCTGCTGCCTGATCCGTTGGAAATCTGATTCTTAAACTCATGAATGCAGAAAGTTAACAGAGTGCCCACAAATGACCGTGGGACTTATTCCTGTTCATTTTACAACTTTCTTTGCCAGAAAGTCCTTAGTACTTACGGCTTCATAGTCTGCTAGCTCCAGCCTTGCCTTGTTCTGCATTGTTCTCTTGCAGAGGTAAACCGCTGGAATAATAATAATAAAGAAAAGCAATTATTTTTTTCCTGCTTATTAACATCGAGGCACTAAAAATAAAAATACAGTATAGCAAATCAAGACATGCTTGTCTTTGTCATTTTTTTCCAAGCTAAAATTGTAATTTTCTTTATCATTTTTTAAGGCAAAATAAATAATTTGTAATGTTATTACTGAAATTCAAACATAGTGGTCTTAAAGGTGTTATAAGAAAATAAACTTTTAGAAACTTGGCAATCATTTCTTTATTTTTATGAAATAGTGGTCATAATTTTAGCTTCCTCAAAAAATGAAAGGAAAAAGATAAAGCCTTTTAAATAAGACATCATATGAACTTAAACATGTGGATGTACAAATAACACTGTTTTGTGAAGTGGAATTGCATGAAGAGGGGATAATGGTTGGCATATTCAATTATTTATGTATTCTACTGTCAACTGAAAGAATCTATTAATGTAAATGGAAGGCTTCTTGGCATCATTGTGTCATTTCTTAAGGACCAATCATCAATCAATTGCTTTGTCACCAGTAGAGAGGAGAGTAGAACATCTTACTTAACTACAATACAACTACCAATTAATTCCATTTTCCTGAGGACTTAGTCTTCTTGCCTGCCAGGGAAAGTCCATCTGAGAAGCAGATTTACAGATGGTTGACGGAGGGAGGGAGGACGATGACAAGAGCGTGGCCATCCAGCAGTCAAATTTTTTGTTATTTCAAGAATATCAGTGACTCTTATAATAATATCAATATCCATTGCCATTTTTCTCATAATATATGATATTTGAAAAATATGGTGTATCTATTCTAGATGCTGAATGAATTTACTGGATGAGAACTATCAGCTATTGTTTTTTGTAAGGCTAGCTCTTAATATGCCTTATAAATATCATCTCTGTACTAAACCGTACCACCCTTGATTTTTCATAATAAAGTCTAGCTAATGTCACTGTGGAAATACCTCACACAGAAAACACGAGACCACTGCAAACATTGATGCTATTTGTTCAACGTCTGCCTTCTAAAGTTTCCTGTTTGAAGGTCAAGGCAGAGGAGAGAGGCAACCACGGTTCTTACTACAAACACTAAGACCCAAAGATATAATTTGAGAACACATCTTTCTACAAACTGCCATGGTAATTTTATTTTTTCTATTAATATTAGTCATTTTCAAACAGTAATTTTCAAAATTACTGATTTTCACTATTACCGATTTCCCAAATTAGTAAAAGTCAAACTTCAAAAACAAAAATGACCTGATGTGCTCATATTCTGATTGCCACAGTTGTGCTCACTCTTGAAGAAACTCTTACTATAGAGGCCACTGTGATCTTAACAAAATATCTGAAATGTTCTCAGCAGTTGGTAAAAAATATTGTAGTGTATGTGAATACCCCTGAGGGTGTTTCTTTATGAGAGAAAAATTGAATCTATTTAAATATCGAATTCAATAATTTCAGCTTTCTTGTACAATTACCTTTAATCAGATTTTGAGCCCCAGATAAGTGCCCCATCAGTCAGTCTTCCTTCATCTTTCCTCTTGCATCAGCCTCTACTTGCTTTATTGATTCTGGTCATTTAACCTTTGTTCTTTTCAAAATAAGACCCCTTTCGGAAAATATATTTCTCAACTCATTAGGTAAACTAATGAATCGAAGCAAAAAGAGAGTGATTATTTTTTGGCTGACTCTTCACTAAGAAGTTATGCATCCTTTAATAGAGGTGTCCAACAGTACATTTTCTCTAGTTCTCTGAAAAACGAAGTGAAGGCATGGACAGGCAGCACCAGGTAGACAGTCATCGTTTCACATGTATTCGTTGGATGAGTGAGTGAGTGAATGAATAAATGAGTAGGATCTTTTCAGAAGGAGTTATTTAGAAGTTAAATTTCTATAGTCTCTTTGGTAATGAGAAAAAAAAAAAGGAAAGGCTGAGCCAGCAGAGTAGGGAGCACTCTGAACACTGCTGAAAGCTGAGCCAATACGGTCATGGCTGGAAGGTCCCAAACCTCTTCAAGCTTGTTTAGACACAGTGCAGTATGTTGACAGGTGCAGATGACACTTTTGTTCTTTATTTGTAGAGAACATCAACATTGTGCAGGACATAGGTAAGGAAGAAGGTCCAAATAGATGAAAAAAGGTTTTAATTCTAGGAAATTTCCCAATTTATCAAAGACAGAAAAACATGAAAATAGTTAGGCATAGTTAAAACTATGATTCAGGCTAAGTGTTTTTCTACTGATCCCCAATTATTTAGGTACTAACAGTGCTCTCTACAGTGTTATGCATAGATCTAGGACCACGTACAAAGTGTGAATCGTTTTTAACACAACTCTTGAATTTTCTCTGTGCTACCAAAATATCGAAAATAACAACTTTAAAAAAACCCTACCATTTCTGGAGTTCTAGTTAAGATATTTTCTATTATCAAAGGTTTAATTTCAATTTCAGGTTTAAATATATCTCTCTGCAGTAGTTTTCTGGGAGACTATAATGAGACAAGGATCAAACAAACAAGTAATTTACTAGATGGCTACATAGCTAACGGGAAGAAAGTTTGAAAAGGCTTAAAGTTCTACTTCGGCTGAAATAGCTGTGTGGTAAAGGCAAGGGATTTGGCTTAAATACGACTGAGAATTTAGGTGGAAAGTCAAAGTTTCTGGATCACATGTACAACTGAGTAGAAAGTGAAGGCTGGCATTACTTTTTTCTATTTAATTTCATGAAGCTCTGGAAGGTAGTCTATTATACAGACTGAATAGTTCATGACAAAATTGTTCAGACATATCACAGAGATCAGTGAGAAAATCACTAAGATCCCAATCAATACCTAAGTATGGACAAGCTATTATTATAATTCATAAAAACTACAAATACAAATGTGAAATAAATATTTGAAAAATACCCAACTTATAACCAAAGTAACACAAATGTATCACATATTGTCATAATGCAACTCTTTTTTATTTTTTAAAGTTTACTTTGTGGAAAAATTTTCTCTTGTCTCTGAATAAAAACTTAAGCAGCTGCCACAGTCTTGTCTGTCACCCTCAGGTAATTCAGAGTCCCCATTTCATAACAGGAATGTCCATCCCAAGTAATAGTTGAAACACCAAAGTTGGTTTAAAGTCTTGAGGCCTTTCCCTTTCCCTCAGCTTCTGTGGGTAAAGAAGCATGAGTGGCTCCTTTCTCCTCCTTGTTCTCCTGTGCCCACTACTACATCCTGCTAACCAAGGTGTCTACTGGAAGGATAGAGAGGGGAGAGGGTTGCTGACGTGCTTACTTGACTAATACCACTGCAATGATCTAGTGTTGCTCATCTCTGTACTTGGCAGAGGTTTAGAGCTTATTATATTTCTCATGGTATTTTTGTGATGCTTTAGAGAACCGCTCCTTCTCCACTGCTGGGGATCTGTCATCTGCAGTGCCCCCGCTTGGGCTATACCTGTCATCTCTCTCTACAATGCTGTCTACCCCTCCAGACTGCCCTCAAGGACCAGACTGTCTCTCACCCATGGCTTAGACCATGACAAAGAGGAACATTCATGCACTGTTTCCCTGAACCAAGGCCACAGAACACAGCCACATCCCTTCCAGCTCCTCCGTACATGGCTAGACAACCTATCTCTTGCCTGTTATAATTCCATTGCAAGGCCTGAAAGTTCATGGTCCATCATGGCTCCAGGAGTAGGTGACTCCTGTCAAGAAGCCCCTTGACGTCTCTGTCACTGGGCTTGATGTGAGGGGCACTTTTCCACCACCCATCCCTCCCACTCTGGGCTGGTTGGGTGATGACTTCCAACATACCGACAGCTACAGAATCAGTCTTCAAGCTGACATCTTACCTGTCATAGCCCTCAACGTGAGCTGATAGCAACTACCATGGTAATTTGTATGTCAATCTAGCACAGCACTTTCATATCTGGTCTTGATCCACTTAACACTTTGGCTGGATTTCCATTTTAACATCTTGTTACAAATATCCCTTTCCACTCATTAAAACAGCAATGATGTTACAGAGTGAGAATAACCTATTCTGTCAATTGTAGAATAAAATAGCACAGCCAGTGGGCATGTAAAAAGGGAAAACTTCTTAGAAAGGGTTTTGACAATGAAAAATAAACCTTAAAACATTCATGGCCATTGTTCCAGTGGTTGCTCTTCTGGGAATATAACCCAACGAGATAACACAAAAGACAGAGAGATTTAAGGATCCACGATATGGAATATGGGAACACAATGAGGAATGGGCAAGAAAACCATGCATATTCATTCAGAGATATTATATTGCCATTCAAAATGATGTGTACCAATTTTTTACCTCAGAATTGAAATTTAATTTTTAAAACCCTCAATCTTCCATTGTAAAAGTTCAATGTAGAAAATATAAATGTTGAAGTAAAAAAATCACTTCTCTCTATTGTAATCTCACTTCATTATTTTGATGTACAATCTGAATTTTTCCTTTCTATATACATCCGCTAACATATACATGAATATCTGTATCTTTATCAAGAATTTGAGAAAAAAAATGGCGTAGATAATAGAGTCTCTGTTCATCCCTCTGGTGACCAAATCACAGTTGTGATGGAAACAAGGAGCGGCAGCAAGTAAAAATCACCTGGGATCTAGATGAACAAGCCATACAACTAGGGAGAAGTCCAGGAAATCACCCTGAAACGGCAGAAGGTAGGACGGGGGGAGGACATGGAGCTGCCGGGTCATGAGCGACTGAGTGAGACGGAGGCTGCGGCAGTGGCAGACGCCTCTTAAAGGGGCCGTGTCCATGAGCGGATTTTCGTGGTGACGGGCCTACTCGCTCTGAGCATCAGTGCCGATTTGGCTGTGCGCAGGGGGCCCCAGGGACTTACAAGGAGATGTTATCGGAGTGAGGGCCAAGGCGGAACTCAGTATGTACAGAAGTGTCAGCAGTATCCACTGTTCCCTGTTAAGCCCTCTCCCCTCCCAGCGTGTGGATACAGCACCACCATAGCTGAGACGCTCCGCCCAGAGGACTCCATGAAACCCCGCCTCCTCCACCTTTCAGCCCCACCCAAGCCACATCCTGATATAGCCTCAGCAAGTCAGGTGCTTCTTGCTGACCAGCATCTGGACTCACACTGGAGGCAGCTGACCTCGGTTTCTGGTGTGGCCTTTTGAGGCAACTATAAGCACAACATCTGTGGATTGCTTGCTGAATCTTAACAGGTGGTCCTGGAGGGACACAGGCTGGGGCTAAGTTTGGCCTTCAGCTGAACGCTTTCAGGACTGTGCCACTGGACACCTTCTACACAAATCCATACTAATAAGACTGGGAGACTGAGGAGCTTTGCTTAATACATAGAAATGAACATGGAAAGGCAGCCAAAACGGGAATACAAAGAAGCAGAAACCATATGACAGAACAGAACAGAGCTCCAGATATAATGGAGTCAAGTAATCTAACAGATGCAGAGTTCAAAACATTAGTTATAAAGATGCTCAATGAACTTTTGGGAAGTGTAGACAACTCCAACAAAGAGATAAAAATGTAAATGGAAATTATAAAAGGAAACCAGTCTGAGATGAAGAACACATTATCTGAGATGAGAAGTATATTAAATGGAATAAACAAAGTGAATAAAGAAAAGGATAAAATGCCCTTTTTAGAGGACAGAAAAGCCAACCAGGACACTCAACCAGAATGGCAAGAAAAAATATGCCAAGACTATAACAATAATTTAAGGAGGATATGGGACATTATTAAGGCTCCAAATATTTGTCTGATAGGCATAACTGAAGAAACTCGAGATATTGAACAGCTGTTTGAAGAAATGATGGAAAAACTTCTCTAACTTGGTGAAGAAAATGGACGTAAAACTCCAGGAAGCTCAGAGAGTTCCAAAAATCAGGGATCCAAAAAGGCCCACACGAAGACACATCATAATTAAAATGCCAAAAGTTTAAATACGAAGGAAGAATATTAAAAGCAGCAAGCGAGAAACAAATAATTACATATAAGGGAAAACCCATAAGACTGTCAGCTGATTTCTCAAAAGAAACTATGCAGGACAGAAGGGCTTAGCAAAAAGTATTCAACAGGATGGAGACCCAGGATCTAAAACCAAGAATAATTTATCCAGCAAAGCTATCATCCAGCAAAGTTGAAGGACAGATAAAAAGCTTCCCAGGCAAAAATAAGCTAAAGGAATTTATCACCACCAAGCCAGTAATACAGAAATGTTTGAGGGACTTCTTTAAGAAGAAAAAGCATGTATCAAAAACAGAAATAAAGAATGGTAACAACTACATTCCTATCAATAAGTACCTTAAATGGAAAAGAATTAAGTGCTCCAACCAAAAGATAGAGTGGCTAAAAGGATAAGAAAACTACACCCCTACATATGAAAAGGAAGGGAATGAAAAAACATATTACTTTGGTGGACTTAGACGGTATTTAAATCAAACAGAGAAAGATAAACACTATATGATTTCACTTATATGCAGAATAAAAAGAAACAGGAGTTTGGGGGGCTGGGAGAATGGGATGAAGGGCTAAAGAAGTACAAATTAGTAGCTGATGGATGATCACGGGGATGGGAAGCATGGCATTGAGACTGCAGTTACCATTAATACGTTGGCTAGTGGAGGATCAGGGGAGGGAGGAAGTAATTGGGGGGATCGTTTTATGAACTATATAGATATCTAACCAATGTACTATATACTTGAAACTAAATTAAAAAAAGAATTTATCTGAACATATTAATTAAAATATGCTCAAACTATACTACATATGTTATCTTATAAACTTTTTCTTTTGATATACTGTGACTAACTTTTCTCTTTTTTAAATATCTTTTTTTATTTTTCAATTACAGTTGGCATATAATATTATATTAGTTTCAGGTGTACAACAGGGTGATTAGACATTTATATATCTTACAAAGTGATCACTCCGGTAAGTCTAATACCCACCTGACTCCACACAGTTATTACCATGTTATTGACTATATTCCTTATACTATACTTTACATCCTTATGACTATTTTGTAACTACCAATTTGTACTTCTTAATCCTTTCCCCTTTTGTACCTACCCCCCACAACCCCTCTTCCATCTAGTAACTACCAAAATAGTCTCTATGAGTTTATTTCTGTTTTGTTTGTTTACTTTATTCTTTAGATTCTACATGTAAGTGAAATCACATGGCATTTGTGTAACTTTCATATCAATAAGTGCTGTTCTGTAATATTCTTAAAAGTTCTTTCATGATAATCTATTGCTGAGATGCATGATTTATTTAAATGAACCCTTATTGTTGGACACTTGAATTATATCCATCATTTTGTGATTATACACTAATACTCCTGCAAATATATGTGTGTGTATGTGTAGATGTATGTATGTGTAGATGTATGTATGTGTGTATATATGTATCTTAATTTTTTAGAAATGGCTAATTTCCTAAAAGCATTATTGCCAAACCTGGGAGTATGAGCATTACAACTGAACACCACAAACCTTAGACATTGGCAGGTCTTATACCCTCTCCAACTCTAGAGAGTCTATTTTCAACAAAGCAGTTACTTTGTTAAGAGAGAAATTAGAGTGTCCCTGTGTTCAAACTCTTCATTTTTTTTTTTTTAACTGCTTCCCATCTCACTTGCCTCCAGGTAAAAGCCAAAGTTCTTGCTTACTCATCACATTACCCTCTGACCTCAGGTCCCACTGCTTTCAGGCTCTGTCCGAGCCATGCATCTCGGTCCCCTTCAGACCTTTGCTCCCGTACCTCTTTCAGGAAATCTCTGGCTCTGCCTGCAGAGCTGAATGGCCATTCTTTCAGAAATCTGTCCCTCCAGACCCTTTCTAGCCCCTTCCCATCCTCTTCCTCTACACAACTTCTTACCTCTTAACATAACAATTTATGTATTCATTTACGCGGTTAGCTTATTAACTTATTATCTCCCTCTACAACTCCCACTAGAATGTAAGCTTCAAGAGCACAGAGATTTTGCTTGTTTTGTTCACCACTGTACCCTCCTGCCTAGAACAGTACTTGACACATAGCAGATGCTCAAAACGTATTTGTTGAGTGAAAACATCAATGAATATTAATTGACCATTTGATTATTTCTTTTGTTGTGAATTAGCCATTTCTGTTGGGAGATTTGACTTTTTCTTATTAAACTTAAGGCTCATTTATATATTAAATATAAAAATTAAAATTAGATATATACATAGAAAATATATTCTTCTTAGGCTTTGGGGAAGAAATTTAATAAGTGACACAAACGATATTGAATATTTTTTAGCAAACACTGATTTAGTTTTAAATATTATATATAATACATCTATATCAATATCAAAATATTATCTATATATATTCTATAGCTATATATTTACATATATCCTCCACAGTACATATTCTGCAACCTACATTTTTTTACTCAACGTAACATTATTGAGATTTACCTAGGCTGTTTACTATAGGTATAGATTGTTTCTCTTAACTACTGCAGTCTATTCTATGAATGTAGCATGTTATTTAGACATATACTTATTATTAAATCCTGCCTGTCTTCCTCCCTTCCTTCCTTCCTTCCTTCCTTCCTTCCTTCCTTCCTTTAATTTCCTTCCTTCCTTCCTTCCTTCCTTCCTTCCTTCCTTCCCTCCCTTTCTCCTCCTTTCTCTCCCTCCCTACCTCCCTTCCTTCTTTCTCTCTCTGTCTCTATGTCTCTGTTTCTCTCTTCCCTATGACAAATAACAATTCAGGGAAGGTTTCAATTAGCATGTGTACCTGGAATTGGTATCAAGGGTTTATGTGACTGGCACAGTTTAAATGTTAGAAGACACTGTCAAGTTTCTATCTGTTATACTTTACCAGCAATGTATGAATAACTTCACCTTAATGCCAATCTTGAATTTCTGTCAATCTAGCTTGAGAGAGGAGTATTATAGTCTAACACTTTTCATTATGTTTCTGTACCTGTTTTCTTATATTTCCAACAGTTTTCATATCATAGATTATAATGTAAAGATTTATATGGATTGCCCCCTTCATTAATTTAGCTCCATTTAATACTTTTTATATTGAATTATTTTTCACTTGATCTGTATTGCAGCCCTTAATTTTATTTTCTACTTGTATTTGCTTGGTATATATCGCCTCACCATTTATTATAACTGAAAGAGACAGCTTGTTTCCCTTGTTTTTCTTGCAGATGCATATTGTTAGATTTTATTTATGATCTAACCTAAAGCTACTTGGGTTTTTGTAGACAAATGTCAAAATTTATATTTACCTTTGTAACAGTTATTGTTTGGTATTCCTTTTCTCATCTCTTGCTTGCTCTCTCTCTCTCTCTCTCTCTCTCTCTCTCTCTCTCTCTCTCTCTGTCTGCATGATTGCATTTCCTTTGTTTTCTACCTTATGTTCCACAGAGTATTCTTTAATTCCTACTTTAGTAATTTAGAAGTAATAAAACTTGGTACAATTCCATTAGTGTCCATTCTCATGTATTTAAATAAATACTTAAATATATATTTCTTAAATTTTAACAAATGCTTAAATATATATTTCTTAAATTTTAATCTCAGAAATTAAACACTGCCTAATGCTTTCCTCCACAGAGGATGATGACATTAACACATTTTCACTTCCTCCTGTCTTCCTAATTATTTAGTGACTAGAATTTATTGTTTGCTCTATTTTAGCTTCTTTAAACTAATTATAGTATTCACATTTCATTTGGAAGCCATTTTTATCACAATTATTTAGATCCTTGAGGGAATTCAGAGAAAGTTGTTGTCTTAGTCTTGGCATAATTTTTTTTTAAACCCAAATTTGCCAAAACCATTTTATTACAGTCGAAATCCTTCAAAGAGAAGAGATATTAGTCTTGTGGGTACCTTTCTTATTTCTGGTTTCCTTTGGCATTTGCTCACTTGTTTTGGAATAATGCACTACAATAGTGAAGTTGAGCTAGAGAAAGATGCTGATAATCCTGGGTTTTCCATTCCAGTTTTTGGCCAGGTGCAGCAACAATCCTTCAAGGATACGCTTTTGCTCTACTCCCAGTTTCTCCCCTCTATTCTTTTTTTTTTTTTAATTTTATTTTTCAATTACAGTTGACATTTAATATTATATAGTTTCAGGTTTACAGCACAGTGGTTAGACATTTTTATAACTTATGAAGTAACTGCTGGATAAGTCTAGTACCCACCTGGCACCATATGTAGTTATTACAATATTATTGACTATATTCCTTATGCTGTACTTTACATCTCCATGACTATTTTTATACCTGGCAATTTGTACTGCTTAATCTTTTTTCACCTTTTTCATACGGCCCCCCCAAAACCCTCCCATCTGGTAACCATCAATTTATTCTCTGTATCTATGAGTCTGCTTTCTGTTTTATTTGTTTATTTTTATTTATTTATTCATTTTAGATTTGATACGAAAGATCCTGAATAGCCACAGTAATCTTGAGAAAGAAGAACAAAGTTGGTGGTATCACGCTGCCTGATATCAAACTATTCTCCCTTCTGTTCTTAAGCTTGCTCCCCAAATGTTCCAGAGAGTCTGTGCTGCTTTATGAAATCTAGGTCGGGGACAAAAACCAAAGAAAGGCGTAAAACTATTTCTTTTAATGCTGTGTTTAAGCCTAAGAAATCTTGATCCAAGATAGAGTATGCCTTTCTCTGCCCTCCCAAGACTTACTCATATCTCTAGCCGACATGTATCAATATTAAGATCATTTCATCCAATTCTGTAAAGTCTTAATTTTGGAGAAAATAAATTATAAGTTTGAAATCACCATCTTCTTTTTTATTTGGCTAAATTCTATTGATTCTGGAAAAAGTACATTTTTCAAATGAATGATGTGTGGCACCATCCACTAATTTCCACACTGTCCTAATAATTTATTCTATTCTAGTTTTGCTTTCTTTTCTTTCTTTTTTTTTTCTTCAAATTTAACTTATTTTTTAAACTTTAAAATTTTATTTATTTTTATTTTTCAATTACAATATATATACAGTACTATATTAGTTTCAGGTATACAACATAGTGGTTAGACATTTATATACCTTACAAAGTGATCATCCCACTAAGTCTAGTACTCATCTGACATCATACAATATTATTACAATATTGTTGACTATATTCATTATGCTTTACTTTATATCCCTGTGATTATTTTTTATAACTGGTAGCAATTAAAGTGAACATTTTATATAATAACAAAGATAATTACAAATGTCTCAGGGATTCAGCTCGTTATATATAGTAACTCTTAATTTTTGTTTTTCTCATATGTGATATTATTACCTCTTTTGCTTATAGCATTTAGTAGAACTTAAACCAATACTATATCTATTGTTAAATGTAGCATAACGAAAAATTTAGCTTTTATCATGACATTCCTGAACCACCATTTCTAAAATAGTAACTATCTAGTAAATTTCACATAATATTGCATCATTAATTTTTCTTTCTCTTATTTAAATTTGTCCAGCAAAGCAATAGGTTATGAGAATCAGCACTTTTTCCAAGGGTACCTCAGTAAATCATCCAGTAGGAATACAAAAACGAATACTAGACAATTTCAAAGGGCTCGCTGTGTAACTTCCAGATGAATGACTAATCTGGGTTCATTGAATCTGGATTAAAATAATCATGAATGATATTTTTGGATACACAAACTTGATGTCTCCCTACTCTCTTGTCTTGCTTTCTCAGATAAAAGGTGAGTGATATAGGCAGAATGATATAAAATAATAATATAACCAGAAGGATGAGTCTGACATTTCACATTACTGGCTAGATTACTCAGTACAGTAGACTCATACTATATGCCTATTCTCTGATTTCCTGATCATCAGTGTGTAAGACGAATTCATAAACACCCTAGGAGAGGCCATGGAATGTAGTGGAAAGGGCAGTGGTCCGTGAGTTTTGAGATTTGAGACTCTGGTAGCCTTCATTAACTGTGATATTAACCTCTCTGAGGCCCCAATTGCTCTCTTTCTAATAAGGATAAAAATATCTGGATCCACTCCACAAGACTTAGGTTAGGATTATAGGAGGTGATGAACTGGAGACAGTGCTGTGTTAACTACAAAGGGACAGTAATTTATGGAATTATTGCATATATTGTTCTTTAAGTTCACTGGAGAAGTTTGTACTTAAAAGAAAATTATAATAAGTACTTTTATAAGTGAAATATCCTTCAAAAGCCTTTTGGGTACGGATTTTATACAAAATGTTAATTGTTTTTCAAGTGAGATACTACAGAGAGGACCATTGGTTGAGTGTTTTAGTGTTTCATTTATTAGGTATCTCTTCCTTGTAGAACTACCGTGAATTAAGGAAATCAAGAATTTTAAATAATTAAAATTAAACACATATGTCTTGTATTTGGAATACGTTGTCCAATGCCTTTAAAGTTTTTTAAAATTTACCTTAAATATATTTTAATTTTAAACAGATGACTAGTTCTTTTATATAATAGGCAACTCGGTACCATTAAATTATATATATTTATATTCAATTTGTTTTTCACTCATTCTTTTTATTCTTATCTCTTATCTCAATACTGAAATCCTGTATACAACTAAACAAGTGAGCAATATTTTCTGTTAATAGCTGCCCCAGCTTTCAGGCTATTGAGGAAGAAAAAGATAAAAATTCTTCCTTTCCTTCTTTTAAATGCATTGCTAAGAAATGGAGAAAGATACATTTGGGATAACATTAATTGAGCACCTGGATACAGCCATACCTATACAAATAATGCTTGGACTTTTCAGATACGTGAGCTAGTAAATGTTCCTCTCTTTGCCTTTTTCTTTTTTCTCCCTTCTCTTCTCTCCCTTCCTTCCTTCCTTCCTTCCTTTATTCATTCATTCATTCATTCATTCATTCAACAAATATTTACTAAATGCCTACTATGTGTCAGGCTATAATCTAGGTGATGGGAGTAGAGCTGTAAACAAAACAGACAAGAGCTCGGTCCTCCATGAGGTTACATTCTAGAGAAATTCAAAGCAAAGATGGCTTTAGGAAGGTGGAGAAGACAGTGCTTCCGATTGCACCTGTGCATCAGTGATGGAGGGTCAGGAGTCTGGAGCTGGGCCGCCATAATCCCACCCTCTATCTGAAGAGGCCGTGATCGTACCAATTATTCTTTCGGTTTGGGCTGGTAAAAGTAAATGATGGTAGTTTTACAAAGGTTTTAAGAATTTTAAGGGGATGAGATGATCTAGGTTGAGTAATTGCATAAAGCTCCAAAGTATCTTTAGTTCCTGGAGAACAGAATATCCACTTTTAAGGGGAGAAAATGTAAAAAAGAAAAGTGAGACAGATGTGTATGGAGATGAAGGGTTTCATCTCCACTGAGCACCTACCATGTACCAGGCTTTTTTCTAAGCCCTAGGGACACAGTGATGAACCCAGGGGACCATCACTGCTCTTAACTTGCATCGTACGGGCATAGAGTGTGATGGACAATGAATAGTACTATAAATAATGTAATAGCAACATCTGACATTTATTGAATGATTTGCATGTGCCAGGATTATTTAAATATTCCATTTACATTATCTTGTTTAAGCTGCATGGCCACACTACAAGCAGGTGCTATTAATTTTCCTATTTTACAGATGAGACAATGTAGGTAGGATGAGACTAAGTAATTTTTGGTTGAGGCAAAATTCAAAGTCAGGCATTTGACACTGAATCCCACACAGTTAAGTGCTAGGCTGTGATAGAGAGCTAAGGGGAGGTGGGGAGAGGCAAGAGAAGGTGTGGGAAGGGGCAGAGCTAACTTTAGATGGTAAGATCAGCAAAAGCCTCTTTGCTGAGATAATTCTGAGTTGAGACCTAAATTGGGTGAAGGAACCAGCTCTAGAAAGGTCTGATGTCAGAAAATGAGCAAGAGATGATTAAGGAAAAGGCCAGGATCTGGAGACCAGCAGGCTGGCCAGAGCCTGAAGTGGGGTGATGTTAGAGTGCCGGGGCGGGGGTGGGGTAGGGTTGGTGGGTGAGGTGGGAGTGTGGAAGGGCTGGTCCTAGGAGTGTTGGGAGCTCTGGCAATGGGCTGAGGTGTGGTTCCTGGTGAAATAGAACTATTGAGGGTTGTGAGAGGTGTGATATGAAATGACTTACACTTAAAAAAATTACCTAATCTTATATGAGGCAAATGGATTATAAAAGGTGAGAGTGGACAGCATAATTTTTAATAATAATAATAATAATAATAATAATAAATAATAATACAATAAAAAACAGCACAACATAGATGCTATCTTAATGATGGTTGAAATACATTCTGTTTTGCTCCAAAATAACCCACCTGGTTTCTGTTATTTACCTAAATAGAGATGACTCATGTGACGATTTTGAAACGTGAGCACAGAACACCCGGAGACAATGGCAAATATGAAAATTGCCCTGGGTCTGTTTCATGATGACCTCTCCTAACATGCACTGGAGGTTCATGGTGGCTCAGAGAAGCAGTCAATAGAGTAGAAAAAGCTGATTTTAAAAGCAACTTGGTGAACCTATATTTAATTCCCTCTCAAAGATTCTATTTTATTTCTTTGCTCTTCCTATTTGACAAAACAAAAACAGGTCTGCAAAGTCTTAATCTCCTGCTCCTTCTGAACCCAACTCCTCAGCCCTTCCTGCATAAAGCAGGCTGAATAAAAGGATATAGACGGGTTGGCAGAACTATGATGACATCTGGGGTCTTTTCTCTTCTTTTTAGAAAATAATGATAATATTAATAATTGCTTGAAGATAATTATAAGATCAATAAACATAATAATAAAATAATGATAATAAGTTAATATTTATCTGGCACTTCCTATGTGCTGGACATTTTTTAATGCTTTATAAATTAGCCAGTTAACCCTCAAAACAAGGCTTCGAGGTGGATATACCATTATCTATTTTACAGACGAGGATATTGAGGCACGGAGAGTTTACATAACTTTTCAACTATGAAGTTATTATGTAGCTGAGTTGAAATATGAATCCAGTCATCTGGGAAGAACCATTCTCATTTGGAGAAATATTCAGAACAATGTGAACCAAGGGTATACTCTAACAGAGAAAGTAACTCTGATAGCAGTTTCATTCATCTTCCTCCTGAAATAAGAAGTCTTCAAGATATTCAAGATGGTACAAGGAGAGAATATTAGAATAGTCTTGTTCATGCAAAAAAAAAAAAGGATTAGTTTGGGACAGAACTTTGCAAAAACATTTAAGGACTTATTTTGTTAACTTCTAACAAGTTGAATTTTTAATTTTTCCCCTTAATTTTACCTATTTATTGTAATCTTTTCCTTTCTGTTGGAACCTCTCATAGATTCCTTTCATTTGGAACTTCCCCAGAATTTCCAAGCATGACTTCTTGATTTCTTAAAAGATATTAGGGAGAGTGATTTGTGACCAGAGCAGCATTTTAGGTCCATAAATGGGCTTAGAACTATTCTAGTTAAGATTATAAAGAAATAGGTGAACCAAAAATTTCCACAACCCCCCCCCCCCCAAAATACAAATGAGTAAATGTCAGAGATTCCACAAATGAACATGAGGAATCATTTTCAAAAGTCAGTAAACTGATGCCTGTTTCCAGTTGGGTAAAGTCATCTGTCCTCTCTGAGCCAGATTCCTGAGAAATGAGAACTTTAATGTATTTTTTTCTGACTTCACAGGATGGTTGTGAAAATTGAAGGAAACAATCAATGTAAGAGCCTTTTGGAAATTTATAATGTATTATGCAAATGTAAAATTAAAAGTATCTGCAGTAGACCTGCTTATCAACTCTTTAGTCAAGACTGATTATAATACTAAGTGTTACTTCAGATACAAAAGAACATATGCTTTTAGAAATAAATTTATATTTGGCTTAATAACCTTAACAATAATTTCATTTTTTATAACAATAAACATTTATGTTCTGAACAATGACAATTTATGTCCAGAATCTCTTGGTAATACTTACAGTTCCTTAAGCTATCTATAGTTAGCCAAAATATATTAAGAAAGAGATTAAAATACATGCATTTTTTCAAATGTAGGATGTGATGTTATATTAAGTTAAATGTATTCATTTGTTCATTGATTCATCCAATGTGCCAAGTAACATTCTAGGCACTAAGATACAGAAATAAATAATTCAATAAATGTTCTTAGTCTTCTAGTTACTTATGTTAAACTGAGAAGAGACAAATACATAGGTAAATGATAATTATTTTTAATATTTTGCTATACATTTCATAGATAAGTGAATAACCACCATTACTTTCTATGTTAATTTAGTGTACAAGTCATTTATATATATTATCTCCTTTGAGCTTGACAGTATGGCATGTTAAAAAAACATTTATTATTTTTTTGTTAAAAAATAATAATAATAATAAGACTCAGAATGGAAAAGAGTTTGACTAAAGGTCTCAGAGGTAGGCATACAAAGGCTCAACTAGAAGCTTTATGACAAGAAGTCCTAGAATACCTTGAGAGAATGAGAGGACCATATCATCATCTAACAAGATATTGCCTGGGTGGTGTTTTTTTTTGTGGTAAAAATTCCTCACGCTGCTTCCTTATTTAGTGTTCATATAAGTTAATTAAATCAAAGCATGTATAATGTATCATATAATTATATATAAATGGTTCCCTTTGCATATCTTGTGTTTTTGTCATATACTTGGTTTCCACTCCATTTTGAGACTTATAGCAATTATATGTCTATTTAATATATAAAATTAAAACCAAGAATTCTAAACTGCTTTCATCATCTGACAAATTTTGATAGATTTATGACATCTTATAATTATGTACCTTAAATCTCTCTAGAGGTTTTAGGACAAGAGCTATATTTATATGCCTGCTTGAAAGTAATTTCAAGCTATGGAAATAAGTGATCAATATTATTTTCCAAAGCCAAGAGCCTCATAAGAATAAGCATAAAGCTCCTCATGGAAATTCAGAGGTGGTCATCTCAGATGTTGCTGTTCTCAACTCTACATTGTTTTCTTACTTCCAATTAGAGAATAGATAGTTGGTGTATTTAGAACTAAGCATTATGCCATTGGACCACATAATAAATTCTAAGAATCAAAACTCTTCATTTAGTCATTCATTCACTCAATTAGTCTTTATTGAACCCCTACTGAAGTTCTATACATTGCCGTAGGCACAGTTAATGTAAAATTAAATAAAATTTAGCCCTCAAACTTTCAAGTGGCTCTTAATCCAGTGAAAAAGACAGCTGACTGACCCAGACAGCAAGACCACCTTCTAATTTGGGTGGAGTGGAGGTCAAGGAAGGCTTTCCTGAGCTGGTGATATCCTTGCTGTTAATCTAGCTATGAACTTTCTATGTGAGGTTTTCTTTGATTCTCTTATCTTTTGCACTCTGGGCATAATCCATTACAATAAATAGTTACATGTAAATAAATCCTTAAAACAAAAAAAATCTAGCTTCTAGGTAAAGCAGTAGATAGATTTTTATATATCGGAGCTTGGTAGGAGTCAGTTTCTGTCTCTTCTTTTATTTATTTAGCTTATGTTAAAATTGTACATATTTCTCCTATTGTACTTGAAAATATATATTTAACCATGCTTCTCTGAAAATTATTTTGGAATAAGTCTTAATATTCTTCTATCTGAAATGTATTCTGTCTAATCTTGCTTCAAAGATGTCCTCTAGAGAAGATTGGTTTTTAAATACTTTCACTCAAATACTCACCTTAGAAAAAAATTTTTTAAAGCATATTTATAATTGGACTCTCAAATTTTTCAACATAAATTTAAATATCAACAAATTGTGCAACTCTAGAGTATTAGAAATATACACATTTTAAAATAAAATTATTAAATCTCTTTTAAATGTATCCAATATGCTCTAGATATCAAAGAAAATATGTGAACAAGCTCCTCTGTGGGAGAAATTTACATTACTGTTTCTTCTTCTTGAGCTCCTGTGTCAATTACATTGTTCCCACAGAATTTATCCTGAGGATCACCCATTAGTCTTCCATAACAGTATATTTATAAATTAACTGAAATTTTAAAATTTCTTAAGATCATGAGGCTCCTATAAAAATTCCTTCTGATTTCAGTTATCTTCACAACTATTATTAATCTATTGTTAATGAAAACAAAAACATATTTCAAAATTTTCTAAATAACGATTTTCAAATGGTGGAAACATTGCAATTTTTTTCTTAATATGAAAGCTTTTTCTTAATAAGTAAACCTTCATGGTGTTTAGACAGACTACATTAAAAAAAAGTTGAGGAAATTTAGTCTTTTAAATCTCCAGTTCCCTAAACACCTCAAAAAGTCTGCAAATACCTCCGGGGGAAAATGTAACACAATTCTGTTTTGTAGTTTCTATTATGACTTCTTCTCTGAGCATATTCATTTGAAATGATATCTTAAATTACCAAACATATGAGATATGGACATTTTCCAGAACTGATATGTTATTGTTTGCCATTTTAATTCCTCTTTGATTTAAACTCTAAAATTATCATTTAAAAAATAATCAATGTTTATTTGGGCATTTATCAATTTCTTTTCTCACCACTGCTTTTTGCATCTCATGCTTTCTTTCTTGGTCTAATATCCAAGATATAAACATAGGTGGTTCAATTGTACCTCAAAGGCAAGGGAAGTAAAAGTGAAAATAAATGAATAGGACTATATCAAACTAAAAAGCTTCTGCACATCAAAAGAAACCATCAGCAAAAGAAAGAGGCAACCACTTGAATGGGAGAAGATATTTGTGAACGTCTCCAGTAAGGGCCTAGTTTCCAAAATATAGAAATAACTCATGCAACTCAACAATAGAAATATAAACAATCTAATTAAAAAATGGTCAGAGGACCTGAACGGACATTTCTCCTAAGAAGACATACTGAATGGTCAACAAACATATGAAAAGATGCCCAACTTCATTACCTATTAGAGAAATGCAAATCAAAGCCACGATGAGATACCAAATCTCACCGGTAAGAATGGCTATTATCAACAAGACAAGTAATAACAAGTGTTAGAGAAGTTTTAGGGAAAAAGGAACATTTCTGGTAGGAATATAAATTAGTACAGCTGCTGTGGAAAACAGTATAGAAGTCTCTCAAAAAATTAAGAATAGAATTATGACCCAGCAATCCCTCTTCTGAGTATTTACTCCCCAAATTTGAAAACATTTATTCATAAAGATATATGTACCCTAATGTTCATTGAAGCATTATTCATGGTGGCCAAGACATGGAAACTACCAAAGTGCCCTTCGATAGATGATTGGATAAAGAAGATGTGGTACATACATACAACGGAATATTACTCAGTCTTAAGAGAAGATGAAATACTGCCATTTGCTACAGCATGAATGAATTTTGAGATTATCATGCTAAGCAAAATAAGTTAGACAGAAAAAGTTGAGGACCATATAATTTCACTCATATGTGGGTATAAAATTAAAAGCAACAAATGAACATAATAGAGACTCATGGACATGGACAACAGTTTAGTGGTTACCAGATGGAAGTGGGGAGGAGAAAAGTATATAAAAGTAAAGGGGGTTAAATATATGGTGATGAAAGGTAGTTTAACTTTGGGTAGTGAACGCACAATGCAATACACATATGAAGAATTATTGAATTTTACACTTGAAACCTACATGATTTTATTTACCAATGTTGCTCTAATAAATTTAATAAATAAAAATAAGTAAATAAATATAGGTCATTCCCTCTTTTGGGGAGCAGGGAGTCAGGATAGAAAAGAAAATAAAATCCATTGAAGTTTTGTTAACAATTATAACCTTCTTACAGAAAACATCAGGCCTGTTGTTGGTACAAGTTTGACATTCCTTAAAGCATGCTTTGCTGCATTTTTTTGTGCAGTCCATGTCTAATAAATATTCTTTAATACACAGACATATATCCATATGTGAGAAATGACTATAAAGTTATTTTCTTCTATAATTTTGGAGCAAGTCTAGTTATTTAGGGTCACAACTTGAGTATTTTTATTGAAGTATGCTTGTCACCTATAGTTTTACAAAAGGATGACATTTATTCTCTCTCTTCCTATCTCTGTCTCAAAATCTCTGTCACTTTCAAATTGCTCAGAGAGATTAAGCAATAGAAATCTAAATTTTATAAATCTGCTTAAAAAAAATACTTTCCCTCTTTTAAGTTGGGTAATGAAATTGTTCTTTCTCTTAGAGTTGGGCAAAGATGGTCTGGAAATTTTATGTGCATTCCTGACATAGGTATTGATTATTAGCCAATAAATCTGAATAATGTCTGATATTAGATTTAGAACATATTTTTTTAAAAAGCATTGAATAAAATACAATTCAGATTCTTTTCAATTTTAGTTCATATTGCATATTATTTGAAATGTTTCACACATTGCTAAATATACAAATGTCATAAATGATACTAAAACATTGCAGTGTGCCTACTATTAAAGATTACCAGTAGTTAAAACTTTTGCGGTTCAGAGGGCAAAAAAATTACAGACTATGGGTGCTAAAATGATCTATGTCACTACGACTATAAATCTTGAAACAGAATGCACACTTTAAAATCAATTTAAAGTTTCCAAGGAAACCAAAGACGATATTTCAAATAAGAATAACGTGATTTGCAAATCAACATCCACTTACGACTGTTGCCACAGTATTGATTTCACTCATATGTGAGGTATAAACATGAAAGCAACAAATGAACCACACAAACAAACAAACAAAAACTCATAGACAGAAAACAGTTTAGTGGTTACCAGAAGGAAAGCGGGGAGAAAGGGAGGTAGAAAAGAGTAAAGAAGGTCAAGTATATGATGACAGAAGGAGAGTTGTCTTTGGATGGTGAACACACAATGCAATAAGCAGAAGATGTATTATAGAATTGTACACATGAAACCCATATAATTTTATTAACCAATGTTACCCCAATAACTTTAATAAAAAATAAACAAAATAAAAAAGAAAACAAATAAAAATGTGGAATTAAACCCAGTTCTATCAATAATTTGATTAAATATAAATTGACTATGCATTCTCATTACAAAGCAGAGATTGTGAGACTGGTTAAGAAGCAAGTCCCAATTATATGCTCTTTATAAGAGATATATTTTAATATAAGTACACAACTGGTTTAAGGTAAAATAATGGGAAAAGAAAAGATATACTATACATACACTTAACATAAGAAAGATAGTACAGTTCCTAAGAGAGCAGATATTAAAAGTTGTCATCACAAGAAAAAATTTTTGTAACTATGCATGATGACAGAAGTTGACTTATTATGATGATCATTTTGTAATATATACAAATATTTAATCATTCTGTGAACACCTGGAATTAAAATGTTATGTTATATAAATTTTACTTCAATTTAAAAAATCTATGATTCAGTGAAAGCTGTGCTTAGAGGGAAATTTATAGCATAGAATACATATATTAGAAAAGAAGAAAGTAAAATCAATAAACTAAGCTTACGATGTGGGAAATAAAACGAAGAGCAAATTAAATCCAAAGTAAGCAGAATAAAAGATATACTGAAAAATTAGAGCAGAAATCACTGAAATTGAAAACAGGAAACCAATAAAATTCAATGAAACCAAAAGCTGGCTCTTTGAAGAGATCAATATTGATAAACCTCTAGCCAAGATAACTAAGAAAACAAGAGAAGAAATGAAAGAACTATCACTACTGATCCCATTAACTTTAAAGCCATAATAAAGGACTATCTAGCCCATAGATTTGATAACCTAGATAAAATAGACCAATTTATTGAAAGACACAATCTACCAAAACTCACACAAGAAGAAAAAGATAACCTGAATAAGTTTATCTATCAAAAAAGTTGAATCGATAATTAATAAATTACTACAACAGAAAGTATCAAGCTAAGATGGTTTCACTAGTAAATTCTACCAAGCACTTAAAAAAGACATGATATAAATCCTCCACAATCTCTTCTAGAAAATAGAAGCAGAAGGAATACTTTCTAACTTATTCTACGATTCCAGTATTATCTTAATACCAAAACCATAAAAAAGAGGTTACAAGAATGGAAAACTATGGCAAGTGCAGTTCTGGGTCAAGACAGCAATGTAGGAAGATCCTGAACTCACCATTTCTCGTGAGCACACAGAGTCTACGTTTACATATGATACAATTTCCTCTGGACAAAACCCAAAGGTTGGCTGAGCAACAACTACAAATTAGGCAAATAAGAAGAAAATCACATCGAGGTGGGTAGGAGAGCTTGAATCATGACCTTGCCATAAACCCCAGCCCCAGCACAGTGACACACAATAGAAAGAAAACTCAAAACCTAGAACTTCTCCCTAAGGAATGAAAGTTTGAATCCAACAGCAGGCACCCCAACTTTTAAAACCTGCACCTGAGAGATAAACCCTCAAAACATTTAGCTTTGAAAACCAATGGCGCTGGCATCAATGAGACCCACAAGATGGCAACAATCTGAGAAATAGTTCTTAAGGAGTTGTGAACTCAGACTCACCTGCCCCAGAGCCCAGCTTAGAGGCAGCTGTTATCTCTCAGACTTTAAGTGAAAGAGGCTTATTTGCACATATTAAAGTGTTGGCCTGAGAGGCAGGCATCTAATTTAACTGACATACATGTCTAAGAGCCTGCCGGAACACTTTCTGGCAACAGAGACTGGTGAGTGCATCTTTATGCTCTCCTCGCTTTTTTTTTTCTTATGGGTGCTATCTTTATGCTTCTCCTCATGTTCCAGAGTGCCAGAATCTCCGGAAAGGGAGTTTTTACACATGTCTAGTGCCCTAATTTTTGCATCTAACCAAAGAAACGCCTCTTTATTGCTTGGCTCTGTAGGACAGGGGAGGTTGCATTCTTGGGCCTTGAGGCTCTGTAATAATTGGAGAGACACAGTTCTTGGTAGGCTACCATCCCCAGGGTACTACAAAGACAGCAGACTAAAACTGTGAAAGAGGCCTCTTTGCTGTTCCAGGAGATTTGGCCTGAGAGGCAAGCTGCTGGTTTAATTTACGTCTAGTGGCCTAAGAAACTGTTCTCGGGAACAGAGACTAGAGGATACAATTTTTGTGCTCTCCTTCTGCCTAGCTCCAGCTCACCGGGGTCACCCAGAAAAAAGCTTATACTCTTGTTTGGCACCTTGATTATTGCAGCTGCTGCCAGGGGACACTTCTATGTGACCTGGCTCTGGTGGCTTATGCTCACAGATCCTGCAAGATTGTGACCAAAAGAAAAGAGTTATTAAACAACTACCACCCCCAGGGTGCAGGAAGAGGCAACAGAACCAGGAGGACATTCTCTCTGTGAAAAAAAGCCTATTATCTAACCATCCTGGGTGCAGCCTGAGGGACAAGCTTCTAATTAAACACAATTAAGGGCAGGCTGTAATCCTTTCCATAGACCACAGAGGGTGGGTGCTATCTTTGCACTCTCCTGTCGTGATTCAGAGCATCAGCCTCCCCAGAGGGGAGCTCTTACACGTGTGTGCTACCCTGCTTTCTACATCTGGTACTCTGGTTTTTGCAGCTACAGCCCAGGGGATGCTTCTTGACTGCCTGGCTCTGGTGGCCAGGACGCTTGTGTTTCTGGGTCCCATAGGACTGCAACAATCAGAGAGAGTTTTTGGCAGTCTGCCACCCATAGGGCATTGCATAGACAACAGACCGAAACAGACCCTCAGTCTTTTGGTAAAAGAGGTCTATTTGCATGTCTTCAAGCTTCATTCTAAGGAGCAGGTTTATGTTTGACACAAATCTAGGGGCCTACGGAGCTGCTCACAGGGAACATAAGCTAATGGACACCATCTTTACATTATCCTTCTGCCTTGCAACAGCTTGCTGATACGTCCCAGAAAAGAGTTTATACACTCATCTGGAGCCCTGGTTTTTATGACTGCTTCCCAGGAGACATCTCCAGATCATTTGGCTCTGGTGGCCAGTGGGGCTTACACTTGTAGTCACACAGTACTGAATATATTTGCATAGTTTAAAAGGTGCTGCCTGAGGTTTTGGCTTCTAATCAGCCTGAATATAAGTGCTGACTGAAATCCTCCCCTTTAGGACACTGCCAGGTCTTGGTCCACCCTCAACTATTGGGAGGTATTAAAAGTAAAATAAACTGCTTGGACAATCACAAAGATTTGAGAGACAACCAAGAGTTAGGGCAGGATTGAATGACAAAGTTTACCTCCTACATGAAGCCACTACTTCAAGACTGTAAAAGGTGATTGTTATACCTAATGCATAGAAACCTATACAGAGCATCAAGGGAAATAGAGAAATGAGAAATATGTTCTAAACAAAAGAACAAGATAAAACCTCAGAGAAAAAAAAAAGCTCTTAATGAAATAGATATAAGTACTTAACCTAATACAGACCTAAAAGGAGAAATAGACAGCAATCCAATAATAGTAGAGTACTTTAAGATCCAACTTTCATCAACGGATAGCTTACCTAGACAGAAAATAAGAAAACATTGGCCTATAGAATATGCATTCTTCTCAAGTGCACATAGAACACTCTCCAGGATGAATCCTATTATATGCTACAAAACAAGTCTTAATAAATTTAAGAATACTAAAATCATATAAAGCATCTATTCTGACCACAATGGTCTGAAACTAAAAATCAATCGCCAGAAGAAAACCAAAACATTTACAAATATGTGGAGATTAAACAATATACTACTGAACAATCAATGAATCAAAGAAAAAAATCAAAGGATAAATCAAAGACTACCTTGAGAAAAATGAAAATAGAAATATACATACCAAAATTTATGGGATGCAGCAAAGAAATTCTTAGAGGAAAGTTCATAGCAATAAATGCCTATCTCAAGAAACAAGAATAATTTCAAATAACCAAACTTTACATATCAAAGAAGTAGAAAAAGAAGGAAAAATGAAGCCCAAAGTTAGTAGAATGAAGGAGCTAACAAAGATCAGAGCAGAAATAAATGAAATAGAGACTAAAAAGACAATATGAAAGATCAATGAAGCCAAGAGCTGATTCTTTGAAAAGATAAACAAAATGGACAAACCTTTAGCTAGACTCACCAAGAAACAAAGGGAAGACTCAGACAAATAAAATCAGAAATGAAAGAAAAAAATGTTACGAGTGATTCTAAAGATTATAAGGGACTATTATGAACAATTATACACCAACAAATTGGACAACCTGAAAGAAATGAATAAACTCCTAGAAACATACAACCTACCAAGACCAAATCATGAAGGTAGAGAAAATCTGAACAAATTGCTAAAAAATAAAAACAAACAAACAAACAAACAAAAAAACCTGCCGACAAACAAAAGTCCAGGACCAGAGACTTCACTGATGTATTCTACCAAACATTCAAAGGAGAATTAATATCAATCTTTAACTCTTCTAAGAAATCATAGAGGCAGAAACACTTCTAAATTCATTTTACAAGGACAGATTTACCTTGATACCAAAAACAAGACAAAATTACCACAAGAAAAGAAAATTACAGGCCAATATCCTGATGATCGTAGATGCAAAAATCCTCAACTAACTATTAGAAAACTGAATTGAAGAGTGTATTAAAAGGATCATACACCATGATCAAGTGAGATTTATTCTAGGGATGCAAAGATAGTTTATTATCTATAAATTTGCAGCAACATTGATGGAACTTGAGGGTATTATGCTAAGTGAAATAAGTCAGACAGAGACAGATAAATACCATATGATCTCACTTATATGTGGAATCTAAAACACAACAAAATAAAAACTCCAAAACCAAGCTCATTGACACAGAAAATAGAGCAGTGATTGCCAGAGGTAGAGGTTGGGGATAGGTGGAAGAAATTGGTAAAGGGGCTCAAAAGGTACGAATTTCCAGTTATAAAATCAATAAGTATGGGCATGTAATGTATACCAAAGTTAAAAATACTGTAGTGCATATTTAAAAGTTGTTAAAAGTACATCTGAAAAGTTATCATCACAAGAAAAAAAATGTAAGGTGACAAATGTTAACCAGACTAATTTTGGTGATCATTCTGCAATATATTTAAATATTAAATTATTATGTTGTACATCTGAAACTAATATAATATTATATGTCAAATATATCACACTTACAAAAAGAATGGAAAACTACATCTCAATATCCTCATGAAGAGCAATCCCCAACCTTTTTAGCACGAGGGACCAGTGCTCGTATGAGAATCTAATGCTTGATGATCTGAGGTGGAGCTGAGGTGGTGATGCTAGCCCTGGAGAGTGGCTGAAAATATAGATGAAGCATCACGCTCTTGCCCACTGCTTCCTTCCTGCTGTGCAGCCTAGTTCTTAACAGGCCACAGCCCGGAGGTTGGAGACTTCTGCTTGTGAACATAAATTCCAAACTATCCAATAAAATATTAGCATATCAAAAACAACAATGCTTAAAAAGAATTATACACCATAGCCAAATGAGATTTATTCTTGGTATGCAAGGCTGGCTGACTGTTTGAAAGTCAGTTAATATAACCCATCACATCAACAGACTAAGGAAGAAAAACAATCATAACGACAAATACAGAGAATGCATTTGACAATATTGAGCACTCATTTATAAATAAAAATTAACACTCTTACCGCGAACTAGGAACAGAGGGAAACTTTCTCACTTTGATAAAGAATATCTACGAAAAAGCTACACCAGACATCATACTAAATCATTGGAAACTAGATGATTTCCTATTAGGGTCAGAAACAAAGCAAGATTCTTCCTTTTCATCCTATATATTCCATTGTATATATGGAATATATACATTGTATATATGGAATATACTCCTATTTAACATCTTACTAGAAGTCCTAACAGTGCAATAAGACAAGGGGGGAAAAAAAGTATACAGTTTAGAAAGAAAGAAACTTCTCTTTGTTCACAGATGATATGTTTGCCTATGTAGAAAATATGAAGATACAACCAAAACACTCTTAGAATAAGTGATTATAACAAGTTTGCAATACACAAATTTGCTTCCTAGACACCAGTAATGAACAATTCGAATTTGAAATTAAAAATAAAATACCATTTACATTATTACACAAATGTAAATACTATGCTAAAAAACCTTACATATAAATTGAACAAAATAATTATAGATCTATCTTA
This sequence comes from Pteropus alecto, assembly GCF_000325575.1. Lineage (NCBI taxonomy): Eukaryota > Metazoa > Chordata > Mammalia > Chiroptera > Pteropodidae > Pteropus > Pteropus alecto. The sequence continues at coordinate 835,011 of NW_006443262.1, read as the reverse complement.
AGGCTGTACAAAACTAATAAAAATATAAAAGAATACCTAAGTAAATGAAGAGTTCATCCACGTTCATGGATAGGCAGACTCAATATTGTCAAAATGTCAGTTCTTCCCGACTTGATCTATAGATTTATTGCAATCCTAGTCAAAATCTCAGCATATTATTTTGTCGATAATGACAAACCGATTATATGGTTCTTTAAGGAAAACAAAAAAGACCTATACTGAAGGAAAAGTACAAAATTGGTGGATTGACACCACCCAATTTCAAGACTCACTATAAAACTAAAATAGTAATCAACAGTGTGGTATTGGTGACAGAACAGAAAAATTCATCAATAGAAAAGAATAGAAAGCTTAGAAATAGACCCACATTAATATAATGAACTAATATTTGACAAAGGAGTAAAGGCAATTTCATGGAGAAAGGATAGTATTTTCAACAGTGGTAGTACATATATACAATGGAATATAAGCTATAAGAGATGAAATACTGCCATTTGCGACAACATAGGTGAATCTTGAGGTTATCATGCTAAGCAAAATAAGCCAGACAGAAAAAGTTGAAAACCACATGATATCACTTATATGGGGGATGTAAATCTAAAAGCAACAAACAAACATGACAAACAGAGACTCATGGACATGGACAGTAGACTAGTTGTTACCAGAGGGTGAGGAGAGAGGGAAGATAAATGGGGTAAAATGGGTCAAATACGTTGTGAAAGAAAGAAATCTAACTGTGGACAGTGAACACACAATGTAGTATATACATGACTTACTGTTGAATTGTACACTTGAAACTTATTGGATTTTGTTAGCCAATGTCACCATAATAAAAAAAAATCAAGTGCCAAAGAGAGTAAAGATGGAACACCCCAATTTTAGTTAATGGGTGTGTTTATTAAACATATTGCAATATTTTAGGTCAATAAATAAGTGCTCTAGTTTTAGAAAAGTGAAGTTTTTACATTTTTTCCAGCATATATAATTCAGTATTATATATTCTAGAATTACTATGTATTAATATACAAACATTTAAGACACTGTTATTTTATCAGCTATTCAAGATGTAAGACAGTTCTGAAACTATATACAATATTAATTTGACTTTGTTTATGCATTTATTTCAAAGTTCTTTCAAATTTGTTCATTGTGTATTTGATCTGAATAATCATAAATTCCTCATTATCCCTCCCCAAAACACAGAACTTTGGCTATAGCAATCTTTCTACCAATGTTTACTGACTAACTTAAAATCTGTCTTTGAAAGATAAATTATTATTTATCTCAAAGCTGCCTGAATTATTTTTGGTTGCTGGGATTGGCCAACTAGAATACTTACTTTTTGCTGCTCTCTTATTAGCCCTATGAAAAACGTATTAATTCTGTATATCCTTTTTAATATTATTTTAGCATGGTTTTGACAAGTGGCATTTAGAGTTTTCTAGTTCCTTTGGGGTTACTAGGTATAGTCTTTCTCCATAAACCTAAAACCCTGGAGACAAGACCAGCCTTGACTGAATATTTTCTGAGGATCAAATCATCATCCAAGGAGATAATGCAAAGTTCTGGATAATTTTCATTGTTCAAAGGTCTTTATATTGAGAACACATCTGTCTTCTCGCAACTGTCACGAGTTGGTTTCAGTTGCATGACCACTAGGATGAGATGAGTGAGGCACTTGCCTAGGTGAGAAAAGTTAAGGGAGTGCCCCCAAACTCAGTCACCTGGAAAACTGATATTTTAATGCAATATTGAAAAAATTAATGTTAATGCAAAAAATGAACAAAATATAAAAATATTAAATAAAGACATCCTCTAACAGGACTAGGATTTGAGTGAGGTGAGTGAGGTGAGTCATATAGGTACAGAGTCAGCTCTTGCCTTTCTTGGACATGGTCAATTATTTGTGGTTTAAATTCTAATTGGACATTGAATATTCAGGCCTCAAAAGAAGCCAGACTAAAGGCATTGGTCAATGTATACTCACTTATAGGAACCTTGTTGTGCAATGTATATGCCTAGAGATACCAGTAAACATTCTTTTTCTGGCTTCTGTTTTAGTTATCTACCACTGTTACTGCCTCTACTTTTTACCACCGTTCTCTCGTGTCTTGGCTTCCAGACCTCATTACAAGCCCTTTCTGCTACATCACTCTTGGTGCAAATACACCTGGGAAAGTCCATTCCTGACTCAATTTTAATAGCCTTGGGTTAAAATAGTTTTTGTTTTGAGGTAAAAAAAAATATATCACAAATCAGACAGAAAAAGTTGAGAACTGTTTGATTTCACTCTTCTGTGGGATAGAAAACGGAAAGCAACATTAAACAGGATGAACAAACAGAAACTCCTGGTACGGACAACAGTTTAGTGGTTACCGGAGGGAAAAAGAGGAGTGGGGAGGTAGATAAAGGTAGAGGGGGCAAATATATGGTGACAGAAGGAAATTTAACTTTGAGTGGTGAACACACAATGCATTATACATATGATGTATTATTGAACTGCACACTTGAAACCAATATAATTTTATTAACCAATGTCGCCCCAATAAATTTAATAAAAAAAATAAACGGTCTCAAAAATATTTGTAGAAATTAGATTTTAAAACCATGCAATCTTATCTTTGAACACTGTAGCCTCCAGGAAGATGTAAGAAGATGAATACTTATTAGAGACCTATTTCCTTGAAGAGCTTAACTGAAATTATGATTGATGAATCAAGTTCATCCTAAGTTCACTGAACTTGATTCATTACAATTAAATTTTCTGTAGTACTTTTCTATTGGTTATAATTGACCGCTCTATGTTTAATACAACCTTCCACATATAGAACCACAGAATGTCTCATATACTACTGAGAAAAATTAAGCCTCAGAAAGTAAATGGACTTACCACAAATCATATAGCTAGTGGGAGAGGTGAACTAGAATTCTGGCTCTTTGAGCCTTTCTGTTACTCTTTCTAGTAGATCAATGTGCTATGGAAAAATAACAACATCCTTCTTTAAAGCTTGTTTATAGCTCTAATCTATTCAGAAGAAAATCTATTTTTCTTTAATAGTCTCACCAATAGTCAGTGGATACCATGCCATGGAAAAAGCTGCAACCAGTTTTGGTGATTTTTCAAAAAAAAGGCCATTCATAGATTCAATGTTATAATTATTAATCCCACACTGACAACTGTAGTTTTATTTTCTCAATGACAAAACAATAAAATGCAAGCACGTGTTCACCTAGCCATACTGGCTACCAAAAATAAAAGGAGATATTGCACTGACCGTAGTCTGTGTTTTCTGGCTCCCAACAATTTGATGGCCAAAAATAGGGTGTCTGTGGAATGAAAAGAAGTGGAACCCAGATTAGACAAATAGACAATTTAAAAAGTTGTTGGTTTATGATCTGTGCTTATATTTAACAATTATCTAGAATAGTTTGCTAAAGATATGTTTGTAATCCAGAAAAAAATATCCAGAAAGGCACTGTAAGGTTTTTCTTCTACATTTTCTGTGCTGAGCAATTACTCAGCATCCAGATACATGCAGCACCAGCAGGTGTTTAAAAATGTCCTACATTTGCTGCAATTTTATATGAACTGACATAAAGGTAATAGGTCTGATTATATAATTCAAGCATAAAGTTTGAGCCCACAATGACTGAAAGCAGAGTATTATACTCAGCAAGACTCTGGATAAAATATATTTAAATAGAACAAATTATTTTCTGTGTTTACTGTATCTCAACATTGCCTTTAATAGATCCAAAAGCTCAACCTACAAAATATTTCTCTAAGAACTGGCAATCAATTGCCTGGTTCTATTAATTTATATAACACATATCTTAACATTAGCAAACCAAATTAAAACAACCTTTTCCCCTTCACTTTAAAAAATATTTTTTAATAAAGATGCTAATTGTTCCAAATTTTTAAACTGCACAAACCAGGTATCATTTTTTTAACTAATAATGTTTTAGTTGGTTGATGTGATTAACAATAGACAGGAATCTGATTCTGTGAAATCTAGAAAATGACTGATAAACCTACAGAGAAAGTGTCTGATTAGGAAAACCCTATTGTTATCACCAACATTTTATGTTTTCTAAAAGGGTTTTTCTATCTCTGCTAGCTGGACATGCTTGGCTCCAGACCAGGAAGAAAATCTATGACCACCTGGCCAAACTTTGTCTTCTCAGATGATGATGAGTCCAGGACTCAATGGAACAGTGACTAAAGACATCAGCCCTGCAGACTTAATTATATTCATTAGTCAATTATATTAACTATCCATGTGTAATGGGCATATTTGGGGTAATCTCTGATTCTCTGTTTGATAATTCTACCTTCTAAAAGAGGAATTCTCAAGAAGGGAAAAAGGATAATTAGAGACAACTATTTGTTTCTGAGGAGAGCCTTTCCATACTGTTCAAGACTCCCAGGGGATTTTGATCACCTCTCTGCTCCTTCTTGACATTTGCTGCAATATTGGTTTTGTACACATGTGAATAAAATGGAAGAGAAATTTAGGGGAAAAGGTTGAACCACTAGACAAAGAAGATATCAAAGCTTTATATGGGGCCCCTCCTCACGTGAATCCCGCTTGACTGTGGGAGATGAATCTTTGAGGATATGATTACTTAATAATAAAATTGGGTAAGGATTCTAGGGAAATCATTGGGATACAAGTAATTAAAACCTTACTTTCAAGTGGGCTGATAGTTTTTGAGATACTTCTCATAGAGTTCTTAATTCCTTTTGGGTTTCTTCTTTATTTAGGAAGGGGTGTGTGTGTGTGTGTACACATACACATGTGCATGCACACATATCTGTCTTACTTTTAAAATACTTATTCTAGTTAGATTGGTCAGATATGTACTTTTTTTCTTCCAAACCACAAGGAATATTCTTGCTACATTCTTATAATTTTTCTTTATTCTTTTATCATTTATTTCAGTGAGAATTTCCTAAATGTAAAAACAAAACAACGAACTATTTTATTCTGTAATCTTATGCAGAAATGTCATAAAACCAACATTCCTCACTAATATTACAAGATTTTTCCTAGGAAAAAGATTCAGATTTATAGTTAAAGGCAATTTAACAAATAGCAAACCTTTATAGTTTGCTGGAATTTAAAAATATACTTTTACATTTCATATGGAATTTAGGATATTTTAATGTATGAGTTTCTCTGTCAGTACTGGCTTCTTAGGCTATGATTAAATTGATTCAAAATTGTTCAAACATTTCTCAATAATCTTTGGCACATATATTACTGTGATGAAAGTCATGAAAAAGACCTGCACAATCATGTCAGATCTCAATTTTAATTGATAAGAGGATAATTAGACAATTATGAGTTTACATTAATACAAAACACATGATTAAAATATACTAAAAGTTGAGACAAATTTACATATTGTTGCATGCCAATGAAACTAAATTAAGAGTTCTGTTTGTCTCAAACTCATGCCCTGAATGTTCGTCAGATTCTTAATGATGGTTAGAATCTCAATCATTCACTGGAAGAATTATAAACATAATATTGCAAGTTTTCCATTTTAATTCATGATTTTTAAGATCCAAGGAGTTGAATTTCAGTTCAATATAATAAAAAAACTTTCTGCTTCTTGGAACAAACACAAAAATGGAAGTGAATACCTTGAATATAATGTGTGTTCTATTAATAGACATGTATAAATATGGACTGATTAATGCCTTGGTAGA
>NW_006443262.1:812254-829269 GCF_000325575.1 Pteropus alecto | reverse complement strand
CTTTTCTGTTTTCTTTTTTTTCATTTTGGTTTTAAGATTCTATGGTTATTAGATTACAAGTATGTCATATTTAGATCTTATTTCAAATGTGTCTGGGTCATTAAAATGGTTATCATTTAATATTTAACATTACATAGTGTATTTTAAAAGATTGTCTTCTATCTAGGCATGTTGAACTTGATGATCCTTTGCATATACTTAGTACTGATGTCATTTAGTTATTATTTGCACCCATTCCTTTGATAACACTCTTTAAAAATAGTTTCTTATTCTCTCCATGAACAGAACTAAGATATTTAAACCTTGTCTATCTATTGATTTCAGTCTGAGAATGACAAGAACAGAGTTTAAGTTTACACATTATGCTAATTCAAGCCATCATCACTAATTTTGGGCCATGTCTGAGCTAGTTTAAGAAAACATTTTGAATTAGCTAATTCTTGAGACAGCCTATATTCAATGCTTTTCTTACAGATATGTTCTTCTATGCATGCATGGTTTTACTTGTAACATTGTGAAGATGGATAAAATTGCGAAAATTTTATTAGAAATTTTACTAGAGGTTTACTTATACTCTATATGTAAATAATATATAAAAAAATGTAATCCTGCAATAGAAAAGTAACTCCTTTAAAAATCAAAAAGTGTTCATAACACTAGAATAAATTGTTTACTAATCACCAATAATTTTTATTTATTAAAATGTTATCTGTAGGAATCCAAGTTACTCTAACTTAACCAATTGTTTTGAGCTACCATTACTTTAACTGCATAAAGGATATATTTCCATTCTTTTAAACTCTTTTAAAATTAAATAATTTAAGTAATTTAACTTGCTTGAATACTTAGATCAGTATCACAATTTAGGGAGGTTGCTTTATTCTCTATTTTTTCAGTGCAAAAAGTTCTATGGTTATTTGCCTTGGATAAAAGAGTCGAAAGGAAGAGACAGTGAGAGTGTTCTGAAGGGAACTATGATCTTTGAGAACAATATTTAAAAACATGTTCCCTCTTTGTTCTCAGTTTTCCCAAACAAGTTCGTAGGTGCCCAAATTACTGTTTAATCATTGACTTAGATATTGAACATCTAATAATATTCAAAACAAATGAGAAGAATGTTCCAATGTCTGAAAGGTGGACAATAGTGAGACTCTTCCAAAAATATCTATAGGAATTAGGCTAGAGTTTGAAATCTGGCATTTTTATGTGCCTTAAGGTTTATTTATTTATTTATTTACTTACTTACTTACTTACTTACTTTCTTACTTATTTATTTGATATATATTTCTATTTTTTAAATTATGGTTGGCATATAATATTATATTAGTTTGGGTATACAACATGGTGATTAGACATTTATATAAGTGAAGTGATCGCCCCAATAAATCTAGTACTCATCTGACACCATACATAGTACAATATTATTGACTATATTCTTATGTCATACTTTACATCTCCATGACTATTTTGTAAGTACCAATTTGTACTTCTTAATCTCTTCCCCCTTTGTACCTATTCCCAACCCCTTTCCCATCTTATGAGACTTAATTTTATAGGCTAGAAACTAGTCAGTTATTAATGAATCATAATGTCTAATAAAATGTAGAATACATTTGAGATAACTCCTTGTGAACTCGTGTCAACTGCATGCTCAGTGACTGAAATAAGAGGCCACAATCATTTCCTGACGGAATAACACCAAGTCTCACTTGAAAATGACCTAGAATGAGTCTTGTCAGTTTGCAAGTTATCTATGGTGTCCTCTTGTCTCAGATGAATATACACACATAAAGCATCATGCAGATACCAACTTGTAGAGGGTTTGTATAATTAGCTAAATTCTATCCTGGAGCTTCAAGCATTCTATGGGAGTTTGCTTGAACTGAAGATAATTCTGGATCGCAGGTGGGGTCTAGAGTATAATAACTTTAGTTACATATTTTAATTTCTTTCCTAGTAGCTAAATGTAACTTACAGATGAAGAACTCCCCTATTTTCATTAACTCCATACGTTATTGTCTGAATTTCTTTCATCTTTTATATAAATTATAACTTTAGTCATCACACAATTTAGCTTTCACAAATCATCTTAAGTAAGCATACTTTATTTTTCTTTGTTCTATTGATTTATGTCTTTAATTTAATAATTAGATTCTAACTAGCCTAAGTTAAATAAGTCATCGTTTTCAAATTTTCTGTCAAAACAATTAACAAGCAAAATAAAGACTTCTATTTTACTGTTAAAAAATATTTTATTGAACTTACTTGAAATCGGTAAAAGGTGCCATCATCCTTGAGTGTGAGGACGTGATCTGAGATTGGAAAGAAGTAGCCATGGGCAGCCATTAATGTCCCCAAATGAAGTGCCTCCACTGTTTCATGAAAACAAACAAAAATAAAAACTTTAAAAAATATATTGATTTACAGGGGTGTACGATTTTGTCATGTTCTCTTTTGAACACATTCTTTCATCCAAATTCTCAGCATCCTGAAAAACTGTGTTTTGTACTTTGTCTTCTTTGCGCAGCTCTTTTACACAAGGTACTAAAATGTTTCGGGTTCCTGGCAGTGACTGTGCAGTGATCGACCTCATCCCGTGAAGACAAGCCCATGAAAACATAAAGTTATGAAACTTTGAAATTGTAGGATTTTTATGAAGTCACAGAATCCTTCATTTTATAGATGGAATATATTCTATATGTTCATTTTCATCCATATATCCACAAAAAATTTTATTTGCCTTTCATATAGCACTTTAAAATTATAAAAGTGTTCACACTTGTATCACCCCTTGGCTTGTATCATAAATATCAAATACTATCAGCACTTTTTCTAATGATGGGGATCATTATTATGTAATGCTAACAGGGAATGCTAAGGCATCAAGAGCAATTTATGCTGCATTGAATGGGCCTACAGTCCTGTGATCATCCAAACTGCTCTAGCTTTTACTATTCTATATCCAACGTTACAGATACGGGCTAGGAAGAGGTTTATTTGACAATGAAAACATATTTTCCCAATAGGCTGGGAAGTAGTTGGAACATAATATTGTAAGTCATATATCTACATTAGTCAACAATTTCTTCCAACGAAAGGATTAATAACATTTAATAGAATTATCACTGCATTTGTGGAGGGACAACATAAGTTTGCTAACTGGAAGTCTAGAAAATATGAAACTATGCAAAATAGTTTTTTAGTCTAACATAAGCATATGTGTATATACAAATACAAAAAAGTTAGATGTATTTCTGTTTCTGTACCTTTATACACAACTTATTTATAAGTTTGTTTCTGTTTCTTAAATAAGTAGCTAAAATGATTCTTTAATTCTAGGATTCCCATAGCAGTTCCAGGACTATGTGAATTTTTATCTAAAGCCATTGATCATGGAGAGCTTCGAAACTCCAACTAGTACTGAGTCACTATGCCACTAAGTTAAGCATAAGAACACAGCTAAGCATAAGGACCTCTTCCTTTTCTCCCTTATCCATATTATATTGGCTAATAATAAAATAATTGCTAAATTTTATCTGTTATGTGTTACTATGGTGTTCCTTTTCATTGTTATCTAATATCTTACAAACATTTTATTTTATGTTAGTTTTAAACAACTGAATACAATGTTATATTAGTTTCAGGTGTACAACAAGGTGATTAGACATTTATATAACTTATAAACTGATCATCCTTATGTCTAGTATCCATCTGACACCAAACATAGTTATTACAATATTATTGACTATATTCCCTATGCTGTGCTTTACACTCCCATGAATGATTTTATAACTGGCAATTTGCAAATCTTAATCTCATCCCCTTTTTTTATCCATTCCTCCAAACCCCATCTCATCTGGCAACCATCAAAATATTCTCTGTATTTATGAGTTTGTTTCTGTTTTGTTTGTTCATTTATTATTATTTTTTTTGTAGATTCCACATCTTAGTGAAATTATATGGTATTTGTATTTATCTGTCTGACTTATTTCACTTAGCATAATACCATCTAGATCCACTCAAGTTTTTGCAGATAGCAAGATTTCATTCTTTTTTATGGCTGAGTAATTTTCCATTGTATATATGTACCACTTTTTTATCCATCCATCTTTTTTATCCATCCATCTTTTGATTCCATTTATTAGCTATTGTAATTAATGCTGCAATGAATATAAGGATGCATATGTCTTTTCAAATTAGTGTTTTGGGTTTCCTTGGATAAATACCCAGAAGTGGAATTTCTAGGTCCTTCTTTTTAGAGTCTATTTGTCTAATATAAGTATTGCTATCCCAGCTTTATTTTTATTTCTATTTGCATAAAGTATCATTTTTCATCCCTTTACTTTCAGACTGTGGTCTCTTATCTACAACATATGTATGGGTCTTGTTTTCTTATTCATTTAGCTACCCTATGTCTTTTGATTGGTGCATTTACCCATTTACATTTAAAGTGATTATTGATAAGTGCACAGTTATTGCCTTTTTATTGTTTATATTTATGTTCTTTTTTTACTTCTCCTTCTTCTCAAAGGAGTCCTTTTACATTTCTTATAGTACCAGCTTGGTGATGATGAAATCCTTTAGCTTTTTCCTGTCTGGTGAGATCTTTATCTATCCTTTGATTCTAAATGAAAGCCTTACTGGGTAGAGTAATCTTGGTTGTATGTCCTTGCTTTTCATCACTATGACCATTTTGTGCTAATCCCTTCTGGCCTGCAAAGTTTCTGTTGAGAAATCAGCTGACAGTCTTATGGGAGCTCCCTTATAGTTAACTAATTGCCTTTCTCTTGCTGCTTTAAAGATTCTCTTTGTCTTTAACCTTTGCATTTTAATTATGATGTGTCTTGGGGTAGTCTTGCTTGGGTTCATTTTGTTTGGGACTCTCTGCACTTTCTGAGCTTATATGTTTATTTTCTTCACCAGGTTAGGAAAGTTTCAGTCATTATTTGTTTAAATAGGTTTTCAATTTCTTGCTCTCTCTCTTACCTTTCTGGTACCTTTAAGAATGAATGTTGGTATGCTTGATGCTGTGCCAGAGGTTCCTTAAACTATCCGTATCTTTTAAATAATTTTAATTTTTTGATGTTCTGCTTGGATATTTTCTGCTACCTTGTCTTCCAAATTGCTGATTCGATCCTCTGCTTCATCTAATCTAGTGTTCATTCCCTCTAATGAATTCTTTATTTCAGTTATTGTAGTATTCATTTCTGACTGGTTCTTTTTTATGTTTCCTATCTCCATTTTAATGTTTTCTATCACTTTATTAAACTTCTCATTGAGTTCATTTACTCTTCCCCTAAGTTTATGGAGCATCCTTATTACCAGTGTTTTGAATTCTATATTTAGTAGATTTCTTGTCTCCATTTTGTTTGGTTCTTTTTCTGGAGCTTTGTTCTGTTTTTTCATTTGGGGCATGTTTCTTTTGTCTCCTCATTTTAGCCATACCCTGTTTTTTTATTTTTTATTTTTTATTTTATATATATATATTAGGTAGATCTTCCATGTCTCCCAGTCTTGGTAGAGTGGCCTTAGTAAGTAAAAATCTTCCCAGACAGGAAAAAGCTAAGGAATTCATTACCACAAAGCTGATATTACAAGAAATGTTAAAGGGAATCTTTTGAGAAGAAGAAAGAAAAAAAAGAACATAAATATAAATAATAATAGTAGGTGTGTTGTGGAGCTCTGTGGTGCAGTCTCCCTCATCACCTGAGCTGCATGCTCCAGAGGTTTCTCTGAGTGAGTTATGCATGTCGTCCTGTTATAGTTGTGCCTTGATTGCTGTTGGCACATCAGTGGGAGGGACTGGCCCTCAGGCTGATTAACTATGAGAAGTTGTCATGATACAGTGCAGGGGATGTGTGCAAGGGCACATTTGGAATTTGCTTTAGTGGATCTCTAGTTCCTTCCAAGTCTGCCCTTTGTGTGTGTCATTTGTGGAGGTGGTTGAGAGGTGCTCTGGTGTGATCCAAAGCTGGCTATTGAATGTGTTCATCCTGGGACCTTGTGAGAAGGGCTCTGGTCCAACCCAAGGTAAGCACTGCCTGTACCTTGCCCAGAGTCACTCTGTGTATGATACAAAGTGATCTTCAGATGGTTGCCACTTGTGCTGGGGTTGGAAGTGCCTGGGAGAGGCTGATCTGCAAACTGAGGCTGGATGGCACTAGTGTCGGGCTTGGGGCCACTTAGCAAAAGTTAAAGAGAATGCTGAGGCCAGAAGTTGCTTGTTTAGGTTCGTAAACCTTTGAGAGATTTTAGGGAAGTTTGTAGTATGAACCAAAATAGGCCATTTGTGTGGAAAAGGCCCTGAAAACAGCTTGGATGGGTCTGCAAGTTGGGTGGGGAAGGGTCTCAGGGAATCACCAGGGCAGTTCGAAGGGTGCTAGACAGATTAATGGAGACTCAGATATAAGTGCCCACCTGCATTTGCAGGTGATTTAGTGGAAAGGTACAACAAAGGAACAATGGCTTCTGCCAACATTTCTCTGGGGGAAAGTTTCTCTTCTAGCCTTTGTCCTGACGCCAGATAATTCAGTTCCTCCCCATATGTGCTCACAATGTCCTCTGGTTTTCACAGCCAGAAGTTATGGGGACTTATCTTCTCAGCACTGAAATCTTGGATTGGGAGCCAAAGAGGAGACTTCCACAACCAAATTATCCCTCCTGATTTTTAACCACCACATGTAGGTGTGGGGCTTATCTGTTCATTTCATCCTCTCTCCTCCCTTTTAATTCAAAGTCAAAGTCTTCTTAAAACCTCTGCTGCCTACAACTATATACTCACATATTCTGTGATTCTTATTAAAACTCAGGAGCTGGCATGAGTTGTAGGAAGAAAAAAAAACCTTGGAGATACTCACTAGCTTTTGTTACTTAAATTCTCTGTGCCTCTCATCTATTGATAAAGGTTAATAAAGCTATTTTACAAAATTGGTATGAGAATCAAATAATAATATATGTAAAGAAGTTGGAATGGTGCCTTGTGATAGTAGATATGTGATATACGTTGCTATTATACTTCGTTATTTACATACTGAATGATTTTTACTTTTCTCCAAAGTACTTTCAAGAAATCTACTTTCAAATTTGCCTTCAATTAGGCTGAGTGCAAGAAGCTGGCAGTTCTAATAGCATCAGCCACTTACATCTCCTTTTTGTATTATCTATAAAATTAAAATGGTAAGAGGATCTTTGAGGATTGCTGGCTCATAGCAGTGAGCATGTGCTTATAGCCTTGATCTTGTTCTGACTTCCTGGATGCTCTTGTAGGGTAGCACTGAGGAGAGCAATGTATTATATCCATTTTAGGATTTCAAAACTAGGTGGCCCACCTATTCTGTTACAGCCATCTTTATTCATTTTATTCCCAGCAGTCTGTGGCCTAGGAAAATATTATTATCACTGTTTTCCAGAAAGATAAATTGACTTATGGCACGTGAGGAAGTTTGAAGAGTACAGATACAAAAAAAGGAAAATGGAGATGCCCAGAAAGATAAATAGTAAAGACCTTCTGAACTCTTAAGCATAGGAAAGTTGTGACTAAAATAAAACAAAAAGACAACAAAAAGAGTTGAATGCTAAAGTGTTGATGATGATTATAAAAATGTAGTGAAAGTAAATATATAACTAAGCCACAGAAAAGAAAACCAGAGGTAAATGAACACAAGCACGTTCTTACATTCATGCATCCCTCAGTACTAACTCTGTGATGGAGCATGCATGTCTAGAGAGCTAGGTGCAGGTTTGCTTCATGTAGCCTTACCATAAGTACACCTACATAAATGTTAGTTGATAAGAATAATAGAGTGAATCAGCTACTAATCTCTATTTCCTTTTTAACTCAAATATGCAATACTTTATTTTTGTTTGATTTGATGATATAAATTCTCATTTCACTACCCTGCCAAGAGATAGTCATGCTTCATTATTTTATTAATAGAAAGATTGGTTTTGATAAATTTTCAAAATGCCTTGAATTCAGTAGATATGTATTTGTGGGGGTATCAATAAGATAAAAATTTGTTTCCATGTGGTTCACACATACCTCAGATGTAGTGGTCAAATCAAACCATTTAACATAATATTTAAGAGGACTCAATTTCTAATAAAGCTTTTAAATGATTTTGAGGTCATTGGTCAAATAGTAACCTAAAGAGATTGAGATTATAAAAGTTGCATGCTCTGTTACAGGGCCTCCAGAGAACATAGCATCAGAACAGGATAAATGCTCAGATGAAAAATCAGGGAGATGGGGTAAATTTTCTGCTTCATTTAAGGCTAGAAGCTTAGTATAGCAATAGCAAAAGTAACAATCAAATCAATTATTGCTGAATGAGTGTATAAGTAAATTTAAAAATAAATGACACAAAAATAATATGAAAAACATGAAAATTACTAGTTATTTTATGTTGTGATGATGAAGAGCTTGTTTAGCTCTTCTAAGATTATGTAAATGTTCATGATCTTTCAAAATACTTTTATAAGCTTTTGAGGTGGGGCTATTGCAGGTATTCTATTATGGGAAAGATAATAGTGATATAAATGGCATAAATGTTGCTAAGAGATCTTAGAGTGGGCTTGAGATAGTGTTCTCAAGGTTGAATTGTTTATCGTTAGTGATAAACATGAAGCTAAACTTCCCGAGGGTCCTGCTGCTCCTGAATCTCAGCACTATTTTAAGCTAATAAGAATCCAGAAGACCACTGATAGTCTTGGAACAAAGTGTTGAAAGTTTAATGAGGGATCCATCAAGATTACCCTCCCAGTAATGGCACACCAGATGGCTTCACAATATTATGTTTCTCGGCAAAATAATCACTAATTAATCTTCTCGTACATGTGTTATTCACATTATCCACACAGTTAAATAAAATTCAACAAGAAACCTACCATAAGATTTCAGTTTGTTTTTCATTTAGATATTCAAGCTATGAACAAACAAAAAAATAAAAATCTATTTTCAAATAATTGTTACAATGTGACTAGCCTTGTGTATTTTTAAGCCTGATGCATTTATTATATTGTTTCATCCCTAAAGCAATAGAATTATCAAAATCCCTTAAAAGCAAAAGGAATTCTACATAACATAATTTGCCTTTAGACCACAACTACTTCAGAAAGGTAATAGGATTAAAAGCATATTATAAAAGAGGCTTGTGTAGTCAGTATTATATTTTTACACAGAGACATATATATTTATATATTTAATTCTATATTTACAACATATTTTCAATACTCGGTAATATTTTCCTTGTCCAGAGGCCATAATTTTGAAGTGATAGAAAAATGTTTCTGAATCGAGAAAATAGTAATAATAAGCACACTAAACCCTCTATTTTTATTCCTGTCATGAGTTATTTACTTTTATTTTATGTGTATGTACTAACAAGTGTGATTGTTTTATTATCAACACAGGGCACTTGATGTAGCAAATATGATTAGTGTTGGGGGAAAGTATTTTAGAAGGAAATCCACTCAAAATAGAAAAAAAAAATGACAGCTGATGACAATGTACCAAGGAAAGAAAAAAGATAAAAAATAGGCAGAAGTTAGTTACCAAATAGTAAAGGAGGCATTCACCATCATAAACCTGAGTCATAAAAGAAAAAAAATTGTCCAACTTGTTATTTTCTGTATAAGAAGGCAGGGAAGATTTCATTTTAGAAATATTTGAAAATATTATGTTTTTTCAGAACTGGCATTTGAAAAGTTAAGTTATGTGAAAAAATCACATATACTGAATATTTTATATTCCAAGGTCAAATAAAAGTGAACTATTACTATATTTAGAAATTTCTGAGGTAAGTCTATTTTCTCAATAGCAGAAGTTAGTGAAAAAAATATTTGCGCTTTTGTCTTTTTATTTAAGCATCATTCTCATATAGAAAAATCAAGTATTGTTTGCTTTTTAGTGATTACAAATCAGGATATAGAGATGAATAATACAGTGATATAAAATAGATAAGGTAAATAGATTATATCAAAAAGAACTAAAAACGGAAACATAATTTAAACCAACTTTTAGGAATGCACTAAGTAATTAACACAAGTAAATAATATTTTCAAACCAAGGATCAGAGTACAGAGGTGAAGAAGCCAGGTTGTACAATCCCACTGCTGGGGTTCAAATCCCAATTCCCTCATTGGCTAGCTGTGTGACCTGAACAGATATATGCATTCCCTGGGCCTGTGTCCTCATCTGTAAAATGAAGATAATAAAATACTGATGTCAAAGGTTTGTGAGGATCAATTGAGGTAATATGTGAAATGGACTTAAAATAAGCCCTGCTACATAAAATGCTCCAAAAATGTGAGTTATTACCAGTTGATACTTGTGAAAGGTCACATTCAGTAACACTTAGTCTAGCACAAAGGGCAATGAGTAAACTAGTAGCTGGTGCTGATCTAGGCTTCCAGGTCATGTAAAACACTTACAATTTGACACTATTTGAAGTCTTCCAGATTGTCAATTGGAGTCTTTTGTGGGCAGATGATGAATCTGCTCCAGAATATACTATATCAACATTTTTCCCTAGATGACAAAGAACACTATTCAAATTCCAGAGACTTGATACCATAATTATAGGAAAAGATTTCCAAATCTTCCAATATATTCTGCATAGTGGGTTTATAGTCCAAAATATGAAAATGCCAGAGATCAATGAGAACCCCCAACTCAGTTCAGAGAGACTGATAACAACGACACATTAAGCCTGACAATGATGAGAAATAACAATGACAGCAAAGCAATGACAGCAGTCAGAATGGAGATGAATTCTTAGGGAAGTATAATATTTTCCCAGGATGCAAAAATATTAACCCATTTAAAAAAATAGGAGTTCTGGTCAAGATGGCGGAGTAGTTAAACACTTAGTAGTAAACCAAATAAATGTGCTTGCCTCCTCTCACAACCACATCAAAATTACAACTAAACTACAGAACAACCATTACTGAGAATTGCCTGAAGTCTAGCTAAACAGAAGTCCTACAAATAAAAACATACAGAAGGAGCCACCTTGAGACTGGTAGGAAGGGCAGATGCAGATTGGACTGGTCAAACACTCACATGAGTTGATTAAAAATCAAGAAGGCTATCTTGGCTGTGGATGTCCCCCAAGACAAGTGAGGGGTACCAGGCCCACATGGTGCTCCCCGGCCCAGGATTCCAGTGCTGGGAAGAGAAGTTCCCACAACTTCTGGCTGTTTGCCATTTATATCACTATTATCTTTCCCATAATAGAAACAGGGATTGTGGCTGAGTGAGACAGAGGGAGGCTGGACCCATGTGCAAATTCACTCATTGACAGACTCACTTGCTTTTAGCTCTAGCACTGGGGAAGCCATATAAAAAGTAGGAACATAAAAGGAGAAACTGAATTGTTTGACTTCAGGGCAAGGGCTGGAGGGGCAACTTTCTCCCAGACAGAAGTGTTGGCAGAATCCATTGTTTTTTTCTTGAGTCTTCCCCTCTCTCAGATTACAGTCACAGGCTGGCACCATATATGAGTCTCCATCAATCTGGCTATACTGGACATACAAAGGCTATAACAAGAGACAACATCCACCCTGATAATCCTCTGAGACTCTGCCCCACCCAACTTGTGGTACCACTTAAGCTGCTACCAATGGCTTTTCCATGCAAATAGGCTGTCTTGGTTCATGCTGTGTACTTTCCTAAAATCTCTCAAAGGTCCACAAAATCTAAACAATCAGCATCTGGCCTCAGCATATCCTGTACCTCTTGCTGAGTAGCCCCAATGCTGGCACGGTTTGTGGCTTGCCCTCTCTAGGAACCTCCAAGTCCAGTGCAGATGGTGGCCATCTGCAAATTGCTTGATGGCTCATGCCAGGTGGCCTGGGGAAGCACAGAGGCTGTGGCTGAACTTGGCCTATGGTGGATCTCTTCTAGGAGGCCCCAGGGATGGCATGACCAGTGGCTGGTTTTAGACAGCTGGAGCACCAACTAGGGCTGCACTGAGGATGACACACCCAATGCCATACTGAGTAGGCACCCAGAGTTCTGCTAAAGCAAATTTTGCTCCATAGGGTTGGCCCCTCACTGGCCAGTCCTCACAACTAATCAGCCCAAGGGTCAAGTCCTCCTATTGGTGTGCAATTAGCAACTAAGTCTCAATTACAACAGGAGGGCATACACAAGGGACATACCTGGAGCACTTGGCTCAGGTGACCAGGAAAACTGTGTCACTTAGCCCCACAACACACCTATTACATAAAGCCACTCTACTAAGACCGGGAGACATAGCAGCTCTACATAATACAGGGAGACAAAGAAACATATTCCAAGTGAAAGAACAGGACAAAGCTCCAATAATACATGGAAACAACACAGGGAAACAGCCAATATGGGAAGGCAAAAACAAAAAACAAAAAACAAAACCATGTCCCAAATGAAAGAACAGAACAAAGCTCCAAAAAAAAGAGCTAAACAAAATGAAGACAAGCAATCTACCAAAGGCAGTTCAAAACACTGGTTATAAGGATGCTCAATGAACTTAAGGGAAGAACACATGAACTCAGTGAGAACTTTAACAAAGTGATACAAAACATAAAAAAGAACCAGTCAGAAATGAAAAATACAATAACTGAAATGAAGAATACATTAGAGGGAATCAATAGTAGATTAGATGAAGCAGAGGATCGAATCAGCGATTTGGAAGACAAGGTAGCAGAAAACACCTAATCAGAACAGCAACAAGAAAGAAGAATACAAAAAATAAGGATAGTTTAAGGGGTCTTGAAAACAACATCAAGCATACCAACATTTTTATCATAGAAGTACTAGAAGGAGAAAAGAAAGTGCAAGGGATTGAAAACCTATTTGATGAAATAATGATGGAAAACTTCCCTAACCTGGTGAAGGAGATAGACATACAAACCCAGGAAGCGCGGTGGGTTCCAAACAAGATGAACCCCAACAGGCCCACACCAAGATACATCATAATTAAAATGCCAAATGTTCAAGACAAAAAGAGAATCTTAAAAGCAGCAAGAGACAGGCTGTAAGGGAGCTCGCATAAGACTGTCAGCTAATTTCTCAACAGAAATTTTGAAGGCCAGAGGGATTGGCATAAAATATTCAGTGACGAAAAGCAAAGCCTACAACGAATATTATTCAGCAAAGCTATTATTTAGAATTGAAGGGCAGATAAAGAGTTTTTCAGTCAAGACAGTGCTAAAGGAATTCATCACTACCAAACACTAATACAAGTAATGTTAAGGGGCTTCTTTAAAAAGAAGAAAAATGAAAAATATCAAATATATGAATAATAAAAATGGCAATAACTACATATCTATTAATCATTACTTTAAATGTAAATGGATTAAATGCTTTGATCAAAAGACACAGGGTAGATGAATGAATATGAAAACAAGACCCTTACATATGCTGCCTAGAAGAGACTCACTCTAGATTGAAAGACACACACAGATCGAAAGCAAAGGGATGGAAAAGATATTTTATAAAAATGGAAATGAAAAAAAAAGGTGAGGTAGCAATACTTATACCAGACATAATAGACTTTAAAACAAAAGCTACAACAAGAGACAAGAAGGACCCAGTAATCCCCTTCTGGATAGTCATCCAAAGAAATCCATATGTTCATTGCAGCATTATTTACAATAGCCAAGATATGGAGGTAACCTGGGTGTCCATCAATGGATGAATGGATAAAGAAGAGGAGGTACATATACACAATGAAATATTACTCAGCCATAAAAAATGAATGAAATCTTGCCATCTGCAACAACGTGAATGGACCTAGACAGTATTATGTTAAGTGAAATAAGTCAAACAGAGAAAGACAAATACCATATGATTTCACTTACATGTGGAATCTAAAAACCAAAATAAATGAACAAACAAAACAGAAACAAACTCATAGATAGAGAGAACATTTTGATGGTTTCCATATTAGGAGAATGGATAAAAACAGGAAAGAGATTAATATTTGCAAATTGCCAGTAAGAAAATTAATCATGGGGGTATAAATTACAGCATAGAGAATTTGCTCAATAATACTGCAATAACTATGTATTGTGTAAGATGGATACTAAATCTATCAGAGTGATCACTTTGTAAGTTATATAAATGTCTAATCACCATGTTATACACCTGAGACTACTATAATATTGTATACTAAATGTATTTGAAAAAAATTATAAATGACTGTTATTGTACACACAGGCTAGAAAAGACTAGTTGTCTAATATCAGTGGGTATAATGCCTTGAGTAATTTTTTTTATATATGAAGAACACTATAAAAATTAAAGAAAAATAGAGACCTATGCAATGTTGGTGTGGAGAACTGATTTCAGTGCTATGTTATTGAAACTATATAATATCGGGATGTTTATTGCACAAATGTAGTATATCCCACTGTATAACTGGTAGTTCCATCATTGTACAAAATGAGCTGCATTTAAACAAAATTTATTTGTGAGATAAATGCATAGAATAGTATTGAGATGAAAGAGAAATCATGTTGAGTTCATCTAAGAACAGTATAAGGAAACTATAACAGTCACAAGAACCAAGGCAATAATAAATTATAGTGGAAAGCAGCATTCTCTCTAAAATTCAGCACAGCAAAATCCCCACCAGTTACTCTCACTGAATGAGTTAGAAGGAAGGTGGGATATTGAGTTAAATTTAATTGACAGGGGTTTCCATAGTATGTGTTGCATTAAATCAGAGACAGCATATGCTACTGAACATGTACATGCGTGTGTCATAGAAAAACATATTCAACTGCAGTAACAGGATTTAGAGTCTAATCTCAGTTTCGTTCTGCATATCTTGAGTGAGTCATCTTGTTTCTCTGGACCTTAGGTCAGTATATGTAAATACACAGCTGAATCCTCAAACTCTTTCCAACTTTAATTCTGTAGCATGGTACACAATCAATACTCAAACTGGACGTTGTGACAGAGATCCTATCACCTTCATATTGTTTCTTTGTGTGAAAGGAAAATTTTTTTTTTCCTCAGATACTCAATCCTCATAATAATCTAGGGTTGCTATGGCAGAGTTTTGTATACATAGAGTAACAGTAATATTTATTTCAAATAAATAAAATCTGGACTAATGTGTGTGTTCTATTTATATGTTTTCAAAAGCTATTTGTAAAAATGCACACATGATATGGGAATAGCCAATAACACATCCTGTGTGACAAAATGCCCTGAATGTATTAGGTTTGAAAATAACTGTCATTCCTAAAGAATAAGCAACACGGTCTTATGATAATACTTGCTAATGGTACCTCTTTTTAAAATCACTATTCTTAAATATATTTAAACCAAGATAAAATATAAGACTAATTTCAAAGCCATAGTCTTAATCATGGAAGCAGTCACAGTTATTACGAAATTTCTGAACAAAGCCAGATGTAATTTCCTTTGATCTGTATTTTTCATTAATCAATGCTTCAACTGGGGAAAGAATGTGGGACATCAAGACTGATGTCTGCAACTGTTTAAATAATCCTTACAGCATAAAAAAAAATCTGTTTGCTTAAACACATGCACTTATTTTCTATTTTTATCTCTGTGTCTATCTGTTGGTTATACATCTGTTGGCTACCAACTAACCTGGCAATGGTGATCTCTAGAAATATTTGGTTTCTAATAGACAATAACATGCCATGGACCTAATCAATAAAGATGATCTCTTGTGAGGAATGAAGTTTGGAAAATAGAGGGGGTAAATTTATTAAATAAAGCATATTAAAATAAGTTTTATTTTTGTTATTTTAATTATAGTGCAATCTTCCACCAACAATTTGATTTTTATTTTAAATACTATAATCAAAATTATCATTACTATATAATAATAAGAATAAGGCAGGTTCAGAAACCATAATGAAATACAATTAGCTCATAAAAGAATTAACACTCCTCCAAAAAATTTCTCTATTTCTGTGCAATAGCCAGAACTGAAATACTAGATGTTAAAGGATTATAGTCAAGTAGTCTCTAAAAAAATCATAAGATGCTTATAATAAAGTGTGTATAGTAGACAGCTCTATTGCCAGAATTCAAATCAAGAAATTCTGTGTAAGATATCAAGATCGAAATGCTGTATAGGATATGAAGACAAAATATGACTTGACCTTTAATAGGTTTGTAATCTTTCTGGACAACACTTTCATACTTGTACCTATTAGAGAGTGCATGACAGTTTATGGGGCAGTGGCTATGAGCAAAGATGTTGAGCTAGATTACCTACCTTGTTGTATATTTGCAATCCATTGTTTTTGGATATTTAAATTTTTACTATTGGAAATACCTATTTGATAAACATCTTATAATACAGTCATTACACATAGCTACAGACTGACTTCTCCCTTGAATTCCTATATAATATTTCCAATAGCCTACCTAACATCTCCACTTGAATATTGAATAAGTATATCATGTTTACCATGTCAAAACTGAATTGTTGACTTTCACCTTAAACCCACTCTTCTCACCGTTTTTCTCATCTCAGTTAATGTTAATGATTATCATTCAGCTTCTCAAGTCAAAAAACTTGGATTGTCTTTGATGTCTATCTTTCTCTAATTTATCACATCCAGTCCAGGAGCACATTCTGATGATTCTATCTTGTGAACCTAGAATCTACCTTCTTTACACCCTCTTTCCCCACCACTGTCCCAGTCTGAGCTTGTATCATCTCTTTGCTAAATCACTTCAACAATATCATTCAATATGATATTCAATATTAACAATATCTAGTTTCTATTTATGCCTTGCTCTTTGTCACAGTGGCTATTTTAAAATGTAAATCAGATCATGTCACTCTTAAAAAATCCTCTAATACTTTTTCATATGTCTCATAACAAAGTTCAAATTCCTTGCCTTGGCCTAAAAGGTCCTACATGATCTGGCCACCTGTTACTTCTCTGTCTTCCTCCCCTATCATCTTCACCTTTAGACATCCTGCTTTAGGACACAGATGTCCTTGAGGTTTCTCAAACACAGTAAGCATGTGCATACT
>NW_006443262.1:787924-812205 GCF_000325575.1 Pteropus alecto | reverse complement strand
GGGCTGAACATCCCACTTCCTTCCTTCGGTTGATCTCTGGTTAAGTCACCACATCGGAGATACCATACCTGACTACAGAGTATAAAATAGCATTCACTACCTACATACCTTTTTACTCTGCTTTAATTCTCTTCATAACACTCATTACCCTTTACCATATTACATATTTACCTATTTGTTATTTATTATTAATATGTTCCAACAATGCTCTATTATTTGTTTGTTTGTTTATTTGTTTTGATCTGTTCCTTTATCAATGCCTTAACTTTCTGGAATATTACAAGCAACTAAAATTATATTAGCAAAAATAAATGAATAAATCCTACATTATTTCAAAAGAGACAAATTCTTAGAAATAAAGTTACACACACTTTTAAAGTGTTGCTACATTGCCAAATTTCTAGAAATGTGTATAATTTAAATTATTACCAGATTATAAATGTGTTGGCATCCCTGTAAACCTGTTAACCACTTGGTTTTATTATTTATTTTTTCATTCTTTTTTTGCAGGAAAAAACGATGTCTTGCTTGATTTTGAATTAATTTGAGTTGTGCTACATTACATTGAATTCGAGCTAAAATAAATAGTTATTTTATGTATAGCATGAGTGAAAACAAAGACATCCAGATTTGAGTGTGAAGGCTTTGAGAAAAGGTGGGTTAGAATAGGCATTGAAGGATATTAGACAGGTGGTGAAGATGAGATCCTTCAATTTCTCTCCAATTTTCCTAAACAATGTTTCTCTTTTAATTCTTCTCATCCTTCATTCTTGACTTCTTTCCTAGGCTTATCTTACATAATAATTAACATAAATACAATCCTTTCTTATTTCTCCTAAATATTGAATCATACCAGGCTTCAGCAATTTATTCTAAGAGTCTTCATTTCTTCATTCATCCATCCATTGAATAGATTAGTGCGTGATTGGTTTCAGGTACTTAACTATATCCCATGGATACAAAAGTGGACATGAAATTCTGTACCTCTATCCTCAAGAGACTCACAATGTAGAGAAATATATCGTGCTTAAACAGAATAAGCAATGACTTCTTGTTTCAACTGAGACATAAAGAGCTTAAAAGTTGTCATTCCCATCCTTACAACAAGAGAAAATCAAACAACTTGAAAATTAACTACTTTTCCTGGACTAATCAGAAAACTGAAGTTGTAATATAAACTTCCACCCCAAATTCTTCAGAGTCAGGCTCATCCAGAGATACAGTCAAAATATACCTACTTGGAGTTGTTGGATCCATAAACTGATAAGAACACTAAAGTTGCAATTTTGACAAAGAGCTTGAGGCTAAATGTGGGCTAGCATGAGAGTGAAGAAAACCAGAGGCTTTTCATCTTAGTGGGGCCCCACACTTTCATGGGCTATGCTTCTAGGAATCCCACCATGTTCCTATAGTAAAGACTCAAGAAAGATTCCTCATGGCTCTGGAAGGAGGAGGGGAAAAGTAGTCATTATAATATATGCCCAGGGTTTTATCCATAACACAAGCCCGTACTCTAGGGGCAAACACTTTGGCAGACGTTATCCTCACTGGGTAAAAGATATTCCTCCAACTCTAGTCCCTCTAAACTTCCTATATCACCTAACCAAGGGAAAAAAAAAGTTAGTTAACAGGGGGAGAGCTTCAACAAAATAATTTGGAAAAGCTACAGTCAGGTAAAGAAGGTAATGGTAAAGAGACAAGAGATCTACACCACTGGAGACCATATGTGAAGGTCACAGCTAAAAGAGTCAGATCTATTAACATGCTGAGAGTTAGTTGAAAACTTAGAGAATTCTCTAATTCTCCAATACCTTACCACCACGCCTGCAAGCTCTAGGGTAATAATGATAGATTACACCTCAAGGAAATATAATATACAGATACTCTCTGAGATGAGGTACTTAGAGAAGTCCAAAGTCAAGAATAGGGACAAAACCAAAAGCACTAGAGGAATTTAAAGTCTCTATCATTGATAGCTACAGCGAACATTTAACAAAGCCCAACTACTTGCCAGATGAACATAAATCAGCTCACTAAGTCTCTCAATTCTTATTACCTGAAACAAGATGTGCAACTTTCAATGAAAAAACTACAAGAAATGCAAAAAGTCAAGAAAAACAACGCGAAGACACAAAACAATCACCAGAATCAAACTCAGATATGATACAGAAGTTGGAAATATCAGACACTGAATTTAAAATAACCATGATTACTATGCTAAGGGCTCTAATATAAAAAGTAGATAACATGCAAGAATATATGGGTAATATAAGCAGAGAGAATCAAAGAAAGAATCAGAAGGAAATGTTGGAAATCAAAAACAGAATAGAAATGAAGATTGCCTTAATGGCAAAAGGCTGAAGAATTAGTGAGCTTGAAGACAGGTCAGTAGAAACATCCCAAATTGAAATTCAAAGAAAGAAAAAAAAAACTATAAACAAAATAGCAAATGAAAACTGTTGGATAATATCAAAAGGTTTAGCATCTGTATTATTGGAATACTAAGAGGAGAAGAAAATGTAGAAGAGAAGAAATATTGAAATAATAATGGCCAAAAACTTCGCAAATTTAATAACACATGAATCCAAAACCCAGGAAGCTCAGAGAACACAAAAAAAGTTGATGCCAAAATATATCTATATATCTAAATCTATGCATATCATACTGCAAATGCAGAAGACCAAATAAAAATAAAAATATCTTAAAAGAAGTCAGAAAACAAAAACAAAAAATCCCACTTGCCTATTGAGAAAAAGGATATAGATTACAGTGGGCTTCTCAACAAGATAATGGAGTAAAATATTTAAAGCATTGAAAGAAAAAATACCCTATAATTTAGAATTCTACATCCAGTAAAATTCATTTAAAAGTAAAGGAGAAATGCACACTTTCTCAGAAAAACAAATACTGAGAAAAAACATTGCCAGTGAACCTACAGTACTGGAAATATGTATAAAGTTCTTTAGGGAGAAGAAAAGTAATACATCAGAAACTTGGATAAAAAGGAAGAGCATCAGGGAAAGAATAAGTTAAGGTGAAATGAAATCCTTTATTTTTGATTCTTAATTTAGTTTGTCTAGAATATAACAATTTAAATTACTAACAATAGCAATATATCAAGCGATTATACCATATGAATAAGTAAAATGAATGAAAGCTATGTTATAGAACACTATGAACTGAGAACACTTGTTATAAGGTGACTTCATGACATGTAAATCAGTATAGTATTATTTTAAGATGGAATTAGATCAGTTAAAATGCATATTGTAAACTCTAGGTTAACCACTATGAAAAACATCTAAAAATAAGTATAATTGATATGCTAAGAGAGGATATAAAATTGAATTATATAAAATGCTCATTTAAAACCAAAGAAGTCAGAGTGAAAACAGAAACAAAGAACAGATGCAATTGATACAAAACATATATGAACATGGCATGTATTAATGAACATATATAAATAATCACTTCAAATAATAATAGTATAAAAATAACAATTAGGAAAAGATTGTCAGAGTGCATTAAAAAAAAACAACTACATATTGTCTGTAAGAAACTCATCTTAAAGATTCTAATATGTTCTAAAAAGTGGAGAAAAGAGGAAATAACATGTTCATACTAATCAAAACCTTTTGATATAGTAACTAATGTAGTAAGTTTATTAATTTCAGACAAGACAAACTTCATAACAGGAAAAGTTATCAGGAAAAATGGAAGGCATTGCATAATCATATAGAGGTAGGTCAATTATCCAAGAAGAATTGGAGAATAACAATCTCAAATTTGTATGTCCTTAAAATGTCAAAATATGTAAGGCAGACACTGATAGAACTGAAGGAAGAAATACACAAACCCATTATTATAGTTGGAAACTTCAATATTACTCTTTCAGTAATTAACAGAGTAAGCAGGCAGAAAATCAATACGAATATAGGTGACTTGAAGAACATTATCAATCACTTTCTAATTCACATTTGTATAATACTCTCCAATGGCAGTAAAATGCACATCATTTCATAGCACACATAAAATATTCACCAAGATTGACCACATTGTGGGCTATAAAACACACCTTGAGAAATTTAAAAGAATAGCAATCATATAAGCTATTAGACTGTAGTGAACTTTAACTAGAAATCAGTAAAAGAAAGATAGCTGAAAAATACCCAAATACCTTGAAATTATAGTAACCTATAGGTCAAAGAAAAAGTGTGAAGAGAAATAAAATATTTTTAACTAAATGAATGTATGAATATAATTTATCAAAATATATGGGCTACAACAAAGGCAGTGCTTAGAGGAAAATTTATAACACTAAATACATGTATTAGAAAAGAGAAAGATATAAAATCAATAATCTAAGGTTATACTTTAGCATTGAGGGATACTAGAGAAAAAAGAATAATTTAAACTTAAAGTGAGCAGAAAAAAAAGAAATAATAAAACTAGCAGAAATCAAAATTAAAAACAGAAAAAGAATAGAGAAAAAAATCAGCAAAACTAAAATCTAGTTATTGAAAAAGATCAATGAAATTGATAAACTTCTAGCCAAGAAAAAAAAGAAATAAGACAAAAATGACCAATATTAGATATGAGAGAGGGGTCAGTATTACTGACTCATGGACATTAAAAAGTAATAAAGGATCACTATAAACAAGACTATGCCCACAAAGTAGATAACTTAAGTAAAGTAAATCAATTATTTGAAAGACACAGTCTACCAAAAACCACACAAGGAGAAATGGGTAACCAAATAACATTATCTCTAATAAAGGGACTGAATCGATCATTAACAATTTTCACAAAAAAGAAAACAATGGGTCTTGATAGTTTAGCATGTGAATTCTACCAAGTATTTAAGAAAGAAATGATAGCATTTCTCTACAATCTTTTCCAAAATAATAGAAGCAGAGGTAACACTTCCTAACTCACTCTAGGAATGAGCCAGCATTACCTTAATATTATAACTAGATAAAGCCAGCATTACCTGATATTATAACTAGATAAAGACATTACAAGAAAAGAAAATGATAAATCGTTTTTCTTCTATTAATATAGAAACAAAAATCCTCTACAAAATACTATCATATAGAATTCAACAATTAATAGAAAAGATTATATCTCACAATCAAGTAGACTTATTCAAGATTTGTAAACCTGATTCAACATTTGAGAACTAATTAATGTAATATACCATATTAATAGGCTAAAAATGAAAAAAATCATAAAAATTGATGCCCCTAAATCACTAGAAAACCCTAACACTTCTTTATGATAACAGGAAAAAATATTCTTAATCAACTAGGAAAAGAGGAAAACCTTCACAACTCGATGAAAAATATTTACGAAACACTAGAGTTAACATCATTGTTAATGGTAGAAACTGGGTGCTTTCTTTCTAAGATTAGGAATAAGGCAAAGCTATCTTCTCTCACACCTAATGAAAAATGGTAAGATCTTAACAGATACACTAAAGAAGATACACAGATAACAAATACATGAAAAGATGCTCAAAGCCATTAGTCATTAGGGAAAGGAAAATTAAAATAATGAGACATCGACTACTGTATAATGTATACCTGTTACAATGACTAAAAAAATAAACATATAAAACAAAAAACAAAAACAAAACAAAACGTGACAACATCTATTGATAGCGAGGTTACAGATCATTGGGAAGTCTTCTTTCTTACTGATAGGAATTCAAAATTGTATAGCCACTTTGGAAGACAATTTGATAGTTTTTATAAAGGTAAAAACAGCCAACATCTGATTCATCAATCCTACTCCTAGAAGTTTACCCAACTGATTGAAAAATTTATGTCCACACGAAAACTAGCATATAATAGTTTATAGTGGTTTTATTCATAATCGCCAAAAACTTGAAGTGAACAAGATTTTTTCTTCAATTTGTAGAATGGACAAAATACTAAGACATTATACAAAGGAATACTATTTAGCAATACAAAATTATGAGCTATCAAGTTACTCAAAGAAATAGATGAATCTTAAATACACTCTGCTAACGGAAAGAAAACAGTCTGAAAAGGCTATATACTATGTTAATTCCATTTATACAAAATTCTGGAAGAAAACAAAACTGTAGAAATAGTAAATAGATCAGTGTTGCCAAGGATTTATTAGGTGGAGAGTTGAATAGGTAAAGCACAGGGAATTATTTAGGGTGGTGAAACTATTCTGTACAATGTTGCAATGGTGGATACATGACATTGTGTGTATGTCAAAACCCATAGAGCATTACAACACAAAGGGTACACCTTAATGTATGCAATTAAAAAAAATATATCATTGAGGGGTCTGAGGAGTGGGAAGTTATAGGTAAGTAAGAAAAAAAGGCTAGAATAATCCATGTGAGAATGCATTAAAGTTGGAAACATCAGTATTTGCTATCTTTGCTGCAATATAGGTACAAATGCTTACACAAAGAAATTTTTATAGGAAGATGGGTTAGTACATGTACATGGATTTCCTTACTTTGTCAATGGAAAAAAAACTACACCTTACAACAATGAGCACATTTAGATTTTGGTTTTTAAGACCATTCTCCAATCAAAGCAACTCTAGCTCCTTGGAGAAATGGCTGATCTAGGACTAGGGCAAGAACTATAGAAGATGAGCCTAGGACTAGGGCAGGAACTATAGAAGATGAGCCTAGAGTACCAGCAGGTAAAAAAGGGCTAAAAACAAAAACAAAAACAAAAACAAATGTAAAACAAAGAAAAAGACCCCCTGGAACTATCAAAAACTCCCACAATGATGGCAGTATGCCAAAGGGGCACAAGAGTCAACTAAAAGAGTTCCCCATGATCAAAGATAGAACAATTTTTGCAATAAAATAAATTAAGTAATATCGGGCTATATCTTAAAATATAAAAAATAATTTAAAAGCTCATGTTGATATAAATAAATAGATAGATAAGAGATAGATAGATAGATGATAGATAGATAGATAGATAGATAGATAGATAGATAGATAGATAGATAGATAGATAGATAGAATAGACAGATCTTCCCTGACAAAAAATTCTAAGTAATTTATGTATATACTTCACCCTTGAGTGAAATGGAGCATAAGTCCACACTCCATAAGTTTGGGCTCCATTTAGTAACTTCTGTCCAAAAAGTACAGTATGAAAAATGGAGGGTAAAGAGTCACTTTACAGTGAGCTCTCCATCATCAGTGTAAGTATATACTGTGTACCCTTAAATATATATTGCTAACTGAAAGAAGCCAGTCTACAAAGGCTATAAACTATATTGCTCCATTTATACGACATTCTGAGAAAGAACAATGGAGATGATAAACAGATCAATGGTTGTCCAATGTGATGAAAATACATTTTATTTTTGTCATCTTCCTCTCCAAAGCCCATAACTCCAGTCTCATCATGAGCACAAACATCAAACAAATCCCAATTCTGGGACATTTTACAATATATCTCACCACTATGTCTCAAAATTGTCACTAAAACAAGGAAAATAAGAAATTTTCACTTTCTAGAGGAAGTTACTGAGATATGGCAACTAAATATAGTGTGGTGTCTTGGATGGGACTTTGAGACAGAAAGAGGACATTAGGTAAAAATAAAGAAAATCTGAAGATATGGACTTCAGTTATTAATGTATCGACATCGATTCATTAGTTGTGAAAATGTATCATACTAATGCAAAACATTAATAACGAAAAGAAACTAAGAGCAGGAGAGAGTGAAGGAAGCAATCAATGTACATCTTAGTCAATAACATGGGAGAGCCGAAGTCATTTTCGAGCATACAGAATAGTCAATAGAAAAGCAGAGATAAAAGATGCTTCGGTCACCTCCCCAAGGGGCTTACAGCCCGGCTGCCTTCTAATCTATTCTCTACAATATTGTCATTTGATCTCTTAAAGAACAAAGTATAACCTTGTGTTTGTCATCAGGATCAAGTACAATGCAGATAAAATATCTAACATAGTTCTGGAACATAGTAGAAACAAACAAATGTGGGCTTTATTTTGTTACTTAATTTAAATCTATTCAAAGGTTCCACCTACTCCCATCATCCAGCTCACTCCTTAATGATGTCCTGCACTTAAACTTCCATTACTCTTCTACAAAGAAGTTGTTCCTTCGAGCTCATCCAGGCCAAGCCCTGACTTTATATTACATTTACTCGTTTATTCTTTTAATCAGACTAAATCACTTAGTGATCTAGAGCAAGCTGGTACCCTCCTCTATGTTTTCACTTTAGCGTTTATTTATTTCCTTTTCTCTTATTTTCACCAGACAAAATTCTATACAATCCCCCAAGTTCCACTCCAATATAGCCTTTCTGATTTCCACAGGAGCGAGCTCTCCTAAGGAGCTCCCAGTGCCTGATGCCTTCGACTGTAACTAATTGTGTTCTGGTCCTAGTCTTTTCTATTGTTTCATAGGATCCTGAATGACAGGAACTCTGTTTAAGCTGTTTTTATTTCCCTGGCCATACGCTTTATACCTGATACAAGTGGAATATATCATTTATATGGAAAATTAAGTCAGGGAAAGTGAATTTAACTTAAAAAAAATAAAATATTTATTTTGAGTGTTTCTTCGATACTCATATAAATGTCCACTTTGCTTTGACAAAATAGATATAGTTAAAATTTGTATTTTGGGAGCTGATTTATTATTTTGGCAGAATGAATTGAAAGAGTCAATATTTCGATTGAAGCCACACATCCAGTAGTTGCTCTAAGAACAAATCAGAGGAAAACATGTAATTTGTATGTAAACACTTCAAATTTGTTATTTTGCATCTAAAAACCATACTGTTTACCGTAAGAAGCCTGGAGGATTTCTTAGATTTCTAAAACAATAGAGGATAAAAAACATCAACTATCATTCTATCTTTTAAATTAACATCTAATATGAGCACAAAAATTATTTCAACCTGCTAGTCCATATTTTAAAATTTAAGTACATGCTTAGATACATTGGGAATGGAAAATGGCTAAAACATTAATTTATTTTCTTCCAGAAATCATTAAACCTAATTTAAAAAAATCAAGTATAAAGCTCAGCAGATTAATAGTACTTCAGATGAGACTCTTGAGATCTATCCATAGATGATATACATTAACCTAAGCACACTTCTTTAATTTTGTTGATGGGAAGCGTGATGCAGTTCCTAACAGAAAGCTGGAACTTTCCCGATAGTTTTGGAGGAAACTAACTGAATCAAATTCTGAATGGGGAAACTTTATTCATAAAAACAAAACAGCTCGAGACCTAACTATGCTGAAAAAATGCAAATATCTTTCATTCACAAATGTTATTAATGAACTTCAGTTTAATTGCAAAAAAGGCTGACTGAAATGGCATATAAGTGCAGTTATGAATGAAGAAATGTTGGACGGGTAGAATTCATTTAAATTAGCATGCTCAGAATTTGAATGAGTGTTAAGAGAAATTTTTCAATTGAGTATAAAAGACAAAAGTTATGAATAACAAATGGTTGACTCCATAAATTTGTATTCAAATAATTAATAAAACAACTATTTGAATCATTTATTTGTATTGATTAAAATGGTGGTAGTAACTAAAATGATCTATAAAGTAGTGCATGTGAATGTAGTCAATTTGAACATAAAGAGAGCAGGGTTGCTAGAAAAATACTGATATCAAAGAATTAAAAGAAAACATTGGGGTTTTTTTAGGTAACAATTATGCAATAGTAGGGAAATATACTGAATCAGAGTAATGAAAATTTCATAACAATATTTTGCTTTCCTTTTTAATCCCATCTGCCACCACCTCCTTTCTTCTAGCTAATACGTGGGTGCCAGGTTGTATGTACTTTATAGATGAATAACATCATCATTTTATATCTGCATTATAATAAAAATAATCTGTTATAAATTGGGAGTTTATTTTATCTTTGAATGGGGTCTTTAGAAGTTTACTATTATTATGCTAATGTGTATTTTTACTTACTTCAAATAAAACCTGTTCAAACTATTGAGTTGCCAAAACATTTTTGTTACTTTCTTAAGTACTACCCTATTATAATTTGTTCTCTTTTGGTTTGAGGTCAATCTTCATGAAAGAGTATTACTCACGTGTGTTCCCCAACCCCTTTCTTAGCTGCCTGCACTCTGTCTTTCAAAAGCTCTACTGCATATGCTCTCACAAAACGGTTACTAATGGCTTCTTTGTACAAAAGTCTTACAGCTTCCCCCACTCTCTCACTAACAAGCTACTGGTGAATCTCTCTTCCTCAATCCCTTTTTTGACTGCCATCATACTCTGTCTACCTTTCTGTCTTTCCATCTAGCTTCCAAACTCTTCTTCCTTGCCTTTATCCTCCCAATCTCTACTATGAGGAACTCTCTTGAAATCTATCTTTGCTGTAACTTCCATTTTTCTTCGATATCGTTTCTTCTTTGACAAGCTTATATAATTTCAAAGCTTTAATTATCAAATGTATAACTTATTCATACCTTTATTCAATACTAGGAAAAGTACTAAACAAGGTGCCAACCCTGTCCTTAGGAAGTGCATGATCTATTTAATAGGCAAAATAGCAGAATAAATAGTCACTCAACCACATGGTGTAGTAAGAATTTCAGTGGGGTAAGCACAGTGTGTTCTGGAGACACATTAAAAGGACATTCAGTATAATCTTGAGAACTCAGAAACTTTTCATGGAGGAGTTGCTGCGTTTCATGTCAGCGTCCTAGCCGCCTCCTCTCCCAAGGACACGATCACAGCGGATCGGGCCACCTGCCGGGGCCTCGCTTTCCCTTAATCACCCCTTTAAAGGCCCGGCTCCAAATGCCGTCGCATTCTGAGGTCCCGGAGTAGGACCGGGACGTGTGGATTTGGGATATTTATACTTAAATCTAAAGTCCTAAATATAAAACAAGAGCTATAAGACAGAGTTTCCAAGAAAAGAAAACACCTACAAATGCCTGTATTCAAGAGCATAACGTCATTGAACAAACAGACAGCAATCTAGTGTCTAGAAGGTACGGAGTGAGGCAGAGTTGTGATTTGAGCAGATGCAATGATAAAGATGGCTACACACAAAAAATGGTTTTAATATTCAAGCTAAAAAAGTTTGAACTTTATCCCAAGGTCAATAAGGAATCTCTTTGAATTGTTGAAATTTTGAAGGTACGTGCTCATATCTGATTTTTGGAAAGGTCATTTTAGATGCAGTGAAATGCATATATGGTTGTGGGATGGGGGAAGAATGCATATGAGTTGGAAGGTTATAATAGCTCCCCAAAAGATGTGACTGTGTCTGGAACGAGGAGAGAGGCAATGAGGATGGAGATAAGTGGACGAATCTGAGAGACATTTAAGATAAGAAGTCTTTACAGATTTAAAGATAAAATGATAAGGACAATTTGGGATTTGTTGAATATATGAGATACCTGTTAAAAATGCAAGTGGGGATCTATAGTAGTGGATATACAGGTCAAGAGCTCAGAAGGAATTCTAGATGTGCAGCCCATGCAAGCTATGTTGCCAGGATTTTTTTAGAGTGAGTGAACATATAAAGTGAATTCTCAGAAGGAATTCTAGAAGTAAGTAGTTATCACACCAATAGTAAATAAAATAAAGAAGTACATGAACTGTATGGAGCCAATAAATAAGAAAGCTCATGTTTGGGTCTCGAAACTCCTGACGGTTAAGAGACAAATAGAGGAATCTGTGAAAGATACTAAGTTGAAGTTATGGTGCAAATCAGAGAATCGAGTAATCCAAGATAAGAAGGAATAAACAATGGAGTCAAATTAAGGTCTGAGAAGTGATAAATGAATTTAGCAACAAGAAGAATATTACTGACTATAGTAAATAAATTTTCAGTTTACAAGTGGAAGATGCAAGCAAGATTCCAGTGAATTGAGAAATAAATTAGAGAGAAATTAGAGAGAGCAAGTGCAACTGAGTTTGTAAAAAAAGGAGAGAGATAGGAAAATAGTTAGAGTATACCATAGATTGATATAGAAATGTTTTCTGATGGGAGAGAACTGTGGTAAATAAACCAATAAATATATGGTAGTTTATGATAGAAAAAAAGAAATATAAAGGATATAACACCCAAAGGTGACGTGATAGGGTGAAATAATAAGCACAGGGAAGCCTACTGGGAAAGAAGGCCAGAATGGGTGTAGATAGAGTTGTCTTTGGGAGAGGCAAAAGGAGTTAGAAAGTTGAGAAATTTCCTCTTTGATTTATATTCCTCTTTGAAAAGTTATGGTCTCATGGTGAGGATGATAGCGAATGAGCATGATAGGAGACTTAAAAAAATGAAGAAGGCTTTAAATAATCACTCCCACTGAATAAGAAATACAGCAATGAAAAAGAGAAACATTGCCAGAAACTCTTGAAGGCTGGATTGGTGTTATGTGTAACATCTTGGTAGCAATAATTTATAGCATTGAGTGATTTTTCTTTTTTTGAGTAATTTTTAGTATCATATTCACAATTTCAGATAGAGACAGGAATATAGTGAGACTAACTCAATATAGAGACTCTCATGTTTATCGTTTGCAAAAGCAAGTTCAGAGGAAACTGAGAGCATTTGTGAGTTGAAGTGGGCTGATTTTTTTATATGGGTGTAACAATTTCTCCAATGTCTGTCTTTTCTGAGAGAGTGGTAGCCATGAGTGTATTAATCACCACTGTGCCTCCAGTGCAGAAATGGGCACATTTGGTGTGCATGTTAAAAATTTATTAAGTGCATGAATAGTCCTATTTGCAAACTTGGTTTCTCTTGTTTCTATTTTACCACTTCATCAGATTGTTTACTTTAACATGAGACAAAAAATTACTCAATTTACTCTTTAATCATCAGCAATGAAAAATATTGAATCTGTTTCTAAAGTTCTTGAAAAAAATAGTCTTTTGGCTTTTCTAACACCCCATTGACTTTAAATAACTTTCCCTTTCAGACATTTGTTCTGCTGCCTTGCATCTCTAAAGCCTGGCTATGTCCTCTTCATAGAACAGTTAGTTGATCACCATCAGATAAAACACTTTGGAGTTGAAAGATTAATGCATTAAATTATTCCCTTACTTTTCCATCTCCAATAAATTATTTTAGTTCTATTTTATTATTCTCTTATGTCTATTTCCTAACTTCAATAACCTTTGTACTTCTGAATGGAACTTTCTCCCAGGCTGAACGTCTTCATTTCTCACAGAATATAACATTGCACAGAGGTCTTATTTAAGATGATGAGAGAAATTTGCATTGTTTGTATGATATGATCTAAGCAATAATCATATTTCTGTCCCACTCTTTATTTTTAAATTGTTTTTATCATTGCCAATTTGCTTGTACCTTTTTCTGTGATATCATGTGCCTGAAATCCACTGTTTGCTAAGATGCTCCACTCCTGTTACTAGTTACAGATGTGTTGCCACCAACACAACTTTATTTAACTTTTAGGGGCAGCCCATGCAAGCCATGTTGCCAGGATTTTTTTTAGAGTGAGTGAACATGTGTTAGAATCAACAGGAGGTACAGGTGGATAATGAGCAAAGGCATGACAAGCAGCTGCCATGAGCTCCTCCTTCTCTGTGATACCAGTGAGGAAGGACACTCAGATGCCCAACACTTAAAATTGACTGCTCCCATTTCTCTTGTACAGGGCTTGGTGGAACTAACTATATGTGTGTGATCAAAGGCAGGTTAAAGCATTTGATTAAAAAGTCTTCCATATTTTCAATAATTTGTTTCTATTTATGGTACTGTATCAGTGACTAAAAATTTATTAAGCTTCCATTGCACATCTGTTAGTAAATGAGGCATATTTATCAAATTTGGGGGTATAGTTGAGAGCTGGAAAGCATCAACAATACTTAAGGTGCATGTTTATAAAAAAGGCAAAGGAATGCAAATTTACCTATCATAGAGGAGCAAAGCATTTTTCTTCTTTAATTTCTGTTCATTGCACACTAAACTGAGTAGAAATATCTCAGAAGAGCAATTCAGAGCTTTTTGTGATCCAAACATCCGCCATCTTTACCTTACCTCCTACTATTCACCAACATAAACCTGTTATTCCAAAAAGCCAACCTAATCACTTTCCCTGAACTACAGGAAAAAAATATCTATAATGGCTACTTTTCTAAGCTGGAAGCAAGTGATCTGATCTTGAATCACGTTTAAAAAGATAGAATATCTGCAGGATATCAGAATACTTTTCAGTGGCTTTGAAACTTTTTGAAAAATTCTCAGGAGAAAAAATGCATAAACTAAAGTTGTTATTTCACTTAATGTAATTTCACTTATTTTAGGCCTAGGGATAAATTTCCAACCAATAAATTTGTCTTTTGATGATATTTATGAGACTCTTGTTATGTCCTTGCTATGCCTTTGCTTGGGTTTTCCAGAGTGCTATAATATTTCAGCCAAATAAATCATGTTTTGTTTCTAACAGGCTCATAAAATTCATTTTCTTTCTTCATGGAATAAAAGCAACTTTATTAGGACGTCTCAGAACACTTAGAATATTTTCCTGCAGTTGTATAACATCTATTCTTGCTTTTACTTAGGAAAAAATAGATTATTTGTAACCTATAGATTAGTAATCCTGGGAAGCTTCATTTTCTCTTCTACAACTAAATACTTTCTGTATCATAGAGGGTCATGGGAACCTAGAATTTTTTCACTGTGATAAACCTCCATCTGGAGCTTGAACCATGAATGTGGAAATGCATCTTATATAACATTAAATGGAGTAAAAAGATAAAAACAACCTATTTTATGTTAATGTTTTCTTTGTTAAGTATAGATAACTCAATAATATTTATTGAGCACCAAATATAGTCCAGGCACACTAAAGATACCAGAGACAGAGCAAAGAACACAACAAAGTTCTTCTGTTTATGAAATTCACATCCTAGGGAATATGTGCCTCTGACTTTGGGAAATGACCTGAAGTCAGATCATCATGTAATAATGGAGGGACAGTCTATATCCCTGTCGATGGGGTGGTATTATGTCAACATGTCTTTCTTTGGAAGAAGTCAATCCTGAAATGTCTTGGGAAGAGATCAATTCTAGAGTCAGATACGAGAATTCAAAACTGTGGATAAAAGTAAGATGAAAAAAAATTTACCCATTTCTCATTGAGTTAATTTAGCCCAGACTCTGGGCTCGAATATGCCTGGAAGATTTTCAGTATTGGGGATGTTGGCCATTGTCCCCAGACATAGGGAGGACAACAGGATAATGGCTTATATAAGACTCAAGAACAGATCTGGATTATGAAGGGGTAATAGTTACTCTCTGTGATGATCTATTTTCCATATACTTTCCCCAAAGTTCAAAAAAATCCTGTGAAAAGTTAGAGTCTGGGAGACAATAGTGGAAGTTTGTAAAAAGGTACAGCCTTCATAATACCCCAAGGAGGAGTGGTGCCCTTGGCTGAAGTCAAAGGGATGGTAGCAGAGGGCCATTTTGCCAGGACATAACAATCTTAAAAGGGCAATGGAGGCTGTGGCAAGGATGTAGGCATCACAAACAGGTAGGGGAAAAGAACATATGATACTGGTTCATTAGTGGCCCAGGAAAACTATCAGATATGAGAAGGAGAAGAAATTAAGTAGGACTCATTCCAATAATAAAGCTAGCGAGACCTCATGCCTTCAAAGAAGACTGGATGGATGTGCCATAATTTTAGCTGTGACTATCTCAGAATGCTTTTCAGGAGGGCTTTTCAGTCTCCTCATTACCTTTTCCCATATTTACCAAATTATCTATGGTGGATTTAAATATTTTTAAAGTAATTTTTGTAATTCAAAATATTTTAAGAAAAATATGTGCATTATAAGGTACTTCATGTAATGTCTGACATCTATCCCTAAATAAAGTCTTTTGAATCACCTACCAATTAGTTATTAGGAGACATAGTTATTAAAGAAAGACCCAAGGAAGAGCTAGCAGGCCATTTAATGAAGGCCAAAGTTTTACCCATTAAGCTGCCAGAAGCAGAATAAAATAGTGGTGGGTCCATCACTTCTCACACAGAAACCCACAACTACCCAGACCACAGATGTGTTCATGGATGAACCCCAGCAGAGGAAGAATCAAATATCATGTTTGTTGAAATAAACGAATAACCCCTGATAGTCTGAACCTGACAATTCCTCTTTCCATGGGCATTTAGTAGGATCAAAGTG
Source organism: Pteropus alecto (assembly GCF_000325575.1). Taxonomy (NCBI): domain Eukaryota; kingdom Metazoa; phylum Chordata; class Mammalia; order Chiroptera; family Pteropodidae; genus Pteropus; species Pteropus alecto. The sequence continues at coordinate 796,018 of NW_006443262.1, read as the reverse complement.
TGAGTGGCCATATAATTTTTGACAAAGAAGCTAAAAACGTACAAGGGATTAAAAAAAAATCCTCTTCAATAAATGATGCTGGGAAAATTGGAAAGCCACACATAAAAGAATGAAACTAGACTGCTATCTATCACTATATACCACAATTACCTCAAAATGATTCAAAGACCTACATATAAGACATGAAACAATAAATTTCATAGAAGAAAACATAGGTACTAAACTCATGGACCTTGGTTCTAGAGAGGATTTCATGAATTTGACTTCAAAGGCAAGGGAAGTAGAGGCAAAAATAAATGAATGGGTGCTATATTGAAATTAAATGCTTCTGCACAACAAAAGAAACCATCAACAAAACAAATAAGTAACCATCTGGTGGGAGAAGATATTCACAAACAATGCCCTCAATAAGGAGATAATATCCAAAATATGTAAAGAACTTATACAACTCAACATCAAAAAAACCCCACAAACAATCCAATTTAAAAATTAGCAGAGGACCTGAACAGATACTTCTCCCAAGAAGACATACAAACAGCCAGCAGACATATGAACAGATGCTCAGCTTCCCCAGCTATTGGGGAAATGCTAATCAAAACCACAAAGAGATACCACCTCACACCTGTTAGAATGACTATCATCAACAGGACAAGTAATAAAAAGTGTTGGAGAGGTTGCGGGGAAAAGGAACCCTCATACACCATAGATAGGACTGCAAATTGGTATAGCCATGATAAAAAAACAGCATGGAGGTTCTTCAAAAAATTAAGATTAGAATTACCATATGACCCCAAATTCCCTCTTCTGTGTATCTATCCAAAAAATCTTGAAAACATTTATCCGTAAAGATATACACATTGATGTTCATTGCAGCATTATTCATAGTGGCCAAGACATGGAAGAAAAACAAAGTGCCCTCCAATAGATGATTAGATAAAGGAGATGTGGTATGTACATGCAATGGAATATTGCTCAGCCATAAGAAAAGATGAAATACTGCCATTTGCTACAATGTGGATGGATCTTAAGATTATCATGCTAAGCAAAATAAGTCAAGCAGAAAAAGTTGAGAACCATGTGATCTCACTCATAGGTGGGATATAAAAACTGAAACAAACAAACAAAGCAAACAAACAAAAACTCACAGAGACAATAGTTTAGTGCTTACCAGAGGAAAAGGGAGGTGGGCGGAGATAGATAAGGGTAAGGGAGATCAAATATATATGGTAACAGGAGATTTGACTTTGGCTGGAGAACACACAATGCAATATACAGATAACGTACTATTGAATTGTACATTTGAAACATGTAATTTTATTAACCAATGTCATTCCAATAAATTTAAAAAGATGTTAGTCATGCGAGGCAGATTTCTTTCCAAAAATTTGGTTTAAATCAAAAGAGCAGTTACTTATAGAAAGTGACACAAACCCCAACCTGAGCATGTGAAATAACATTAATCCAGGTCCCACATGTACAAAATGTACTCTAATGTCCTCAAATCCCAGGTATTAGTGAACAAAGTAAGAAGGAAGAATTTTGGACAATTCAAGAGGTGCCAATCACCTGAATTATAATATAAAACTGCAAAATTTAAAAAGCATTTTAGTTTTATTAGACATGAAGACTTCTTTGCTTATGAGAAATTTTTATAATTTAAAAATCATAATATATGTTCCATGTAGTTTCTTAGAACTGTTATTTTAAAAAGAGTGATTTTTGTTTGTTTGTTTTTTACTATGGAAGCAGTAATCTTTATGTGTGTTTTGCAACCAAATGACAAATGAAGATATGGGTACATTTATGCCCTAGAAGGATCATATTTAAGTTACAAAGCTTCTATCAGCACTCTTATCATGTCTTCTGTACTATTGTAGCCAGCATTTCCTACCATTCTTAGTTGTAATAAAAGGAAAAGCTTCATGAAATGTGACACAGAAATGGAACAAATAGCACTGTTCGCAACTCAAATATAGAGGAAAGAAAAACCTAATTCATTCTTCAGCTGGGAAAAAAACCAAAACAAAACTATGCTATCTTTTATAAAATATAAAGGGGACTGACTTTTCAGACAGCTCTTACACAACTATGGAAGACTATGGCTTCCTGTGGAGGACAGATATAATCACTTACATTACCTTGTCTTTTTCTAAGTGGCCAATTCTGATGAATAGGCATATTTTCAGATGATAGCATATGCTCTCAGCCTTATTAGCTTTACCAAATCCTTTTATACTTTTTTCCTTCTTTCTAATTTCTTTCTTCTTTTCCATCCTTTCCTTCCTTCCTTCCTTCCTTCCTTCCTTCCTTCCTTCCTTCCTTCCTTCCTTCCTTCCTTCCTTCTTTTTCCTTCTTTCTAATTTCTTTCTTCTTTTCCATCCTTTCCTTCCTTCCTTCCTTCCTTCCTTCCTTCCTTCCTTCCTTCTTCCTTCCTTCCCTTTCTATTTCTTTCCCAAAGCAAAAAACCAAGTTGGCTTATAAAAGGAACATGTATTACAAAAATGTTGATAAAATAAAAAATGAAGACCCAAAGAGAAGAAAAAAAAAAAAAACAAATAGGTCAACCAGCTACAGAAGAACTAGACAATTCCTCAGGGCAATTGTGTTTTTCTATTCAGTCTGTAGAGTAGTTTTTATTTTTTGGTTTTTCTAATAGTTAGGCTAGAAATAGCAAACTCTGCTATGACAGCAAGTGTTCCTAGGTGGAGTTTATAAACTATTTCAAAATATGTTGAACCCTGGCATCATTATGCTAGTTCAAGTTTTTCAATAGAGAAGACAACTCCAATTAGATTCCCAGCTGTTTTTAGTATTTTCCTTAATAGTTGGCAAGTCTAATGACAATAATAATTTTTATAACATAAAAATTCATCCAATCAGATAAAAATGAGAGCGATAACATAACCCCATCACTAGCATTTATAGATGCGCATGCTAGCCAGCATAAACCGAGAGAGGAAGCTGGCGTTGCAGAGGCGCCTGCTGGATCTCTGACAAGTGCATTGTACTAGCATCACGTGTGACACATCAGGCATGAATCCCGGCTCCACATCTCATCTCCGCTCTTATCTTTCATTCGTAAAGTGAAATTGCTACTGCTCGAATTGATCTGAAAGCAAATACATTTGGGTTTAAATACTGGTTCTATCTCTTAATTTTCTGATCTATCATGTATTTCGTGAAGTTCGTCTCTTTTTTCTTTAAGATTAAATAACATATATCAAGTTCTCAACATGTTGCTTGGCACACAGTTAGTGTTCAGAACATGCGAGCTCTCTTGTCTCCTTCCTATATTCAAGAATTAAATAGGACAGAAACATCCAGTATGGTAACTGTGGGCACCCACTTAATTAATGTTAATGTATTATAGTCCTTTCCTACTGTTACTGCAATATAGTCCCGGTGGTGGGAGGCGAAGGCAGTCAAAAGCCAAAACCAGGAAAAGCCTCTATTAACAGGAAAGATGGCCTGCCTGTGGCTGAAACCACAACAGACAAGCTGGTGGTAATTACCCTGCTTCTGGCCACAAAAACTTTGATTTATATACTTCATGAAGACTTTTCAGTACATTCTGGGTTTTGAGTTTTAATTGTGTAGAGTGACTGCACAATTATATTGGTCAAATGACAACCACAGTTGCTGTTCCTATTACAAAGTGTGGCATTTAAATGTAAATGAAAACCCAAACAAACAAACAAATGGAGGAGAGAGAAAGAGCTGTAGCAAGATATTAAGTTAAATGAGACAGTTGATCCCAAGAGTCTGGGTGTATTGGGCTGTATCTATTGATGTGTTGATTACTTTGAATGAGATATCTAGAGTAAACATTTGTAGACTTTTCATTTTCTGTTTTGCTAGAGTATTCTCAAGGGGCAAGGGCCACCAAAAGAGAGGTTCCTGTGATATCAGTGCACAAGATACTATGATTTAAAAAAAAAAATACTGAAGTACTAATGTAATATATATGCAAAAGGAATTACTTCTCTCTTCTGAGGAGAAACTAACACATTAAAAAGAATTCATAAAGGAAACCACAGCTCCTGCTCATCACACAGGAAAATAATTAGAACAACATATTTCCTGGTACATAACCATGAGCCTTTGGCTGTGGTAGCAAGAATGTGAGTTAGGAGCAGGTGCCCAAAGATAGTAGGAATTTATTAGTTTTTTTCTTTATCACAGAAAATGCACATTTACAGGATATATGCTTGGGTAATACCTATTACTTTGAATCAGGTCAAACTAATCAATCTTGTTAAAGGTCTGTGTGATGGCTTTAATCTGCAATTTGTTGTATATTATTATCAGGGTGTTAAATGATGCCTTAGAAACCCAGAAAGTTTTCCTGTAATGGTTCACTAGCACCAATAAAAGGGATTGCTTTTATTTACTTCATATGATGTGATAGCTTGCAGAATGAATGATAAAAAATTTGTATTTTTATAGGCTCAGAATGGTCTTAATTATTGACAAGAGTGTTTTAAATGTTTCTATCCTCCTTCCACCCAAGTAAAATTGTTGTCTGAAATAACTTGAAGAGCATAAAAAACATCTCTTTTTATTTTACCTGTAATACATATGCATTGAAACACGTAGAAAACAGCACTAACAAAGGATCTGCCCAGGATGCAGTAGGTAAATATAACACCAAATTCAAGAAAATCAATTACGTTATTCCAAAAGACATTACATAATGGATCATCTGGTCAGTGGGTGCAGGCTCCTCTCATGACTGACAACCCTTTATGGAAAAGCAGATTCTAGATCTGAAAGAGTTGTGTTAAAAGAATGGGCACACAAGGTTTTAATTCATTAATCAAGTTTTGTTGTGACTCAGTATTTGTGTTTTCTCAGTTGACACTTCATGTTAAATGAATGAAATCTCTGCCTGGCTACTCAAGATATTGTTATGATAATCAAATGAAATAATATATTTTAAAATGACTTGGAAAAGCATAAAATGCCTTGTGAGTAAAAAACATTATCAAGGATAACAAGACATTCTATACTATCTCAATTCTGATATATCTCCGAGTTCCTCAGGCTGTGATTTCACTGGCAGGCTAGCCAAAGCCATGGAATACAAAGGCCATTTGTAGCCATTTGTACCAGTCAATAGAATTTAGGTCACTTTCTCCATATGACTTGTAGCAGGATTGGGAGGCAGATGACAGACTCTGTATAATAGTGAGCATAACGGATTAATTTAATTAATTCAATGACAATTAAGATATTCAAACCAGTTTGATGATGCGTAAACAAAACATCTGGTTGACTTGTCTGATTCTCAATTTTCACAGGTATTTTTACAACAAATAATACTTCTAGAAGAAGAAATTTTTGCAACTATTCAAAATTAATTTTTTATCCTGGATGAACTCATATTTATCCCTACTCTTATTCTGCTATTTGCATTTTAAACCATTTCTTTTACACTGAATTTTGTTTTTATGAAGAATAATTCATTTAAAGTTTCTTTTTTTCTCACTTTTTCACATCTATTTAGGAAAGTTCATATTGAGTAACTTGTCACTTCAGTATATTCTTATTAGTAAAAAATCAAGTAATTATTGAAAACTGATTGATCTTGGCATTTCTGTCATTAGTTGGAGAGGATGTGTGTCCTCTGCCATTATGTTGTTTACATTCAACTCAAGCAATAAGACCAACACATGTGAAATAAAAAAGAAAAAAAAGATATAACAAAATTAAGCAACAAATTGAGTATTATCAAATGTAAGTATTCTTGGTAACTATTCATGGTAAAGAAAAGCCAGTGGGAGCTGAATTATAAAGAGAAGATCATGAAATAGGTTGGATTTAAATGCCAATATTTAAAATATTGCATGCAATTTTAAAGGATTCTCTTTAGTTAAATGTGCTTGCAAATGTTCAGAGATTGAAAAGAATCTGGCCTAATAGAAAATAAAATCAAGATTTTGGCACACTTGCATGGTAACTCACTTAAGCTTCGCAAAACACAGTATTAAAAGCATTTTACTGATGAAGGAAAAAAAAGAAGAGAAATCAAGTAACTTGCCCAATGTCCCATACTCAGTAAGTAATTGGATCAGGATTTGAGCTCAAGTCTGTCTGTAAAGCCCATGATCCATCTTCAATGCCAGGATACCTCTCAAGGAACACTGAGATCTCAAGAAGCATGGGCTGATGGAGAGAAGGAGAAAGCTGGAGCAAGCAGCGTGCCACTCAGGGAACACAGAAATACATAACATTCTTTGTTATTCGGGCATCATATTGAGAATCATCAAATCATAGCTACTAATAAGGCTGACAGTGTTAAGGTACCTCTCACCTTGGTCAGTGTCACTTCAAGAGCTTGGCATGTGTGACCATTCCAGTGAGAGACAGTAAGTATTACAGTTGAACAGGGTGATGTCAAGAACTTATTGATGTCTGTCAATCATTTCATGAAGAATGCAAACTTTATTAAAGCTTTCAGATTTGCCCAATATATCATTCCTAATTAATATGGCATGGTATTAGACATAAAGCACACTTACTAAGAAAAAGTAAACAGATTCTGGAGGATGAATTTTACAAACCCAAACTAAACGATAGTAAGATATATTACAGAAGGAAAGATTTGACAGTCAGAGGAAATATATATGTATAAAAGATTGTTGCAGTAATAGCCCTAATTTATTCTCACCCCTCTGTACCCATGGTCTTAGACAGTCCCTCCCTGTCTAGGGTGACTATCTAAGGTACTTGCCTTGGCAGATGAATTAATAGTAAATGTGACACAAGCAGAAGCTTGTGCTCTGCTTGGAACCCTAAACATACCATGGTAAGAAGCCAGTGCTAGTGGGCAGAAGGATGAGAGAATGAGATGTACCTAACTGACAGCCCACCAAGTACCAAATATGACAAAAATTCAGACCATTTACATATCAACTAGCTACAGTCCATCAGAGAGCCCAGCAGGTTTAAGCAGGCCAAAGCCAGAAGTGGCAAGTTGATTCACAGAATCGTGAGCTAAATAAGATTATTGTTTATTTTAGGCCACTAACTTTTGAGGGTGGTTTATTACACAGAAAAAGCTAATCGATTTGATAAAATACTCTTTCAAGCAATGAGAAAAAGAAGCAGAAGGTATTACCTTCAAGAGTGGAGATTACCTGTTCCTTGTTTCCCAAATAAAGACCTGGAGATCTAGATGGATCATACTGCAAGTACTCTGTGGTATGTCCAGGCAGAAAGGGCCTTGGACAGTCTCAAAAAATCCCATACTTCAGAATGGTGAAAAGAAGCAGAATTACTCCTATGGAACTAAGAGTAAAAAATAAAAACAGCATAGAGTCTGAGGAATCATAGCACACTTTTCCAGTTTGAGGCAGGATCACATGCAATGTCCCCAAACTGAGTCTGGTTAAAGCAGAGTGTTAATATACAAGAAGAGATACTATCCATGGGAACAAGAAACAACATAGAAGCCGCTGAGTGAACCACTAGCAACAATCCTTCCAAAAATCACACAAATAGAAATGTACATCAGCATTCAAAATTAGGGAAGCGTAACAAATCACATGCCCCCAAAGTTGAACAATATACTATATAATCGGACTGTATGATAACACCCTCCTGAGAAAACACCTTAGGACTCAGCAGATAAGACTCCGGAAATCTTCTTAAAACCCCCAAGTCTGTGTGGGAAGGTCAGAAGAACATGGAAGAAAAGGGAACACCCCAGTTTGGATCCTGTGCATTGAAGTAAATCAATAGCACACCAAAGCAGGTAAGGTGGGGCTACACCAACAGTAGAACTACAAGTATGGACAGCTTCTCTCTACCACTGTCAAGAACAAACAACACAGAAGTCTGGAATGGCCACAGCTTGCATGCAGCTGGGAAATTGAAAAAGCAGAATATAGGGCGGACGTGGCCCAGGGAAATGGGTTCATTGCACTCAGAGACAGTACGACACCATGATAAGTCCTGAGGCTGGGATTGCTCACGGTTCCTGCTCATTCTCCAACATACTCAGTCTGTCAAAAAAAAAAAAAAAAAAAAAAAAAAAAAAAAAAAAAAAAAAAAAAAAAAAAAAAAACAAAAAAAAAAAAAAAAAAACACAAC
>NW_006443262.1:653519-787786 GCF_000325575.1 Pteropus alecto | reverse complement strand
AAAAAAAAAAAAGAAAAAAGAAAAAGAAAAAAAAGAAAAGAAAAGAAACAGAAAAAGAAAGAAAGAAACTAACCTAAGAATGCAAGTTAATTTTACTAGCACTGTATAGCTCCAGCTGCACGAAAGAGAAACTATGGTATTGTCTAAGCACAACCCGATACCCGATCACCCTGTCACTAACCAAATATTAGTCCTATGTAGAATCCTTCACGTTTGGCAAGAACACATGGGAAAACAAAATAAGCCCACAAACATTCCTAAGACACAAAATGATATGAAGTATATTTTATGTATGATTAAAATATTACAAATGAATGACATTGATGTAATAAAAAAAGAAATGGAAGATGACTTATAAGACAACATGCTATGATTAAAAAAGAACTTGGGTAGGGCAGATATAGAGAACTAGAAAAATAAGAAAATAGAGAACTGGAAAAATAAAAAAAATGATAATAATTAAAAATGCAATAATAGATTTATTCTCTATTTAATCAGCAGAAAGGACTTGAATTAGAATAGATGATCTAATGTACAAACTTAATAAGCTTACCTAGACGGAGAAGGAAGGCAAAAAGCTAAGCAAAGGAGAAAAAAATAAAATAATAATTGGGGTGTAGAGTGAAATAAAACATACTACTAAATGTCATTTCAAAAGAATAAACCAGAACAAGTAAACAGGAAAATAATTAGATAAACAAAAATGAATTTAAAAACTGTAATTATTTATATTTTCTGAGCAATTATTATGTAATAGGTACAGTAATAACTGCTATATATATAAAAATTCTTTAATTTTCAGGAAAGCACTAAGTAGTAGGTACAATTATTATATCCATTTTAGAAAATGAAGCTTAAGTAATAGAGCAGAAATTTTTTTCATCTTAAGAAAACCTGAATCGACAGATTGAAAAGATTCAACAGATAATACAAATACACCCTCAAAAATGAAAAATATATGCCCCGAGCAATTGTGTACCTATATTTTGACTTTCAAAGAGAGGGAAGACATTCTAGAAATCTAGGCAGGGGCAAAACATGTATATGAAAAATTATATATATAAAAAATGTATGTATATATGCCTGTATATTAAGTGCATGAAAGCAATGACTTAGTATCTATAGTGTTTTAATGAGGAAAGTTTATCTCATCTATTTTTATATTTAGCCAAGTTGTCAACATACACACAGGAAACAAGAGTTACTGTCAGATGTGCAAGGGCTCAGAAATTTAATGACAACACAGTATCCTGATAAACTGCTGGAAGAAGTATTCTAGCTTTACAATATATTAGTTAAAAATACTAACAAACATAAAATTTAGTAAAGTAGTGATATATAAAATTAGCATATATAAATTAATAATTTGCATATGTACACTTAACAATTAGATATACTAGAAAGGAAAACTCACATAGTAACGCAAGATAAAAAACTAGGAATATGCAAAACCTATATGAAGAAACTTTAGAAGACCACAAAGTAAACTGGAATAAATGGAAAGAGCATGTTTTTGGATAGAAGACTCAACCCTATAAATGATCTGAGGAAGACAAGAAGGAGCAGGTTTGTGAAGGGGTAAATCAGGTTTGATTTTAGTCATGTTGAGTTTGACCCATAGGCATCAGACAGATGAGTATGGAGCACCATGGAGAAGTCAGCATGAAAGCTCTACATTTAGGAGTCCTCAGCATATGTCACTTAGCAGTAGTGTATTTATGGAGAAAAGAAAGGTACCTAGGACAGAACTCTGGACATTCCGACATTTAAAGAGTAGCTGGGGAACAGAGAGCCATCACAGAAGACTGAGGCCAAACCGTGCGGGCAGTGAAAAAGGAAACCCTTGATGATGATCGATACTCTGGAAGCCGAAGACAAGCAAGTCATTCAAAGAGGGCGTGTTCATTCTGTATTCTCAGTGCCTGTCCCACAGCAAGGATCCAGAAAATGTGTTAAACGAATGAAAGTATGAATAATCCAATGAAGAAATGACTTTTTCCAAGAAAATATAAATTGTGAAAATAGACTCAAGAGGTAGAAATAAACAAAAATTTTTGATTAATCTTGTGTGTGTTATTTATATTTATGTGTATGTAAACATAACTAAAAATAATTCTAAATTTGGATTAAAGCTTCAAATATAGCTTCATTTTAAATAAATAATACTATATGACCAATTGTCTAATAGTATCAAAATCTCTAAAAAATATTCAGCCAAATGTGCACTGAATTGCTGTAATAGAAATGAAAATCTACTAAGTATTCATTAATGAAATATTGAACATCAAGCATACAAGTAATATGGACTCATTGGTCTTGGATAAGACCCCGAATATCATGCCAGCCTCTCCCTGTCTCTAGATTGGCCATCATAACCTACTCCTGTACTCAGGCATTAGTCGCTTCTTCCAACTTGCCACAAAATCTTCTTTCAACAAATTGTTAATATCTAGAGCTTCGAATAATCCCAGAGGTCTTCAAACAACTATCTGACCATCAGATAGAATACAAGAGAGAAGTCTGGCATGGATTTCTCTCTTATTTTTAAATATTTTCTGAGAATTTATAAGGTTAAAAGTAGACTGGCATTATAATAACTATTTAGTTTCTCTTTATGAGCAATTCTAAAAGAGTATGATAAATTTCTCACATGCAAGCCATCAAAGTAACTTTCATGACATCATTTATGTTCTTGACCCCACATAATTAGAATCATGCTGCCAGGTTGATTCATTTACTGTGTGCAAAATCTGTTATAGCTCTAGAACAATCATCAATGCTTCTTACTCATCTTAAAATCTAGCACAGAGCCTTTCAGTCTGTAGATGGTGAATTAGTTCATTAAAAAAATCCAACCAACCAACCAAAACCAAATTTTTCAGCCTGTCATAAATATGACTGAAGAATATATGTGGTCCCTCCTGAATATTATTGATTTTATCCTTTCATATATATTTAAATGCAGCTTTCAAAGATTCTTAAACTGTTAAGCAAGCAAACAAAATCAGTTTTATACACATTATAACTATAATATCATGCATAAATTATAAATGATAATTATTTCTTACTAGCTTATTATATCTGTATATTTTCCCTGCTGCTCATACTGTCACTGAAGTATACTTTTATTCTTAACTTACAAAAAATGCTCTTTTGAATTCATTTCACCCTTTCTGCAATACTACTCTTCACGAATCATTAGTTTCCTGGTTGTCAATGACTGTGACAATCTTTTTTCTTGCACTGGAGTCTTTCGTTTGATGCTACAGTTTACAAAGTCAGCCATGCCACTAAAGTGAGGCTAAATTGTAAACTTGGTAAGAATGTGGCTTCCTTTCTCAATAATTATCTCCTCTTTTCACTTCATAATAATATGATGCTAGCAATAGCTGCTTCATCTTATTTGTTTTAATCTCTTTTAACCTGCTAGGATAAGTATTTTAAAAGCTCACGTACCACAGGATCAGGAGATGTATATAAGCATTTACATAGAACTGCAGCTACATTTTATGATAGTTTAGCTTTACCAAGTTAGCTTAAAATGAAGAAAAATAAAAACTTTGCATATCCATGTACTATTATTTCAAAACCATTCTAAGGTGGTGATCGTCAGGGGCAGGGAAGGTGTGTCATGCAATCAGTGTATTGTTATCTTCCTCTGCCATGTCATTCTAGTACTGTATCCCAGTTTTTTTTTCTCAGCATCTTCTCTAAACACAATACATCTTATTTTCATTTTAGTGATGTGAATTGCTTGCCACATGCAAGGGTTCTTACAAGATATTTTTAAAAAATCTTTAAATACTTTACATATGTAGGAATTTGTTCTGGGCAATGTAATACTGTTCTTAAACTCTGCAAATTAGCCTCATACTGGCAGAATAGATGTGATGTCCACCACAGTGAAAGGATCCATGACTAAATGAGTATTAAAAAAATCATATAGGCATGATGGAAAATCAGAATTACAAATAACATTGTTTTCAAACCTCATGCAAAATGGAGTTAAGGCAAAATTGTAAATTAATGAGATTTCCTTTGGGTTTTATGAAAGGAAATTTCATTACTTCATAATCACTTGCTATGAATTATATGTACAATTATTTATGAACATGCTCACAGCTCATCCATTCTAACAATCATCAATCACCTGAATCAACATTAAATATGTGAAAAATTGTAAATATACTCTAAGTCAATTTTAGATAAATATATGTTGACAATCATAAAATTTGTATAAATGCTAAAAGCATAGTTAAGTATAATTATAATTTTTCAGGTTTGTTTGGTTGTCATATTAGCTCTGAGTAGACAAATTTCTTAAAACTGCAAAGAAAATAATTCCATCAGTGGGAAAATGATTTATTTACCTGGATCTTCTATAGTTAAGTTCTTTATTAACCATTGAACAATGTCTGACCCTAGAAAAAAGAAAAAAGAAAAACACAAATATATGTGAGCATTTGTTTGTACACATTAACTTTAAGAACGCTCAACTTTTGGCCCTCATACTAGTAGGAATGTTTTTAATCATTATAGTAACAGATTAAAGATCAGCCACATGTGGAGTATTGGAAACAGAGTGTGAATGCACAGGTTTTCTTCAATGAGCCAAAGTACAAACTAGTAAATTATTAAATATGAAATAGTTAAATATGAAGATTTTATATACCAGTAGTGGATAAAGTGATTCATTCATTTGTTAATGGAATAAATGTTTATTGAATGTTCACTTATTTCAAGCACAATTCTGAGTGTGGCATAACTAATACTTTCTAAGATGGTCCCTCTCTCATTTCTGGGAGTGCCCATCCCATTTTCTACCTATTCTTAAGCTAAGCTAAATTCGTTGTCAGTTTTTGAACACTCCTGCATGTTTCAAGCCTCTGTGCCTTTATGGAACCTTTCTCTTTGACTGAAATGTCTTTCTATTATTTCCATTTCCATTAAGATCCATCTACACAATTGAACTTTCCTTGACTCTCACCTTTGTCCACTGAGTTTGCAACACGCTTCGTGGGACTTCACTGGAACCTGCGCGGTTTTGTGTGGTAGTGTTGATCACACAAGCCCTAAAGTGAGCACCTTGAAGCAGGGCATTGTATTGATCTTTGTCTGTTTGGAGCATGCTAGAAGCTTAATAATGTGTGATAAAGAAAAATACACGTGTGAATTTGTTTTTCATTTCACAGAGAAGAAATGAGGGAGACTCCACATAAAATGTAATGTTCGAGGTAGATTTTGATATATGCACAAGACAGAAACTTAGTTGCTGAAGGGACATATGTCAAAGTTAAAAAGTGGAGAACATTCAATAAAAACCACTTAAAAGCACACTTTCTATATAGTAGGCGCTGGAAATAATATGACATTGCAACTAACAAAAGTGTTCATACTGCATTCAGCAGGTCTTAAATTTCAGGCTAAAGAATTTGGAAGTTCATGTATATAAATTAGGCAGAGTAAGAGACATGCAACTATTTTTGAGCAGAAGGTGACATTATCAAAGCAAATTTAAGGAATTTGACCAGTAACGTGTGTGGCATGCTTGAGGTCAGAGGGGAAAAAAGCAGGGTGTCGGATGTTCTTGCTGGCTGTGAGCCAGGACTGAAAGCGTGAGGTTCTGAACTAGTCAGTGTATAAGTGAATTAAAGCAAAATTTGAGACTTGTTTCAGGACTTTGGTGAGCAGGAGAATTAAAGGAGAACTCAAGGTGTTCAGTTCAGCGGCACCGTGGATGAACTGAATGGTGAAAATATGAGTATAAATGGGAGTTAAAGGAAAAGGAGTTGATATATCTTGGACGCTCATTTCTATTAGATTTAGCTTTCTCATGTCTACACAAATTGACAAAAACATGTATGAAAATAGTTATGCATACATGGTAGACTGCATCAGGGCTGCATGAATGACATTTCGTGTGAACTGAGGTTCCACTTTTACCTTTCTTGAAGACTGGCCAAAGTGCAGCCTGCCCACCTGAGATCTAGCAAATGAGTTGCATTAACAATGGCTAAATAATTCTAGTTGCTCGATGCAAAATAGTTCAAAACTAATTTCAAAATACATTTGATTATCAAACTTGGCAATTATGTCCTAAAAGTTATGAATATATTCGTACCCAACATTGCTTTCAATATGCATGCATTTAAAAATAACTTCAAGTGTTGACTCTAACTTGTATTCTTTTGTAACTGGTCCTTTTACAGCCACCATTGATTTAAATGCATTTTGAGATGATAGATTTACCAAGATCTTAAAGAGAGCTCTGAAGGAAGGAATGAGGGAGGGAGGGAGAGAAAGCACTCAGGAGAGCACAGGCATTGAAAGTGTTGTATTCAGCCTTATAGCCTAAGTCATTTTGAGGCATGGACTTCACTTGAAAAAAGAGAAGGGAACTAAGTTTTCCAAATATGTATGTAGTGATACTTGACCAGTATAGAATCTCAGTTACTCAAATCTTATGCAATATCCAGGCACTCTGCTCATTTCTCACATTTGAACATCTATTTGGGGGATATATGTGAGCAGCCACTGGAAAATTCTCATTCTTTTGAAGAGAACCAAACATTGGTTCCAGAACTATAATATTTTCATAGTGTGAAAAATTATTTTAAAAATGCTTTTGGAAAAAGTTTTTTAAAAAGTTCCCTTCTATGTTTTTCTTTTTTTTCTCCCTGAGCAGAAATAAATACAGAGAAGCATAATTTGAAATTACATTTAATTAAAGAAGATTTTTCTTTCTGGCCTAGTTTTGGGTATTTCTGTCATGGTCGCATTCCTAGTTAAGCTCTGGAAGAGTCAACTTGACCACTTGTCAATGTCACTTAGCAGATGCTGCAATGATTTTATTGTTGTTTAATCATTCCAATATATTTATGGTTTTAAGTTGGAACATTAAGAGTTACTATTTTATTGTTAAATGTGTACCCAGACTCACCATTTTCATCTACTCTGCATCTATGACAGAAAGATCTTTACTCCCAGTTGAGAGAGGTAAAGACGGAGAGAAAAAAATTCCAGCATCTTAGTGGAACCATAAGATAGAAAGAGAAATGTGCTATCATAATCATATTGAGAACTGATTCAAATTTAAAAGAGAGCATTATAGTTAGGAGGGGTAAAGAAAGAAATAGTACCTTTCTAGCAATTTCTCAGCCTTATGTTTAATGAATAAATGGGCAGATATGCTAAAAATTTTCATGTACAAATGTATATATCTAGAATATTTTAGAGTTTCATTCATCTTAACTCTGAGGACCTCAGAGTAACATGCAGGATTTTGTTTATTTTTATTCTTTTCTGTTTTGTTTTAAACAAATTTTCAAGGAGCCATTGATTAGCTACAATGTAAAACTAATCAAGAGATGCAACAATGTCATATATCCTAAGAAAACCTCTGCGCTGCAGCCTCTGGAAAGCTTAGCCCTGATCAGTGCCCATACTCTTGCTTTGAATTCTTGGAGGCATATAACATGTTTAGAGTTATAAAATTATGTGTTCCCTCTACTTAGCAGGAGCAGTATAGGTTTTATTATTGTATAATCTCAGTAGTCTATGATTTGACATTTGAAAAGCAAAACAACAGCAAAATTATTCTTGACACACTGCCCACAGTTCTCCACCTGCCATATTCTTTCTTTCTTGCTTCCACGACTTTGCTAATACTATCCAGTCTTTTTCCACTGGCTAATCCCAAATGACTCCATAAAGTTCCGCTCATACATTACTCCAGAAAGTCTAGTCTGCTCACCCTCACCCCACCTTACCAGGTAAAATGTTTCTCCTCTATGTTCTTTTAATATCCTCATCATTTGATACACTTATCTTAATTTTTGTCTATTTTCTCCTTTGCATCATGAGTTCCTTGAAGGCAAGGATGTGTTTTATTTCTCTTTGGATTCCGAACACACAGACTAGTGCCTGGATGGCATCTGCCACACAAATGTTTGACTGCATGTAATTTTCAGGTACTGTAATCTCCCCTCACTATGATTATTTCTATCTTCTAAGGCTGTCACTTCACTACTCCATCTATAATTAAAACAAGTAAATTGAAGACATTTAGACATTGATATTATTTCCTCATCTGTGTTATGGATGAGTAGTAAAGGAGTAGTAAAAGGGCTTCCCCAAGTCTGCCCCTGTTCTGAGCCTGTATTACCACCATTGCTGTCCATGACCCCTCTGCAGATTACAGCACACCCTTAGCTACGAGTGTCAACTACAGCTATCCACACACTGAACCTGAAATTGAGATTCACACAGACACGCACACAGACACACACACAAAAACCTATGAAATTTTTATAAATATGACATAGGAAGACTTTGTAAGCAACTAAATGTTACAATTTTGATTTGAATCCTTAAAAAATAAACTATTTTTGTAATTTCTGTTAAAGTCATTAATAAAAACTTTACTTTCTAATCACAATGGATGAGGCCTAAACATTCCTGAGGCAAGATATTAACCTGTGCAATATATTTCTTTCAGAAAAATGAATAAACTCTTTGTACTACCCAAATCCCTTTGCTGAACCTTCAGAACCAAATACCTTATTTGATGAATATCATAAATAATCCATGGTTCTAGGGAAATAACTTTCTCAAGATCTCTAGCTAAATATAAGACATTCTATCTATATATCTGGATAATTTTTTTCCAACACTATTCTTACTTTCTTAAAATAGGCAAACTAAATGTTTGTCATCATCGTCATTAAGTAGTAATTATGAACATTTATTGAGTTTCTATGGAAGTCTGGCTATAGACCTGCAATTTTAGGGATAAGAAGGAAAGAACGTGGAGTGAAACAGAGTCATTGTTTTGTGAGTCCCTTCACAGAAGAAACAATGTATTACTCATCACACCCCCCATGTTCTTCCAAGTGCTACAACACAGATCACCATTAAATATTTCTTGAAGGTATGCTCAATGTTTATAGACATATATTTTATGCACAAAGGACCCAAAACACTGAAAAAGCAGCTGCAACAGTAAGTCCCATCCAGCATTTTATGACATCCTAATGTATCTCTAATTGTCGCAATTTTTGAAATTCTTCATACAAAAATAATTTCAATTCAGTTTAATTTTAAAATCTAACAAATTTCTATTAGATTTGAAAAATAAAGGGTAAGCTAGCATATTACCCTTTTGTGAAGCTGAAAGAATTAATTAAATTTTTCTTAATCTTTAAAATAAGTTATCGCTAATATCTAAGAAAATGTTTTGTTTCTGATGATTACTGCTGTTGATGCATTCTGTCTCATTTTAAATGCAATTGCACAACCCTTGTCAGGCCTGAGGATGTTTTCGATGAGGTATTCAAAGTTCAAATGCCATTTATATTATTTTCAACACTTCATTACTGAGATACCGCTTGGTTCCCCATGGTGTGTATTATCCCCTACTAAAGGATAATAACTCGACTTGTTAGATCACAGGTGTATTCCTGGTGGGCTGTGACTGAAGGACACTGACCTTTTTTTTCCTTCTTTTTTTTTTTTGTTAACATAAAATTGACATATAACATTATGTTAATTTCAGGAAGGTCTACAGCATAATAATTCAATATTTGTATAAACTGCAAAATGATTATTACAAGAAGTCCAGTTAACACTCATTACCATATAGTTACAAAGTTTTTTTTTCTTATAAGAACTTTTAAGATCTACTCCCCTATCAACTTTCAAATATGCAATAGAGTTTCGTATATTTGTCATTGTGCTGTACATTATACCCTTATTTATTTTACTGTACATTATACCCTTATTTATTAATGCTGTACATTAAGACTTATTTATTTTATAACTAGAAGTCTGTACATTTTGACTACGTTTATCCATTTCACCTTCCTGCTCTTCAACCCTGCTTTGGCGACCACCTATCTGTTCTCTGTATCTATGAGTTCAGATTTTTTTTTTTTTTTTTAGATTCCACGTATAAGTGAGATTATACAATATTTGTCTTTCTCTGACTTATTCCCTTAGCATAACGTCCTCAAGTTCTATCCATGTTGTCACAAGTGGCAAGATTTACTTATTTTTTAAGATTGAATTATATTCCATTATAGTTGTACCACATTTTTATTCATTCATCCATTGATGGACATGTAGGTTGTTTCCATGTCTTGGTTATTGTAAATAATGCTACAATAAACATGGGGGTTCAGATATCTTTTTCAAATTAGTGTTTTCATTCTCTTTGTATAAATACCCAAAAGTGGAATTGCTGGATCTTATGGTAGTTCTATTTTTAATTTTTTGAGGAACCTCCATTGACATTTTTAAGTAAGGAAATTGCTAATACCTAAGATTAATACATTAATAACAAAAAATGAGTTATTTTATTAGGGCTTTTTTTTATTATTATAGTGAGCAATCTTAGATGGAAGTATAAAAATCAACGATTAAATGAAGAAATTTACTAAAAGACATCTTGAACCAAAGGGAGGAGACACATTTGGGCTTCACGGACAAATGGAAGCAAGACTCTGATGATATCAGAAATATTCCCCTGCTCTCACCTTGGTTCCTTTATAAACACATTTCTCTAAAAAATAGCCTTTGTTGTTTCCCATCTACAAAGTGGGTCATGAGGCTCATGGCTCCTAGGCTTACATCTCCTCCATTGAAGACAGCAGGAAGTAAGAGGCTAAAATCCTGTAGTTACAATTCCTAATTTCTGATGGTCTCAGCTTGGGGAAGGTATCCATTCCTGTTTCAATCAACTATGACAAGAAAGGTGGGATCAGAGTGCATAAACATAGCTGTGCTAGTGGGAGGGATAGATGGAAACAGTTTCTAGAAAAAAAAATGGGTGCTTGGCAAGTAAACAATAGATGTAAACTACAGCTTCCTTCAAGTTCTTCAGCTTTTACATTTTTTACTTAAAAAAAAGCAGAAGAGAGAGGGGAGATGAAGTTCAAAAACTTGTCAAATTTCTAATGAAATAAGCATGGTGTTTTGCTTTGTTATGTGTTTTGTTCTATGAAATTATATTTCCAAAAGGCAGAGTGTAAATCCATATTTTTGTGAATAAAGCTACATTTTATGTGCACTAAAAGAATTCAAAAGAATCTCATAGTATATATGGAATTGTGTGTATTTATGAGTGTGTATTTTTTAAAGTAAAAAAATGTTTTCTAAAGTGAATAACTGATATCCAATTGAATACTGTTATGTCTAGATTTTTATGTATCAACTATATTTAGAAAAGATTATCTAGTTGCCATAGCATTAAAATTACCTTCTGATCACAGTTTGGAACTGGATCAAACTTCTAATGTTAAAGCACTTCTTCCAGTCTTTCATAGCTAATAATTCCTCTGAAATCCAGAGACCAACACGAGAGTAATAATCAAAACAGAGATTATTCCTTTTCTTAAATTTGAGACACATTTTAAACCTTAGTCTATGACATTTAAAAAATGTAGAAAAGATGACATTTAAAGGCATTTGTAGCTGTGATGGCAAAAAGCAAATTATCTTGTCGATTACATTTTTTTTCCAGGTTCTTGCTCTTCAGAGTTCTATGGCCTTTGCCCCTAAAGCAGAAACACAGAAAATGTTGCCCTTTGTAAACATCACCTGGATCTGCAAATCAGAGGGTCAACAGCCCAAATATTTATTGCAGTTATTACTAGTGTGTTCTAAAGATAGAAAGCATAAAAGTATATTTCCCTACCTTTTGGCAAAGCACAATGAAATTAAGTTATTGGGTAGAGGTTCTCAACTGTTTTTGAGCAACTATTTAATCAAGATCATAGGGATTTATCTGGATTTTTAAACTTAGATGTATAAGTTCCATAAACCATGAAAAGTTCTCTTTAGATACAAAGTAGGAATTTTGTGCTGCAAAGCCTGAGAAGCTTTAAAGATAGGCAGCAAAAACAGCAAGGCAGAAAAGATGGCAAAGTTAGGAGATAAAAGGAAATCAAGATGACCTTAAGAATTGTTTCTTACCCTCTCCCAGAGCTCAAGATGATTATTGATTAACCATAGGAGCTTTTTTCCAAATCATGTTCTGAGAAACACCACTTGTGTCTCTTGTATGAAATGGTGGTAAGTATGGGCGATGCTACAGAATTAGATGAAGTGAAAAAATGGTTCTTCGATATAGCCTTCATTGTGATAAAGAACACTGTAGAAAATGAAGTTAGAGTAAGTTTTCAGTGCTTCGTCAGGATGGCGATATAGAATTCCTTTAAAGAAAAAAAATTACACTCACTTTTTCCTGATTCTGAAGTTCTTTAGACACATAAAAAATGAAATTAGTGATGCATAAATTGTGCAAATATAACTATGAATTTTCAGTTAGCTAATATATTGAAACTATCCACAATAAATGATTCTTGATTAATTAATTAATCAATTGCATATGCTAGCTGCTAGGCCTAAAGAAAAATTTAGCAGATTTGTTCTCAACATATCTTTTTAAAATTATAGGCCATGTCCAATTGTCAAATCGTCTCCATGAGGGACACATGAGATAAAGAAAACGTTTATTGACTGATACATAAAATTTTCCTTTAGTGCAGTCTACAGCCACAATAGGAAGAAAGAGAAAATTAACATTTACTGAGTTTTTGTTGTAAGATATGCTAGGTATTTCATATGAGTTTCCATTAAAATGGAAAGGTAGAAACCTTGGCTTTTAATTTTTTAGGAATTCATTAAGTGAAAATTTCCAGAACTAAAACAAGAATGAAGCATCCAAAATGCATGTTTAATTATGTTTCTTCTCTAATGAAAAGTCTTCAATGATCTTCTCACTGGTGCCTGGATAGAATCTAAAGGACTTGCATAGCAGTATGAGGCCTTTCATGGTTTGCCTCTTTCCTGTCCCTTGGCCTCAGATCTCATCCTTTTCTCTTCTAGGTTTTATAACTTAAAATCATCAACTTAACATTCTTTAATTATATATAGAATCATGTTTCATACTTCGTACTTTTACAAGTACTATTTATTCTGTTTGGAATAACTTCCTCCATTTAAGACACAGTCCAAGTGTCACTTTCTCTTGAAAGTTTTCTTAGCTATAACTTCCCTCACCTCCTGTCCCATATTGAATTACAGATTCTTCCCTAGGATCTCATAGCATCATGTCCTGTCGTCCGTTACAACTTATAATGTCGAACAGATATTATCTATACATGTATCACTAGACTGTACTTCAAGGACTAGATCACAGTACCTGGTAGAGACTCAAGAAATACTCGTCAGGATTTGAATTGAATTTCTCAAAGAGAAACTCAGAATATAATAGTCTTTAATACCTTGGAGTCTTCCTGTATTTTGAGTTAGTACTGGACTTCTTTAACTGTCACAGCTACCTAATTAAATGTTATACTTTCAATGCTATAAAGTCAAGAATCATTTGATTTCTTTGGATTAAGAATATCTTGCAAAATAACCATACATATTTAATACTGATTTTTAAATATAATTAAAAATGAAGTAAATTTTGAACCATACTTTTTAAACTAGAAATTCTCCATTTTGACAAGAATAGCACTATATAAATAAGTGCCTGTGTCCAGTTTTAGATGATATTAATATTTATTTACTTCTATTTTACTATGGTCAATAAAGTTACTATATTCAGAATTGAAAAGTACATGTGACTCACACTATGTTTTAGGTAATTTTATTAATTAAATTTTTCTTAACAGACTTTATTTTTTAGACTGGTTTTAGGTTCGCATAATAATAGTGAGCAGAAGGTGCAGAGATTTCCCATATACCCGCTGCCCACTCACATTCATAGCCTCTACCAGAATCAACATGCTCTGTCAATGCTGAGCATTTGTTACAATTGGTGAACCAACACTGACACATCATTATCTCTCAGAGTCCCTAGCTGACATTAGGGTTCACTCTTGTGTATTCTATGAGTTTGGGCAGACTTATAATGACATGTATCCACTATTATAGTATCATGCAAAGTAGTTTCACTGCCTTCGAAATCCTCTGTGCTCCACTTTTGTATCTCACTCTCTCTTGCAACCCCTGGCAACCACTGATCTTTTTACTATCTCCATAGTTTTGCCTTTTCCAGAATGTCGTACAGTTGCAATCATACAGCAAATAGCCTTTTCAGATCAGCTTCTTTCGTTTGGTAATATGAATTTAAGTTTCTTTCATGGCTTTTCATGGCTTGATAGCTCATTTCCTTCTTAGAATTAAATCACATTCCATTGTTTGAGGGTGCTAAGAATACACAATGGGGAAAAGATAGTCTCTTCAAAAAATGTTGCTGGGAAACGGGATAGTCACAAGCCAAAGAATGAAATTAGATCCTATCTTACATCATACACAAAAATCAACTCAAAAGGATTAAAGACTTAAACATAAGAGTTAAAACCATAAAACTCCTGGAAGAAAATATAAGAGAAAAGTTCCTTGACATTGGCCTTGGCAATAAATCTCTTTGATACAACACCAAAAGCTCAGGAAAGCAAAAATAAACAAGTGGAACTATTTCAAACTAAAAAGCTTTTGTACAGCAGAGTAAACAATCAATAAAATAAAAAGACAATCTATGAGTTGGAAAAAAACATATTTGCAAACTGTATATCCAAAAAACATATTTGCAAACCTTATATTTCAAAAAATATAAGGAACTCATATAACTCAATAACAAAAAATAAACACCTGGATTAAAAAAAATGGCCAAAGAACCTGGACAGACATTTTTCTAGAAAGGGCATACAAATAGCCAGCAAGTATATAAAAAGATGTTTATCATCACTAATTATCAGGGAAATGCAAATCCAAACCATAATGGAATTATCACCTTGCACCTTTTTAGGATGGCATATATATAACAAGTGTTTATGAGGATGTAGAGAAAAGAGAACTCCACTGTTGGAAGGAATGTAGATTGGTACAGCCAATAGGGAAAACAGTACGGAGATTCCTGAAAAAAATAAAAATAGAACTTCCATATGATCTAGTAATTCCTTTCCTGGGTATCTACCCAAAGTAAGTAAAATCAGTACCTCAAGGTGATATCTACACTTCCTTGTTCCTTGTGACATCATTCATAATGGCCAAGATATGGAAATAACTTAAGTATCCATTGACAGATGAATGAATAAAGAAAATGTTATATATATAGCACAGTATCATTCAGCCTTAAAAAAGAAGGAAATTCTGCCATTTGCGACAACATGGATACACCGAATTATGCTAAGTGAAGTGAGCCAGACATAAAAAGACAAATACTGCATGTTCTCAGTTACAATGTGAAATCTAAACAAGTCAAAGTCATAAAAGCTGAGAAAACAATAGTGGTTGCCGCGGCCCGCGGGCGGGGTGTGAATGGGGGAGATGTTGGTCAAAGGGTACAAAGTTCTGGTATTCAGGATTAATAAAATTTGGAGCTCTAGTGCCAAAATGATCACTATAGTTAATAGCTGTATTGTTTAATTCAAATTTGTTGAGAGTAGATATTAATTGTTCTTACCAAAAACAAATAATAGTAATTATATAGGCAGTGGATACGTTAATTAGCTTGATCATGGTAATCGTATCACAGTGTATACATAAATTGAAAGATCATGTTGTACACCTTTAATATATACAATTTTTGTTTATCAGTTATACCTCAATAAAGCTTAGAGAGTAAAAGGAAATATAATAAGAGGCCAGAGAACTCCCCTGTCCTCTTTGTATCACATGAAGATATAACAAGAAATCAGCAGTTTACAGCCTGAAAGAGGATTCTTCCCAGATCTCAGACTTCCAGCCTTGAGAACTGTGAGATATAAATTTCTGTTGTTTATAAACCACCCAGTTGACGGTGACTAAGCCCAGGTTGGTTAAGATGAAGGACATCTTAATTGCTTCCAAGTTTTGGCAAATATGAATAAAGTTGCTATAGACATTTATGTGCTAGTTTTTGTGTGGACATGTTTTCAACTCTTTAGAGTAAATACTGAGTGCAATCATTTGATTATATGGTAAGAGTATGTTTAGTTTTGTAAGAAACCACCAAACTAACTTCCAAAGTGGCTGCACCATTTTGCGTTCTCACCAGCAGTGAATGAGAGTTCTTGCTGCTTCCCATCCCCACTGGCTTTGCCAGTGCTCTGGAACAGATGTGTAGTGGTATCTTCCTGTTATTTTAATTTTCATTTCTCTGATGACATATGATGATGACATAAGAATCTTTTCATATGCTTATTTGCTATATGTATATCTTCCTTGGTGATATGTCTGTTAAGGTATCTCATTTTTTAAATCAGGTTTTCTTATTGTTAAATTTTACGAGTTCTTTGTATATTTGAGATAACAGTCCTTTATCAGATGTGTCTTTGCAAGTATTTCCTCCCAGTCTGTGGTTTATCTTCTCATTCTCTTCACGTGGTCTTTTACAGAAGTTTTTAATTTTAATAATGTCCAGCTTATCAGTTATTATTTTTTTATGGATCATGGATTTTGTGTTGTATCTAAAAAATCATTGCCATACCAATGGCCATCTCTTATCTTCTAGGAGTATTATAGATTTGCATTTTACATTTAGGACTATGATTCATTTTGAGTTAATTTTTGTAAGGAGTATAAGATCTGCGTCTAGATTTATTACTATTTTTTGCATGTGGATGTCCAGTTGCTCCAGCACCATTTGTTGAAAAGACTATCTTTACTTCATTGTATTGCCTTTGCTCTGTGGACTATATTTGTGTAGGTGTATTTCTAGGTTCTCTATTCTGTTTCATTGATCTATGTGTCTTTTCCCCACCAGCACCACAGTCTTTATTACTATACTTATATATGTCTTGAATACATAATATAAGTATATAATAAATTTCTCTGACACTATTCTTTTTCCAAAGAACAGTTTTTTAGTTATTCTATTTCCTTTGCTTTCCATGTAAATTTTAGAATTATTTTGTATATAACTACAAAATACTCTTAATTGGATTTTGATAGGAATTGCATTAAACTTGTGTATCAATTTGAGGAGAATTGACATCTTTAGAAGGTTCTGGCTTCAAATCTATAAATATGTCTCTCCACTTTTCACATTTTCTTTCATTTCTTTCATAAGTATTTTGTAGTTTCAGCATACAAGTCCTATACATATTTTATTAGATTTATAACTAAGTATTTAACATTCTTAGTGCTTGTAAGTGGTATTATATCTTTAATTTGAACATTTATATGCTCATTGTTAGTATATAGACATAGAATTGACTTCTGCATATTTACCTTCTATCCTGTAAACTTGGACTCAATTCTTAGCTCTAGGTATGTTTCTGTAGATTCCTTGAGATTTTCTATGTAGAAAATAATATCATCTGTAAATAGGAGATTTTTTAAATTTTTTCCTTTCTGATATGTATGGGTTTTTTCCCCTTTTCTTGACTTTTTGCCCTGGCTATAATTTATTACATTATGTTGAATAAATCCTTGCCTTATTCCCAATCTTCCAAGGAAAGCACATAGTCTTTTACCATTATGTACAATGTAAGCTGAATATTTTTTTGTGTGAATGCTTTTTATCAAATTGAGAGGGTTGCCTTCTATTCCTTTTTTTTTAGTTATTTGTTATTATGAGTGTTGAATTTTGTCTAAAGTTTATACTGTATTGTTTGATATAATCATGTAATTTTTTAGCCTATTATAATAGTATATTTCATTGATTAATTTTTGTATATTTAACCAGCCTGCATCACTGAAATAAACCCAGTTGGTCATGGTGTATAATTATTTTAATATATTGCTGAATTCTATTTGCTAAAAGTTTGCTAAGGCTTTTTACATCTATATTCATGAAGAGTTTTGGTCTATTGTGTTATTTTTTGTACTTTCTTTTTCTGGTTTTCGGTATCAGGGTAATACTATCTTTATAAAATTAATGGGAAGCATTTCTTCCTCTTCTATTTTCTGGAAGAGTTTATGTGAAATTAGCATTAATTATTTTTTTAAACATTTTGGTAGAATTCTCCAATAAAGCCATATAGGCCTGGAGATTTTTTAAATGAATTTTTTAACCATGAAATTAATTTTCTTAATTATTATCAGGCTATTCAAATTATCTGTTTCATATTGGATAAATTATTGCAGTTTGTGACTTTTAAGAATTGATCCATTTGTATAAGTTTTCAAATTACATATGTAAAGGGTTTGTAGTATTATTTTATCCTCTTGATGTCTGCAAGGTTTGTAGTAATTTCTTGTTTTGTTCTTGAACAATGATAATGTGTGTCTTATCTCTTTTTTCTTTATCAGTCCTGTACAGATTTGTCAATTTTATTGATCTTTTAAAAGAACCAGCTCTTTGTTTCATTGATTTTCTTGTTTTCTGTTTTTCTGTATTATTTCCTTCCTTCTGCTTGCCTTGGATTTATTTTCCTCTTCTTTTTCTAGGTTCTTGTGTTGCGAGTTCAGATTATTGATTTGAAACATTTCCTCTTTTGTAGTGTATATATTTATGTTATAATATCCCTCTCAGTGCAACTTTAGCAGTGTCTCACAGATTTTAACATATTATATTTTCATTTTCATTAAGCTCAATTTATTTTTTAAATTTTCCTTGAGGCTTCTGCATTGACCAATTGATTTTGTAAAACATGCTGTTTAATTTGTGTTTAGAAATTTTACTGTTAGCTTTCTGTTACTGTTTTCTAATTTGATTCCACTGTAGTCAGAGAACATACTTTATATAATTTCTAAAATTTTAAGTTTGTCCAGCTGTAGTTCCTCACCCAGAATATAGTCTGTCTTCAGTGAATGTTCTATGTGTGTCTGAGAAAAATGTGCATTCTGCTATTGTTGGTTGAGATATACTATAAATGCCAAACACATCTGCTCAGAGATATAATTATTACTCATCTTGAAGATACTTTTAGAGTTAGAAACTCTATTATAAATCCTAAGATAGTCAGTGTTATCAATTTTTGTTTTTGCTTCATTTTCTCAACATAAAATCATATTATGAAGCCAACCAGTGCAAAGGGAGGTGATATCTAATTGGCAGATACCTCTTTGTCTACTTTTTCTATTTTAGCTTTTCAATGATAGCCCTTTTATCAACTTTGCCACATGAGGTTTCCTACAATCTATTTTTGAGATTTATCTTTGATTCATTCCTTTAGGAGATCCTCTTTCCTCTTTCTTAATATGTTCATTCTATTTCTTCTCTTGAAGTTTAAAATTTGGCTGCATATTATTCAAATACTAAGTTATTTCATTTATATATAACTTGCTTAGGGTCCAATAGTTACTTACCTGCTAAAATAATAATTGTTGTCTCTCAAAGTCTCAGTATAATTTAAAGAGAAAATACGTTTTAAGCATCTTGCTGAATGCCCAGCCATGATATTTACTTCATAAATCATTTCCAAAAGAATGCAGTATCTACGGATCTTAGATCCTGTACTAGGAACCGGCAATATGGCAATGAACAAAGTCCCTGGCTCTAGCATTCTATGGGGATAGACAGACAAGAAACAAATAAACATGTACATACCTAATGTGCTAAGTGATGATAATTACTGTTAAAAATAATGAGCAGAGTGATGGAGCAGGAAGCCTGGAATTGGTGGATGGGTGGCATATTGCCATTTTTTATAAAGTAGTCTGTGAAGACATTTCTGGTAAAGTAGCATTTTAGCAGAAATCTGGAGGAATCAATGGGATAAACTGTATAAATGTCTGAGGCGAATATTCCAGGCAGAGAACACAAATTCCAAATTCCGAAGACAGAATTCTACTTGGCACATAGAAGCAGCAAGGAGGTAAGTGCAGTGGGAACAGAGTTAGCAAAGTTGAAAGTGAGAGGAGACGAAAACAAAGAGGTCATGGGTTCATATCACAAAGGGTGTCGAAAGCTATTTAAGGACTTTGGGTTTTACTCTGAGTGAGCTAGATGAGGCAGCACTTGCCTACTCAGTCTGACTCCTGTGTCAAAGATAGATGGTGGGGTCAAAGGTAGTAGAAAATATGAATAATAATAATAATAATAATAAGATGATGATGATGATGATGATGATGATGATGACGATGATGGTGGTAATAGAGAATTAACAAAAACAATTTTAGAATTTCTAGCTCTTTAGATCTCTTCCCCTCACTGTCTCCTCCTTTTCTTCTCCTAACTCTCTTCCTCTCTAGATGATCATAATCCATCCTGTTAAAGTGACTGAGTTATAGAAGAAAACAAATTATGGAGGAATGTTAATGGTACAAGCTAACCTTCGTTGTGAATTCAGGATGCCCCAAATCACTAGGAAACGGGGTATATCAGGGGCAAAGTTCTAAGGGGAGAAATAAAAAGGGTAAATCTCCGTGTTCCCTAGGCAATGTGCCTTTCCTCTTACTACCTCATGCCTGAGCCAGGGGCCCAGGTCCAGGCCCTCTGGGTGAGGAATGTGTTTTTTTTCCTTCTTGAGAGGGCTAAGCAGGCCCTAGGATGTAGCCTGAGAAATAAACAGCCTTCGCATAGAGGAATGAAAGGAAGCCACTCAAATTGACCATCATAACAGATTGTGCAGGATTAGATGCCAAAACCTAATCAGTAATAGAGTATCCCTGTTCCTTGGCATATATATTACAAGGAAAGCTGATTCTGTAACAGATGGCAAGACAGGATTTACAGATTTAGAATCTAATACAAAATGCTTCCTTGGATCTAACACTAGAACAGTGACCATCACATAAATATTTGACAAGAATTTCTTAAATGAATGATTGACGCAATGTTTCTTCTAAGCAAAGCCCTACGTAATTTTTAAACTATTTTGATTTACTTTATATATGGTATTTTGATCACTCAAAAGTTTGGATATCTTAAGTTGAGTCAAGCAATTATCTGCTACTGAACATGAAATACTAGCTTTACCTTAATCCCCACCCCACCTTTAACCTGATTTCTTCTTTATCAAAATGAAGATACTCTCTACTGGAAATGTCTTTGCTCTTTTGATGAAAGTTCTCTCTCTTGCATTTTCTCTTTCTATAAGTTAATAGTTTTAATCAGCAGATATGCTTTAAGAAACAGATTTTCTTCCCATACTGGGTAGTGGTTATGCTAGTAAAGGTAAAATATAGAATGTGGAACTTGCTCTGTTGAATGGGCTAATCACAGTGCTTCTCAACCCCCATTTTTCTTTATAATCACTTGGGAAAATTTTAAACTATAAATATGAAGGCTCCACCTATGAAAATTTTAATTCAATAAGTCAGGAGTAGGGCCTGGACAGAGGTATTTTGTAAAATCATTTCAGGTGAATTTAATATGTTGTCAAGTTTAAAAACCAATGTTTTAATGCAATAATATTTTCTAACTTTGGTTAAATGTCCTCATAGAAGATTTTGTTTTATCGATAAGGAGAGAAAGACAGTATTACCTCAAAAAACTCATCTGGTAGACTGTTTTTAACTGAATCAACCAAGTGACAATAATTGAAATAGTCTCCTAATTTGTTCTCTTTTGGTAAAACATTTCACTAATTATATCTACACATTTTTAAAATTACATTCAAAAATTTTATTTTGTTATTTTTAAGGGAAAGATAGACAAAAATATTGAAATTTTAATTTTATTTTAATCTGATAGAAAACATTTTATTTATATTTTCTTCTTTAAATTTATTTAATTTTTTCAATTACAGTTGACATTCTATATTATTTTATATTAATTTTTGGGCTATAGCTATAGTAGTTGGACATTTATATACTCTACAAAGTGATCCCCCTCATTAGTCTAGTACCTATCTGGCACCATACACAGTTATTACAATATTATTGACTCTATTCTCTATCCCGTACTTTATATCCCATGACTATTATGCAACTACCAATTTGTACTTTTAATCCCTTCATCTTATTCACTCAGACCCCCAAACTCCCTCCCATCTGTCAAACATCAATTTTTTCTCTGTATCTATGAATTCGTTCCTGTTTTATTTATTCATTTATTTTGTTCCTTAGAT
This sequence comes from Pteropus alecto, assembly GCF_000325575.1. Classification (NCBI taxonomy): domain Eukaryota; kingdom Metazoa; phylum Chordata; class Mammalia; order Chiroptera; family Pteropodidae; genus Pteropus; species Pteropus alecto. The sequence continues at coordinate 765,836 of NW_006443262.1, read as the reverse complement.
TCCACATATAAGTGAGAGCATATGGTATTTGTCTTTTTCTTTCTGACTTATCTAATCTAGTGTAATAACGTCCAGGTCCATCCATAGTGTCCCAACTGGTAAGATTTCCTTCTCTTTTCATGGCTAAGTAATATTCTATTGTGCATATGTACTACTACTTCTTTATACAATCATCTATTGATGAAAACAAGTTCCTTCCACATCTTGGCTATTGTAAATAACACTGAAATGACTGTAGGGGTATATATATTTTTTCAAATGAGTGTTTTGGATTTCTTTAAATATCCAGAAGTGGAATTGCTGGGTCAAAAAGTGGTTTTATTTTTAATTTTTTGAAAAACTTTCATATCGTTTTCCATAGTGGCTGTACCCCAGAACTTATAATCCCACCTATGGTACACAAGGGTTCCCTTTTCTTCACATCTTCATCATCACTTTTTTGTTGACTTATTGATGAAAGCCATTCTGACTGATGTAAAGTGATATCTCATTGTGGTATTGCATATCTCTGATGATTAGTGACCTTGAGCATCTTTACATATGTCTATTGGCCATCTGTATGTCCTCTTAGGAGAAATGTCTAGTCAAGTTCTCTGCCTATTTTTTAATGTGATTGATTGATTTTTTTGGTGTTGAGTTGTATGAGTTCTTTATAATTTTGTGTATTAACCCTTTGTCAGATGTATCATTCGTGAATATCTTCTCCTAATCCATAGATTGTCTTTTTGTTTTGTTGATGGTTTCCTTTGCTGTGCAAAACTTTTCAGTTTTATGTAGTTACATTTGTTTATTTTTTCTTTTGATTCCCTTGCCTGAAGAGATATATCAGAAAAATATTACTAAGAGCAATGTCAGAGAGTTTGCTGCATCTGTTTTCTTCTAGAATTTTTCTTCTAGTGGTTTCAGGTCTTATATTTAATCTAGTTTGAGTTTATTCTTGTATATGGTGTAAGAAGGTGGTTCAGTTTTATTTATATGCATATATCTGTCCATAGGTTATCATTACCCCACTGAATATTCTTGCCTCTTTTGGCATAAATTGATTGTGTAGGTGCAGGTTATTGCCATGGCTAGGACTGCAATACTAGGTTGAATAAAAGCATTAAAAGTAGACATCTTTGCGTTACTCCTGATCTTAAAAAAAATGCATTTAGCTTTTTCACCATTGAATATAATGTTAGGTATGGATTTGTCATGACAACCCTTTCTGTCCTGCAAAGTTTCAGTTGAGAAATTGCTGGCAGTCTTGTAGGAGCTCCCTTGTAGGTAACTAAATGCCTTTCTCTTTATGATTTTCTCTTTATTTTTTAAAATTTTGTCATTTTCATTATGTGTGTCTTACTGTGGGCCTCTTTGCATTCCTCCTGTTTCAGATTCTTTGTGCTTCCAACACTTGGATGTCTATTTCCTTCACCAGGTTAGGGAAGTTTTCAGTTATTTCTTTCTTCAAATAGGTTTTCAATTCTTCTGCTCTCTCTCTTCCCCATCTGGTACCCCTCCGATGAGAATGTTGGTATGCTTGATGTTGTATCAGAGATCCCTACAACTATTCTCATGTTTTTAATTCTATTCTTATTCTTTTTTGTTTGTTTGTTTTGATTGGGTGCTTTCTGTCACCTTGTTTTCCAATTGCTGATTTGATCCTCTGCTTCATCTAATCTGCTGTTGATTCCTTCTTGTGTAGTCTTCATTTCAGTTATTTTATTCTTCAATTATAACTGGTTCTTTTTTTGGTTTGTATATCCGTTTTTATGCTTACTATATCTTTTGGAATTTCTCACTATGTTCCTTATAACCAGTGTTTTGAACTTTGTATTTGGTAGGTTGCTTGCCTACATTTTGTTTATTTATTTATTTTTTTCCTGGAGATTTCTACTGTTCTTTCATTTGGGATATGTTTCCTTTTCTTCTCATTTTGGCTACCCTCTGTGGTTGTTCCTATGTATTAGGTAGGTATTGTACATCGTACAGTCTTGTTTAGGTGTATTTATATAGTAGGTGCCATAGGGGCCCAGTGGTGCAGTCTCCCTGATCATCTGTGCTGGGCGCTTCAGGAATATCTTTTGAGTGGGTTGTGTGTACCCTCCTGTTGTAGGTGAGCCTTGATTGCTTTTGACATAACAGTGGGTGAAGTTGACTCTTAGGTTGACTGGCTGTGTGGATTGGCCATGTCTACAGCATAAGAGCTGCTGCATGGGTGCTGATCCCTCAAAGCCAAATTCATCCCATTGGTCTTTAGTGTCTGTTGAGACCACTCTTTGGGTGTGCTGCTTATTAGGCTAGTTAGGTAGCGCTCTGTTGTGGTTTGATGCCAGCCTTTTGGTGTTTTGGTTCTGGAGCCCCTTGACCATGTAGGTTAAGGGCAGCCACTGCCTATGACTGCCCTGGGGTTACCTACTGGGAAATACAAAGTGATCTGTGGTTGGTCACTGCTAGATGTGGAGGCACATGGGAGAGGCCACACTGAAATCCAAGGTTGGCCACCACTAGCACCAGGCCTGAGGCAGCTCAACAAAAGGCCCAGTGTACTTCGAGGGCTGTCTCTATCCACTGGCTTCCCATAAAACTCAATTGCTGAAAGAGCCTTGGAGTTGGGTGAGGCAGGATATCAGGGAATCACCAAGTTGGGGTGAGTGCTTTCACCAGATTAATGAAAATTGAAGTTTGGAGCAAGACAGAGTCTGGGGTCTCTTGGCAAAAGGCTCAGGGAACATTGAGGCCAGCTGCTGCCTGTGTGGGTCCTGCCAACCTCAAGTGCTGTCCAAGACAGACAGCAGTGTGGGCTAGGGCTGGCTGTTAGCCATGGAAAATGCCTCCTGAATTTTACGAGCCAATGCTAGCTGTTTGCTGCTGAAAAAGCCTTCTGTGGTGCACAAGCTGGGGCTGGTCGCCCTCCACAGGAAATGCCTCAGGTGGTGCATGAGTTGAGTGAGGCAGGGCACCAGAGAGTCACCAGGGTGGAGTGAGCAGATTTTACCAGTTTAATGCAGAGTCAGATTTGGTCATGTCAGGGTAGGGCTCAACTCAGGAAAGATGGTGCCCACCCTGCTGCTGTGTATGAAGAGAGCCAGCCTGTCCCTCCAGCCCTCGTCTTGAATCTACACAACTTGGTCTCTTTCTGTATGTCTCTGGCACCTCCCTGAGCTCCTGGAGCCCAGTTTGAATGCCTGTGAGTCAGTCTGTGCATGAGCCTTTTAAGAGGGTGCTTGGGTTTCTAGCAGCCTTTCATCTTACCCAGTGGATGAAATCCCCACTGACTTCCATAGCCAGATGTTGTGGGGCTCCTCTTCCTGGCACTGGTGCTCCAGGCTTGGGAACCTGGCATGGGGCTTTGGCCCATTGATTCTCAGGGAGGATCTCTGCAGTGGAAATATCCCACCAATTATGAACTGCTACACATGGATATGGGCCAGCTTTGCATCTGCATCCCTCCTACCAGTCTCGATGTGGCTACTTCTTTAATTATAGAACTTCTGCTTGGCTAATCTTCAGATGGTTTTCAAAGTTGATTGTTCTGTAATTTAGTTGTAATTTTAATGTGGTTGTAGAAGGAGGCAAGCACAGCATTTACCTACTCTGCCATCTTGACCAGAGTCTCAGAAGGCAAATATTTTAATTTACAAAATAATCATTATGAATGAAAGAAGATAAGAGTACATACTGTATGATAATAACATTTACATAAAATTATATGATATGCAAATTAATCCAGTTTGACAAGAAGAAGATCAATGGTGACTGAGAATAGGATGGGGTGAGGGGACAAGGAAAGAAAGAAAGAAAAGAAAAGAAAAGAAAAGAAAAGAAAAGAAAAGAAAAGAAAAGAAAAGAAAAGAAAAGAAAAGAAAAAAGAAAAGAAAAGAAAAGGAAAGGAAAGAAACGAGAGTGAGGGAGAGAAGGAGAAGGAAGGAAGGAAGGAAGGAAGGAAGGATTTAAATTGTCCCTGCTCATGTCTTCATTGTGATTCAAGTGGTAAGATAAAAATACTTCTTTTATCATTGAATGGTTCAGAACTATTCTGTCCAATATGCTAGCCACTAGCCACATGTAACCATTAAAATTAAATTGATATAAATTAAAAATTGAGTTCCTCAGACATATTATTCACACTTCTAAGTGTTCAATACCCACGTATGGCTAGTGCTACTGTATTGGACAGTGTAGCTATAGAACATGTATATCACCGAAGAAAGTCTATTGTACAGCATTGGTTCAGATATTACAGTATTACAGAAATAATTCTCTGAATATCTGTGTCTATGTGTGCTTTCACAAATTAATCCTTAATTTTTCAACATGAGATTATGCATGTAAAAGTGAATAGTCAAGTTGGGAAGATCATTTCTGTGAAGTAAGAGTGAGAAGTAAATCCAAGGAATTGAAAAACTGGCCCAAACCAAAAACAATAGGCAGAAGTTCGATTAGCTATAAAGTAGGAAAAAAATAAATAAATTTTTAAAGTACAATAGTAAGAATCAAACTTCCTAAGTAAGATATAAAACTTAGAAGCCCTAAAATAAAGGACTGATAAATATGAATTTATATAAATTTAAAAATTCTAGACAGGAAGAATAAAAGGCATATAAACAAAATTTTTAAAAAATAAAGAACTGTGAAATTTTTACAATTGGAAAAGGAAGTATTTCCTTCATTTAGCTTTCATCTTGATGTTACATTTTGTATTTATTGACACCGGATTTTGTTTTCTTTTTTTCATCCTCCAGTAGAATGTAAGATCTATGAAGACAGAATTTTATCTGCTTTTTTCATAACTGTATCTTCAATGCCTAAGGTAGTATCTGGTATATGATAAGAAATCAATAAATGGTTGATAAATGAATAGATGAATATAATTGAAAACTTTGAGAAAAATAACTAGAGACCAGCAACCTAAATGCAAAGCATGCAGAAATATGAAGATGATGTTCACTAAAAAATGGCAAATAGTCTCACTCATACTTAAAAATTCTAATTAAAACAACATATGAATAAAAATTTTCATACAACACATTGACAAAATGAAAAAAGTTTCATAATATATCATTTTGAGTAAGAGGTTGAGAACCAGAACTTTCATACACTTGTTATTTCAGTCTCTTTGCAGGATAATTTTATAATATTTATAAAATTATAGCTATCACTTACCTTATAGCTCAGTAAATTCACTATTTAAAATTTTTTCCCTACTGACATGCTCATACATGTGCATAAAGACACACATTTACACACACAGATACACATGGGTAAATATGCTCATTTCAGCATTGTTTGTAATAAACAAAAAAAGTAAAGTGTCAGTAAAAACCTGCTATTCTGGTGTTCCGAGCATGCGAATGCAGTTTGCTGAGTGCAACGTTATTTTTCAAAAGGAAAGAGTAAAGAGTATAACAGAATCCATAAAGTATTTAGCTCTAATTGAAAATTCTGCATTTGGATCAAACCATAATTACTACAGAAAACATGACTCAATTCTAAACCCTCATGAAACAGCTCTCCCTCCTACTCCTGCACCTGCCTCTAGCAAAATATCATGGGAATCCACTTACCTGACCATTAAACCAAAGTCAATTAGCACTTTTCTGGGCACCGTGAGACAATAACACAAAAGAAGTATCATTTCTACCTAGAAAGAGTTCACTGCCTAGTTCGGGAAGGCAGCTGCATGAAAAAGAGAAAGCTGGACTTTTTCTGACCCTGTGCCTTTACTCCAGGACCAAAACTAGAGATCCTAAAGAACCCACACAACTCGTGAACCTCTATTATAAACTCAGTCTACCTCCCCAGTAATTCATTTTCCACCTATTTGCTTATTCATTTGTTTGTTCACTCCACAATTATGAGTACATGCTATATAACGATGGAGACACTGGCACACTAAAGAGAAAAGGTAAAAAGAATATGATGCTCATTCTCTAAGAACTCATTGATTTGTAGTTGAGACAAAGAAACAAGTGAATATATTACAACGTGTTAAGTGCTGAAATAGACCTAAGAACAGCTCTCTATGGGAGCAAATCCATAGAGTAACTACCATGGATTGAGAGAGGAGGAAAGAGGAGACATCAGAAACTCCTGTAATAGTTAGCTTCCTCTCTCATTCTTCGTGGTGACTGTTCCAATCTTTCATTATTGGCTCAAATTTCTCAGCAATTTCAATGAGGTTGCTCAAAATGAACGCAAAATACAGAAGTTAAACTAAAATCTATAGCTTTACTTTTCCTGAGGTATAATTTATATACATCAAAGTGCACATATTTTAAGTATAAAATTCGATAAGTTCTGACAAATGTACTTACCACTTCAATTAAGACAGAACATTTCCTTCATCATAGTAACTTAAATGCTCTCATGATCCCTCTGGGTTAAGATGACCCCCTGCCCTGACAGAGAAAACTAGGATTCTCATTTTTATCACCATGTTTTAGTTTTGCCTGTCTCAAACTTTATAATAAAATCTCACAGTATGCATTTATTTATGTCTGGCTTATTTTGTTCAACATTCTATTTTGATATTCATATTATTGCAGTATCAATATTCCTTCTAACTATTGATTGAGTCTTTTTCGTTTGTATGAATGTACTAACAATTTGTTTATGGACCTTTGACTTGTTTATAGTTTGTGGTCATGGTAAATAAAAATGTTATCACCTTTCATGTAGATTTATTAATATGGACTTACATTTTTTTTTTATTTTGTAAACACTTTGTATCTGTTTTCTACAGACACGTAGTATTTCAACATCTTAAAAGTTAGAAGGTGGGAATAAACAACCCAATGGTATCAGTGGGTCAATAAATCTCATTCTAATATTCAAGTGATGTACATTATAATCTCCCCTTGCCTCTCACTTAAATTTAAAAATGAAGATTAACAGATATTAAGTCCATCAACTTACAGTCTCCACATATATAAATTTGTCTGTCTTTATATTTTCTCTCTCCTATTTTCTCCTAGCTTCTGAGGAAGGAGTTTTCACTTTCTTGTCCAAGGCAAATCCCTCTTTATCTTAGTTTCTTGTCTCCTCAAGGGTTTGACCATATGTTGCCCCCAAGTCTTATTCATATTTAAAAATAAAAGTAAATCTTCATAGACAACAGTGTGGCACTTGGACTCTAGCAAGTGAGAAAATTTTGTACATATAATCCTACAATTAAATTATAACTAAAGTAACAAATGTGATGGAAAACTAAATGGAGCAATTAAAACAGAGGATCGTGGTTTGGTTTAGAAGCTTGAGACTTCTCTGAACACTTGTATGGAACAGGCTGAACCTGCATAGAAGAGAGGATTACTGATAAGGAGGGACCTAGAAAAGATAGGACAGAGTTAGAATCAAAGTACAAGGGATTTGATTTAGGTGGGATGTGAGTCAAAACCCCCTTTTCTGATAGAGAAAGAAAAGAAATGACTAGAAAATGAAAGTATTTTTAAACTGTGAAAAATGGTATGTTTATGTCTTGATTTTTCTTATGAACCAGGAGGCATGGCAATCTTTTGAAGCCATTGTGAGTATTATTTAGAATTTGAAGAAATAAGAAATTAGAAGTGCTTCTATGGGAAGTGGGACAGGCTACTGACAAAGGATTAGTTAAAGGTTTGTTGACAGGAACTGAGGGCCCAGGTGAGGTTGGGAAGCCTGGTGATCTGGGCTATGAGACACACCAGCAGCACTCAGTTGTGCAGGCACAAGCTCACAGTGAAAGCAAGTGGTTCTCAAGGTGTGTGTAGCACCAGGATAGGCCCAGGAGGCCAATGGGTGGTCTAGGGAGTTGAGAAAAATTGTCGAAGGAGTAAGAAGAGATTCAAAAGTTTTGAAGTGACAGTAAAGTTAGGGAAATTCTATTTCTTCTGTCCCACATCAAATATACAAATATGTGATACATTAGCAAATGCTCAGCCTCTGCTATGTATGGTTGCAAAGAAAGCAGTGTTTTTTAAAGATGAAGTTTCTGTTAAGGGCAGGAATTTCTGTAAAGAGATTGAAAGCATAGGGAATATAGTCAACAATATTATAATAACTGTTATAGATGGTTATTAGATCATCTTGTAATTATATAATTTACAAGGTAGTTCACTTTGTAAATTACATAAATGTCAAATGTCTAACCACTATGCTCTACACTTGAAACTAATATAATATTAAATTTCAATTGTAATTAAAATATAAAAAGCAATTTAAAAAGAGTTTAAAAATAAAGGTAGGAAAAATAAAAAGAGACTGAGCCCATAAGGGACTTTATATAAGCAAGAGTCAGAAATTAAAACAAAACTCTTTAGTTATCCTCCTCTTGAATGATAGAGATGCTAGAAAGTTACCTAGACCAATGTTTCTCAAATTGTAGTATGCATTGGAATCATGTTGTTAAAATGGAGATTCTGATTCAGTAAATTTGGTGTGAGTCCTGAGAGTCTGCATTTCTAACAAGCTCCTCAGATGATATTGCTGAAGTCAGACCTTGAATAGCAAAGACCTGAATCACCTGAGGAGTGTAAATCATTTCTGAATGACTTAATAGGGCTTTTGTGTTTTTAAGAAACTGGGAAAAGAAGCTACCAGATATCAGAGAAAAAACAAAAGGAATATAGAAGTTTCTTTGGGCTCTATGGTGACAGATTCTATACTGATCTGAATTTTAAGACTGCTCAATAGCTTTGGAGATTATAGTTCCAATAGGAGACGGCATTCACAGATTTCCTGTCATTACTGAGTTGAGAACTGGAACCATCAGCTGGCACGCTGGGGACAGATTGGCATGACAATATGCCCAGAAATGAGAAGTGGATACCTCTGTGACCTTTATTTCTATTCAATTGAATAGAAATGTTGAGTAGAAATGTTGGAAAGCACACTGTAAATGGTTGGGAGGAGAGCCACCAATGGGGAATGACTGAAAAGCAGAAGAATTAGGTCAGATGAAAGTGCAAAACTGAAGAGTTCAGTAAATGTTAAGGTTGAATTATGTCTCCCAATTCCTGTATTAATGTTTTAACTTTCAGTACCTGAGAATATGACTGATTTGGAGATAGGGTATTTAAAAATGTAACTAAGGTTAAATAAAGTCAATAAAATTAGTCTTAATCTAATATGACTGGTGTCCTTATAAGCAGAGAAAACTGAGATGCAGATGTATACAGAAAGAAGATCATGCAAAGATAGGGAGAAGACATCCATTTATAAAACAAGGAGAGAGGCCTCACCTGAAACAAACCCTGCTACACCTTGATATCAGACATTCAGCCTCCGGAGCCGTGAGACAATACATTTCTATTGCTTAAGTCAGCCATTTTGTGGTACTCTGTTACATCAGCCTTAGTGAACTACTAGAGTAAATGAAATGGCATTTGGGTACTGCCTAGAATAATGGGATAAGAGTTCTGGTGTGACTATCTGGGCAAGAGGATTTTGTTCTGAAGTGATTACCCTGTTGGCACCATGAATGAGTATCTGGCGATGGTAGCAGTCCACAGTCTGGATGCTTGTTGTAGAGACAAAGAATTAGGACTCTTTATAGATTAATATTTGCAACAAAATACACATGTAAGGCACAACATTTAATAAAATATGCTTTCCTGTTCCTAACACAAACACATTACAACATCTCAAATGAATTAAAAACCCTGCTTTGTGATGATCTCTTGCCAGTGGTTTTAATACCAAGAAAGGAACAATTGCCATTCGTAATATGCCAAGAACGCAACTGCATTTTAGGACATTTTATTCTGCTCTCCGCAGAAGAGAAGGCCAAAAGGCAGAAATTAAATTAAAATCTGTTGATCAAAATCTTGACTTCTCTTCTAGAAATGTATCCACACATTCATAAGATTGGACGCTTTGCGGTTTTGTGATTTTCTTGACTAAAGCCTTTCTTGACCAATGTTCTAGTTTCTACTGACCCTATCAACGGTCTTATCTGGGAATTTCAGCTTTTAGATGTCATTACAGGAAAATGTGCAGACAGGCTCCTGTGGAAGAGGTGGTGAGCTCCATCAAATGCTTGATCCTGTCACCAGAAATACTCCACTTCCCCTGTGTTGAAGTGGCTCCTACACCTGGTAAATCTGTATAATGAGATAGTTTTCATAAATCACATGTAATCAGCACACAGGTTGCTTTGGCTTTTAACCAGAATGACATGTGGCTTAACTAAAACTGAAAACACAAAATTAATGATAGAAAAAGGAGTTTGTTTTGTTTCAAGCAAAGCCTATAAAAGAAAATTGAGTGTGTATGCTCTCTGGGAGAGCTAATCCTTTTGATTTAGTCTAAAAAACATTAAAAGATTTTGTTTATATTTTGAGTTATTGTATTGCAATAATCAGCAGAAAGTACTTGTTGATTGCCACAGGAGAACAGATCATTCTAGAATAATCCATATGGATTTGGGGATACAAAGGCAGAATGGTGCATGTGCCACTTCCTTCTTAGCACCAGGGAAGGTCCCAGCCTCATGGAACAGGCAACATCAAGGTGGAGGAACAACAGAATCTGGCTACGTTTGCCCAAGGGGGGCCTGTGAGGTGAAAGAGATCCAAAATTCCCTGAAGCCCTTGAGTGCTGGTCATGGACACCAGATGAGAATTAAAAATTATGCTACTAGGGTCCTCTACAGTATAGAATGAGAGGCCTGTAGATAAGGGTTGCCAGTTGTAGACATAGTGATGGTGGTGGTGGTGGTGGTGGTGGTGGCGGCGGCAAAAGGGGAATGCCTTAGACTGACCGTGCCCGAAGAACAGACCAAGGGCTGCACCAGTGCTGGAAAACTGTGGATGCAGCTAGGGTAAAGGAAAAGACCCAAATGTGGTAGGAAAAGATACCTCAGGGAAGGTCAGTGAGAGCCTGAGGAGAAAACAAGGACCAGAAGTCAATGAGAGGTCCCAAGCCCCACATGTTAACAAAGATGTGGTGTCATGTAACCTACACCCCTGCACTGGAATGTCATCCAAGAAAATGAAAAAATGGAAGGGGACTTGAGAAGAAACTTTACCCAGATCATAGTAAATTAGCAGGAAGTGACAGGATAAATAAGGAAGTGATCTAGTTATATATAATAGGTGAGATTAATCACATATCCAGTCTCTCACTATCCTCCTTCCTGACCCTTTATCCATGAATAAAAGTAGGATTTATGAGGACCTTCAGGTCAGTTATACAGAAATAAAAAGACGTATACTCTGCCTATTGTCATTGTATTATGGTAGTTAATTTTTTTAAAAGCTGCACTAAGAATTAGAAAGAAAAATTGCTTTTAGTTTCATAGCTCAGAAGGCCTGACTATTGCCTCCTCTCTGCTAATGAGAAAATCCTGCTCAATAAACGAGCCTCTTTTCACTCACACAGAGCACAATGGAATGACCCTTTTCAATAAATTTAAGAAGCTGTTACCTTAAAATGGAACAATAGAGATGTTACTTACATCCAGTTCCTCAGTGTTACACTACAAAATTAAAATATCCATACCATATCATATTAGAAAGATATAATGGTAGGAGGGGACAAAGCAAGGTAACTTCCAAGAGTCAGCATGTTAATGGGATCTTGTCACTTCCAAGAGTCAGCATATTAATGGGATATTTCAGCCTGAGAATGTAATTAACCTTGTTGAGTCCTGCTTTCAGTAAAATTCCAAGGAGTAAGAGATACAAAGCGAGCATCCTTCCCTGGTAACCTCACCAATTATGAAGGCATTAACTTGAAAAATGGTAGTGATGGTCTGCTCTAGGTAAGACTGTAAAACACTGTTTCTAAGAAGTCTTAGTTGTCAAATATCAGGTTTATGTCACTGAGCCTACTTTTTTTTTTTTACTTCTTTTCCTCATGAAATAATTTTTCTTTTCTTTCACAATCTCATTTTCTACATGTATTGAGTTTTAAGTCTTAAAACAAAGTCTAGACCACATGATAGTACCCAAATTATTTTCCTCAGTGCTTGCTCTACGTTGATGTCCACTCCTCAACTTGAGACTGTCCAATAATCAGATAGCGCTGTCTAGATGTATGACATTAGCCTTTTATGCAATGTTCTCTAAATTTCAAATTTTAAACATTAATGAGTTTCTTGATTTTAAATCAACTGGACAGATGCACTCTATATTACTCGTCTATAGGTATCTGCATAATTAAACTTGTGTAAGCTCTCTCCAGTCGTTTTGATGTCACGGGAATAAGGCAGCAGAAATTACTTGTCCAACCATGTAACTATACAGTCATTTCCTAAACATAAAAATTACTCAACTTATCTGTTTATTCATTAATACTCTTTAAATATTTATTATGTTCCAGGAAGCACCATAATACTAAGATGCCTACAGTTATATGAAGGAAGTAAAACATAAATAACTATGGTATCAAAGTGGTTATGGACATGGAACACGAGTGGTAGAAATAGCTACGAAATCTTGGGAAGAAATAAATAATTCCTGGCTTCAGTGATCAGAAAAGGCATTTCAGCCGGCCTTGGAGAATGAAGTAGGTTTTCACCAGCCTGAGAGATGAGATCCCCATATGGAGAAAAGCAGATTCTACACAAAAAGTAAACTTTTAAATGGAAACGACATGTGATCCAGTTCACATGAAACATGAGTAAATAATGTGAGGTAAAACTAAAAAATTTGCCAGATTTCAGAAGACCTTTTAATTCTCTTATATATTTATGAGCAATGAATTGTGAGTTAAAAAATTCTCCCATGTTCGTAATTCATGATCAAGATACCTCTAATAATCTACAGTTTCAAAAAGTTTGCATTTTTTATCTTCAGGCTCTCACAGAAAGTATAAGATCTAAACCAATATCTTAGAAGCTGAGGAAAAGCTAAGAGTTTTAATGATACATTTTCATTTTACCTGAAGTTTTTAAGTTTCATTATGTTTATTTGCCCTGTATTTTCTAGGCTCACTATTCCGTTACAGCTAGAAGACAAAATATAATGCAAAAATCATTCAATGAAACTTCTCATTCTAATTCTTAGGGTTTTCACCACTTTTTCTTGGTTACTAAAGAGGTAAAATGCATTCAATTTCTGTACTATTAACTTGCACAATTAAGAAATCTAATATACGAGACTTTAACCTATTGACCATTATAGCCTGATTTTATAGAGATATTAAAACCTAACTAAGCACATGCTTTGAGCTGAGTTTGCTTTCCAGAAGGCTATGTCCTTATAAACTATAGATTACATGGTTAATCTTGTACTGATTTACAGTACTGAATATATAAATGTCAACCTCCATTCTTTTTATTTTAGTTCCTTCAAATTTTTTGTATGTTACCACCACCTACAACTGAATGTATCTAAATTAATTTAATTAAAAAAATGGTAAGTACATAGGATATTTTAATTTAGATATTTTATTATTTTAAGAACAAATATTTTCTTTCTTTCCAGTGATCAATACTATGACAATATCTTTTACAAGAGTCAGGTCAGAGCACAATACGATGTTGACTTGTTCTGACTCCCCGTGTTTTAGTTGTCTCTTCAAGTCGAGAAACAACCAAGTTTTGTGTCTTGTACTATACAAAGATAACTCACATTTAAATGAAGTCACAGAATTTTAAGATCTTTATATAATTTGGTCGAGCCATTTGTTGAATCTATAACTGGGTCTGAATTTATTATTTAATTTATAAGGTTACTAGAAAAACATTTACCTAAAAAGGGTTAACTTAGAGTTTGGCAGACTTATCTCATAAGACTACAGCAGAAATCACTTGTAGGGTACGAGGCAGGGTTGGATGGCATGGCATATAAAGAATATTGAAGAGTTGGAACTTATGTCGTAGCAAACCATGTTTAAATTCCTAGAAAAAATTTTCCATGAACACTCATAACATGAAAATAAATAGAAATAAAGAAATGAGGTCCAGAAATTTTAAGTGACTCTGCAACACATGTCAATTTAGGGAGAAACTTGGGTTCGACTCTCTTTCTCTTTCCTGCTTTGTAGCATTTATTGAGTCTTTATATTCAAAGTGGAGGGGTTTTTTTTGTTTGTTTGTTTTTGTTTTTTTTTTATAAACACTATATTGTGGGGTCTAATTTTGTATTCCCATCTGACAATGTCTGCCTTGGTACTTTATACTATTTACATTTAAAGTGATCTTGATATATTTGGATTAAAATCTACCTTCTTTGTACCATTTTCTACTCATTTTTTTTTTTAATATGGACACACAGTGAGAAAGTATAGGAGTTTGTAGCAAGAAAAGGTAAGACTATGTAGGGTGAAAGGCCTGCTGGCAGTTCTCAGCCTATGATCTACAGGTTCCCCATGATTTTAGCCATGGAGAATGAATGTTTTTATTTTGTGTAGGGTGCTACTTAAAGACTCTATTTTTCTGTTTTCCCTTCACAGTGTGGGGAAATGGTTTGTTAGCAATCCCAGCAGAAATCTTCCTTTGTTCTGCAGGTTTCCTATAGTCTGGCTGCAGGGCTGATCAGCACAGTGCAGTCTCAGAATATAGCTTGATTTAACATTTAGTTCTCTTGCCTCCTCCCTACATTTTTTCCAAGTCTTAGATAATTGTTTTCAATAGAGAGAAACACATGTCCCTTTCCTTATGTTGGTTATGTTCTATACAGGGAAGCCAGGCAATAAATAAAAATGGGTAATAGGTAATTAAGGGAGTTCTGTGATGAAAATAAGATGATGTGATAGAAAGTGATGGGGGTGCGATTAGGTTGAGTGGCCAGGGAAGACATTACTGAGAAGGTCCTTGCTGAGTTAGGCCTAAGTGACAAGAAGGGGACAGATGGGCAAAGATCTTGGGGCAGATTATACCAGCATTGGGAATATTAAGTACAGAAATCTTAGGGCAAGAATGGTTTTGGTACTTTTGAGAAGCCAGTATGTGGCTAGACCAAGATAAGAAGTGAGCTGTAGGGAGCAGCCTGGTAGCACCCATCCTATTCTAGTCACTTGTCCTCTTTATATCTTATTTTCCTGTCTGATGTTGCATTAGATTATCTCTGAAGTCCAGTCCAGCTCTGATGTCTGGCACACTGTAGTTAGCATGTAATAGTAGAAAGAAATGGGCAGCCTGGTTCAGTGCTTATTCTGCTATTTCATTCTGTTCCTTTTTCACAGCATCCTGAGGGAGAGTGGGATGTATAGGAAGGATTGAAAACTTGGCTAAAGTGAGTTTTAAGGATATTTGTGAATTCCAATTATCCAAACTATTTCACTCTTACTAGACTTAAGCTCATGAAGAGAGGTATATATCTCTGTCTATTCTTGAAGGTAAAAGTGAGTCTATATTTGCTAAGTTAAAATGAAAACCTACTTCTTAGATATCTAAACAATTCTAAAAAATAATTCTAAAACTTTCAAGTGGGTATGTACACACTCCTTTATCATATTAACCACGATTATAGCACTTTCCAGTCCTTTTATCTCCAGACTGTGTATTCTTTGAAGGAATGTCTTGTTCCCCTTTGCGTCTGTAGCCCTATGTGTAGTACTTAGTAGATGCTCAATAAATATTTCTGAATGCATGAACCCCTACATTTCTTGCATGGCCTCCTGATATTTATCCATTTGTATAAGATTACAGTGTTACTCATAAATATTCAGTAAATACTTGATAGGAATGAATACATTAGAATTCATTGAATTGTTGGGTCGGCATTTTGATTTTCAAATTTCTCTATTTAGATAATCCTGTGCAAATATCTTTTTGCACAAGGTTTCCCCCCTTTATTTGAATTGTTTTCGTGGACTATATTCCCATAAGTGTAATTTTATTCATTTGACAATATTTACTGAGTTCCAAATATGCCAGGCAAAGTCATGGGTGTTAAGCATGGCAATAACATTTCTACTCTACTTTTGCTGCTTTGGGGTTTATAATTTTTCTAATTTTGCTCAATTTATAGGTTTAAAACATTTTCTTGGCTGTTTTGGTTTGCCATTTCTTTTGTATTTGTTATAGGCTAATGACTCTTCTCCTAAATATCTGCTATTTTAAAGGAGTGTCGACAACTTGTTGCCTTTATTTCCTTTACTCTAGGAATAGAGGATAACTGCAAAAGAGTAAAAACAAACCTTTTTTATTTATTGACTATATACTCTGTGCTACATTATAAATCCCTGTGACGATTTTATAACTACTAATTTGTGCTTCTTTATCCTTCCAACTTTTTCACCCAGACCCCCAACTTCCCTCTCCTCTGGCAATCACCAATTTATTCTCTGTATCTGGGAATCTGTTTTCGTTTATTTTGTTCTTTTGTTCCTTAGATTCAGCACATAAGTGAAATCATATGGTGTTTATCTTTCTCTGTCTGACTTATTTCACTCAGCATAATACCCCCTAGGTCCATCTATGTTACAAATTGTAAGATTTCATTTTTTACTAGCTGAGTTCCATTCTATCCTATATATGAACCATAACTTCTTTATCCAATTGTCTATTGATCGACACTTAAGTCGCTTCCATAACTTGGCTATTGTGAATAGCACTGCTGTGAACTTAGGGAGGCATAAATCCTTACAAATTATTGTTTTAGTTTTCTTTGGATAAACATCTAGAAATGAAATTGCTTGGTCAAAAAGTAGTCATTTTTTTGAGGAACCTCCAAACTGTTTTATAAAACGGTGTACCAATTTGCAATCTCACCAACAGCACACAAGGGATCCCTTTTCTCTACATCCTCGCCAACACATGTCTTTTTTATTTATTGATGATAGTCAATCTGACAGGTGTGAGGTGATACCCATTGCGGTTTTAATTTGCATTTCTCTGATAATTAGTGACCTTGAGCATCTTTTCAAAAGTCTATTAGCCATCTGTAAGTCCTCTTTGGAGAAATATGCGCTTAGGTCTTCTGCCCATTCTTCAATTAGATTTTTTGTTTGTTTGTTTTTGTTGTTGAATTGTATGTGTTCTTTATAAAATTTGTATATTAACCCTTTGTAAGATGTATCATAAGCAAATATCTTCTCTCATTCAGTAGGCTGTCTTTTCATTTTGTTGATGGTTTCTTTTGCTGTGCAAAACATTTTTAGTTTGATGTAGTCCCATTCGTTTATTTTTTCTTCTGTTTCCCTTGTCTGAGGAGATACATTCAAAAAGAAACTATTGTGAGCAATATCAGAGAGTTTACTGCCTATGTTTTTTTCTAGAAGTTTTAAGGTTTGGGGTCTTACATTTAAGTGTGCAAAACATTTTTAGTTTGATGTAGTCCCATTCGCTTATTTTTCCTTCTGTTTCCCTTGTCTGAGGAGATATATTCAAAAAGAAACTATTGTGAGCAATATCAGAGAGTTTACTGCCTATGTTTTTTTCTAGAAGTTTTAAGGTTTGGGGTCTTACATTTAAGTCTTTAAACCGTTTTGTTTTTTTCTTGCATGTGGTGTAAGAAGATGGTCCAGTTTCATTTTTTTTTTTTTTGCATGTATCTGTCCAGTTTTCCCAGCACCATTTATTGAAGAGACTTCTTTATCCCACTGTGTATTCTTGCCTCCTTCGTCATAGATTAATTTACCACATAAGCATAGCTTTATTTTGGAGCTCTTTACTCTGTTCCTTTGATCTATGTGTCTGTTTTTATGCCACTACCATGCTGTTTTGATTACTATAGTTTTGTAGTATAGATTGATATCAGGTAGTTGATACCTCCAACTTTATTCTTTTCCAAGATTGCCATGGCTATTCTGAATCTTTTATGATTCCATATACATTTTTGGATTATTTGTTCCAGTTCTCTGAAAAATGCTATTGATATTTTGATAGGGACTGCATTGACTCTATAAATAGCTTTGGGTAGTATAGTCATTTTAATGATGTTGACTCTACCTACCCATGAGCACGGTACATGCTTCCACTTATTTGTATCTTGTTCAATTTCTTTTTTCGATCTCATAAGTTTCTCAGAATGGATCTTTTACTTCCTGGGTTAATTTGATTCCTAGTTATTTTATTGTTTTTGATGAAATTGTAAATGGGATTATTTTCTTAATTTCTCTTCCTAATAATTCATCATTAGTGTATAAAAATACAACTGACTTCTGAATAATTTTGTATTTTATGACTTCACTGAATTTATCAGTTCTAAGAGTTTATTTGGTGGAATCTTTAGGGTTCTCTCTATACTGATTTTTTCGCTGTTTTCTCTCTAGTTCTTTTAACTGTAAAGTTAGATTTTTTTTATTTGAGATTTTTCTTGTTTCTTGAGGTAGGTAGGCCTGTATTGCTATACATTTCTTTCTTAGAACCAGTTTTGCTGTGTCCCATAGATTTTGAGTCATTTTGTTTTCATTTTCATTTGTTTCTAGGTATCTTTTGATTTCTTCATTGATCTCGTTGTTAACCCATTCATTACTTAGTAGCATTTCGTTTAACCTCCATGTCTTTGTGTATTTTCCAGTTTTTTTTTTTTTCTTGTAGTTGATTTCTAGTTTCATATCATTGTGGCTGGAGAAGGTACTTGATATGATTTCAGTCTTCTTAAATTTATTGATTCTTGTGTTGTGGCCTAACATGTGGTCTATCCTGGAAAATGTTCCATGTGCACTTGAGAAGAATGTATATTCTGCTGCTTTGGAGTGAAACTGAAAATATCAATTAAATCCATCCTGTCTAGTGTGTCATTTAAGGCTACTGTTTCCTTATTGATTTTCTGCATGAAAGATCTGTCCATTGGTGTCACTGGGGTGTTAAAGTCTCCTATGACAAGTGTATTATGTGAATCTCTCCTTTTATGTCAGTCAATAATTGTTTTATATATGTAAGTGCTCCTATATTGGGTGTGTATGTGTTTACTAAGGTTATATCTTCTTGTCGTTTTGATCCCTTTATCATTATGCAATGCCCTTCTTTGTCTTTTATTATAGCCTTTGTTTTAATGTCTATTTTGTCTGATATAATTTTTGTTACCTTAGGTTTTTATTTTCATTTCCATTTGAATGAAATATCTTTTTGCATCTCTTTACTTTCAGTCTGTATGCATCATTTGATCTGAGGTGGCTCTCTTGTAAACAGCATATGTATATATGCATGAGTATTGTTTTCTTATCCATTCAGCTACCTTATGTCTTTTGATTAGAGCATTTAATCCACTTACATTAAAAGTGATTATTGAGAGGTACATAGTCATTTTGCCATTTCATTATTCGTATTTATGGTTTTTTCTCCCTTCTTTTTACATAAGACCCCTTGACATTTCTTGTAATTCTGGCTTGTTGGTGATGCATTCCTTTACCTTTTTCCTGTCCGGGAATCTCTTTATCTCACCTTCAATTTTAATTGATAGTCTTGCTGAGTAGAGCAGTCTTGCTCGTAGGTTCTTGTTTTTCATCACTTTGAATATTCTGTGCCCATCCTTTCTGGCCTGCAAAGTTTCTGTTGAAAAGTCAGCTGACATTCTTATGGGATCTCCCTCGTAAGTAAACTAGCTGCCTTTCTCTTGCTGCTTTTAAAATTCTCTCTTTATTGCCAACATTTGGCATTTTAATGACAATGTGTCTTGTGTGGGTCTGTTTAGATTCATCTTCTTTGGGATTCTTTGTGCTTCCTAGACTTGTATGTCTATTTCTTTCTCCAGGTTAGGAAAGTTTTCTGTCATTATTTCTTCAAATGGGTTCTCAGTCCCTTGCTTGCTCTTCTCCTCGTATGAGAATTTATATTAATATGGCTAGGAATTCAGCTGTGTTTAATGTTTGTTGCACCTATAAGACCATGGCTTCAAATTCTTTCAGTGTCCATTGTTTTTGTTTTTGTCTCTTTTCTTGATTTGAGGGCTATTCTTGATACTATTCTTCAAGAAGTTCTCTGCCTTGCAGGTCTTGCAGGCCTTTTAGCTGTAATACACTGTTATACTAAATCTTGTTGGTGTGGTGGTAGGTATAGCAGATAAGAAAGTTTCAAAATATTTTGATTAAGTCTCAGCCATTTGGTGGAACTGTTTTTTGGAGCTGTGGCCTTCACATGTGTTTATGTCCTTCCGTCCTCTGCTTCCTTCCCTGGCTTCAGTGGTTCCAATCTGTTTCCTTGAAGTCCTTTCTCACTTGATACTATGCCCACCACCCCCCACCTCAGGTTAGTGTTGGAGTGGAGCAGAATTTCCTTCTCCTACTAGGATAAGGTTTCAGAATTTCCCTCTGAAAACTTCCTCCCCACTGGAGACAAGGTATTTATTGGGGAAGAGTCTAGGACAGTTTCTTTTCCCTTCCCCCTGCCAAGGCCATGAGGGGAGCTTTCTCAAAGTCTAACCATGAGGACCCGGTGTGATTCCTGAAGGAAAAGTTCAGAATGTGTAAGCATCCTCCTGTGACCCCAGGACTTTCTCTCTTTTCATCCTAGTCTGCCCTCAGCCTCCAGCAATTTATCATAGTTATTATTTAAATGTTCTTACCAGTTTATAGTGTCTATCATCTTCTGCTCCAGGTAAGCAATTTTGCCCCTGCCCACCCCCATGCTATATTTCCCTGGATGCACCTATCTCTACAGGTTTCAGGGAGGCAAGTTGACTTATGATCTCAGTTCTCTGGAGTCTAGGAAAGTTACTAATTTTCAGTTTGTCCAGGTTTTCTCATTGTAAGGAAGGGAATGATGAATTCCAAACTCTTTATATCATGAAGATAAAAGTAGACATCTCTCCTCTTCTTATCTTTAAGAATCTTAGCAAGTTACTAAATTTTTTTGATCAATGTTTTTTACCTGAAAAATGGGAATAAAGTGCCTTATTTCATGAAGTTGCTGTGAAGTAATAATCTTTAAAAATCATGTGCCATAATGAGTAGGGTCTCAATAGTCCTATCCCCATTCCCCATAATGTCAAGTAACCTGTTGGACTCAATTAAAAGGAATGATTATTGATTAGCCAGCATGGTTTTGAACTATGTAAACATGAAATATTTTTTATAGTGAAGTGGATTTTATTTTATAATAGCATATCAACTAGTTGTTCCACAAACTATATCTAAACAAAACAGAATAATTCAATAAATTACTCATTCTAGTAATGTGGTCTGCCTAGTCAATAAAATATACATGCATACTTTCCTAGGACTGCCGTAAAAATTACCACAAACATGGTGGCTTAAATAAACAAGCATTTATTCTCTCACAGTTCTAGAGGCTAGCAGACCAAAATCCAGTTGTTGACAGGTCCATGCTCACTGCGAGGCTCTCAAGGAAAATCTGTACTTGCTTCTTTCAGCTCTTGGTGGCTCCAGGCATTCTTTCTGGCCATGTAACTCCAATATTCACCTCCATTTTTACTTGGTCTTCTCTCTGATTTTCCTGTTTCATCACTGGATTTATGGCCTACCCAGATAATTCAGAACAACCTGACCTCAAGACCTTAACTTAATTACCCTTTTTTCCAAATAAGTTCATGTTCATGGGTTCTGGGAGTTAGTGTGTGGACATATTTGGGAGGAGGCCACAATTCAACCTATTAAAAAGTATTAGCTAAATTAGTTGTTGCACTGAGCCAATCTATCAGTCTGATCAAAGAATAAATCTTAAAGTTCTGTGTAAAGTTCTTGATTACCCTAGAAAAACAGAGGGGAGTGTTTTTATTACCATATCTAATATAATAGATTCCATGATACAATCATCAGGGCTAGATTCTCAAGGAAACATGATTAACCATATCAACTTACTGTTTTCCCCAGAGTGGATCATAATATTTTACCATCAGAGGCAATTCTAGATCTTTCCTTCAAATAGAGAGGAAGCAAATAATATGGTCCTTATGCTGTAAGTGGAAAATTAAGCCAGAAGAGTAACCCAGTTAATGTTTACAGTTTAATTAGAAATGCTGACAGAGAGACTTGCAGTGTTGGTAGAGCTCTTTATTAGTCTGTCAACATAGCTGCACCACTTCATCTTCTCCTTTTCTTTCTCAAATTTCAATCTGGGCTCCAGAACCAAAGAGGTTCTATTTTGCATGCATCAGTAACAATGAGGAATTTACACTTAGATATCCTCCTCTGTCACATCACAGCAGCTGCTTAGGAGTCCTCATCTACAGTGATTTCTGTTTTATTCTTTTCTGATTCAGTGTACATGCCAAGGGTGGGGTGCAGAGCTGGGTAAATAGGACAGCAAGGAGACAATAACATTCCATTTCGAGATAAACAAAAAAAGTAGTTTTAAAATCCAACGACAATTTTTCAAGTCTGTCATTTATTTTCAGAATGTTTAGATATTTTCTTGGCTATCATGCTTTGGCTTCACTTCTGGACATATGCATAGCATTGAAGAGCAAGCACACCTCTGATTGATGCAGAGCAATATGAAATTGAACAGCTTACTAGAAGGATGATTCCCAAGAACATTTATCCAATTTCAGAATAAGAACTAGGTATTAGCTGACTCAGTGATATGTTGACAGTTTTAGATTCTCTAGCCATAACTTTAAAACCTATACGAGGAAAAAGGAAGTGGTGGGTAAATTAGTAACTGAATCTAATGTCTTTTTCTTTACTGTTTAACAACTTATATTGAAACATTCTTAATGATATGGTAATATTCTAGTTTGGTACCTTAAGAAAATCTATTTAATTTCTTTCTGTTATCAAATAAGCATTAATCACTTGGTGGCCCACATCCATAGACCTAGTTTGCTTTTCAGTAGATAAACATGTGTTCTGTTCAACCTAAGCAAAATGATGGGAGAGGATAAACAGCGGAGCACCTGACGCGCCTAAGGTGGGCATAGGTTGCAGGCAGTGATAAGGCGGGCAGGTGCCTCATGGATTCTCTCTGATCCCTGCATGTTCTACTGTGCTATTTTAGGCAACAGTTTTAGATACAGAACACTGACCTAAGAGAACAATATTAGCTACATTTTTCAAGAATTAATTACATGCAAGGTTTTAGTATTCAAGACCTTGTTAATCTTCCCCACTGCCCTATCAGGCAACTGTTTTTAATTTCATATCATATATGACAGATATGGGACTTAAAAGGTTAAGGAACTTGCCAGTGTTCTCACTAAGCAGGAATTTATGGGAAAATCTGTTTGACTCCAAACCCCATACTCTAAATCATGAATGTACTATCCATCATGAATAATAAATAATACTTGTTTAGCACTATGGTTTTACACATTTAATGATTATAACAACTACAGAATGTAGGTGCTGACCAAGATGGCCATAACATTCTCCTCAGCTTTACTAAACCTTAGAAAAGCCTCCTCTTGACTCTTGGCCTCTGATCTCCTTTTTCTTAGAGCATTTACTTTAGAAAACTTGCAATTGTAATTTTTTCCTGTCCTTTTAAAATTATCATGAAAGATAGCACCTCCACATCCCAGTCTCTGTGGGAATATGGAGCCTAACCTTGGTGGGCACCTTGCTGAAACTTGTAAAACTACCTCTCATCATAAATATATGAGAAAGATTAATTTGTATTTGAGTAAAGCCAATTAGCAAATGCAGATGGTTTATGATCTCCCCATCTCAGCTCTTAAAAACTCTACCCCCATTTTTTTCAGTGGAGTCAAGCTCAGATTGCTTTCTGGTTTCTCTCCCTGTTTCGATAGCCTTGAATAAAAATCTTCCTTGCTTTTTAATTTGTCCAGTGTAATGTTTGTTTGGACCATTTTTTTAAATTACCATTTTATAGATGAGAACACTGAAGCACAAAAATGAATTAATTTACCCATGATCACACAACTGGTAGAGCCAGGACTAGAACCCATGCAGTCTGCTTTTGAGGCCATGTCTGAATCATTATACTGCAAAGGTAAATAGAATATTCACAGGGTTATGGGAAGGTTTGTGAAACCCAGCACCTTCATGTAATAGGTACTTAAGAGCTGAAAGCTGTGATTATGGAAAGGAAGAGGAAAATATGACTCGAGTCAAGCAGATCTGGTTTGGAGACAGGCAACACCTCTTAGCAACTTTCCAGCCTTGGGTGATTACAATATTAGTTCCTGAGGTTTGTGCTTACTCTGTTCCTTGTGGATGAATAGGAGTGCAAGTGCTCTCATTGCCTAGATTGATATTACCCCTACTCTTGATTATCTAACAGAAAGCAAAAACATCACTGAGAAATGATAGGCTAGTGTGTCTGTGACAATTTTGAATGACATCTCACCATATGCCTAATAAGTTCAAGAAAGAAATGTGAATGGACCATTTTCTTTCTTTTTTTAATTTTAAAATTATTATACCCCATCTACCTTCACCCTCTCCCCTACCCTCTGGTAACCATTAGTCTATTGTCCATGTCCATGAGTCTCTGTTTGTTTGTTCATTGTTTTTAGGTTTATATCCCATATATAAGTGATATCACATGATTTTCAACTTTTTCTGTCTGGCTTATTTTGCTTAGCATGATTATCTTAAGGTCCTTCCATGTTGTCCTCTTTATCCAGTCATCTATTGTAGGACACTTCGGTTGCTTCCATGTCCTGGCCACTGTGATAATGCTGCTATGAACATCAGTGTGGAAATATCTTTATGGATATGGATTTTCAAGTCTTTGGGGGTAATACCCAGTAGAGGGATTGCTAGATCATATGGTAGATTGATTCTTAGTTTTTTGAGGAACCTCTGTACTGCTTTCCATAGTGGCCATACCAAATTGCAGTCCCACCAGCACTGTATGAGGGTTCCTTTTTCTACACATCCTCTCCAACACATGTTATTACTTGTTTTATTGATTACAGCTATTCTAACAGGTGTGAGGTGGTATCTCATCATAGTTTTGATTTGCATTTCCCTTATAGCTAGTGATGTTGAGCATCCTTTCATATGTTTGTTGGCCATTTGTATGTCTTCTTGGAGAAGTGTCTGTTCAGGTCCTCTGCTCATTTTTTAATTGGACTGTTTGTTGTTGTTGTTGTTGCTGTTGTTGTTGTTGTTACTGTTGTTGTTGAGTTGTATGAGTTCTTTGTATATTTTGAATATTAGGCCCTTATTGGAGGTGTTGCTTGCAAATATATTTTCCCATTCAGATGGTTGTCTCTTTACTTTGTTGACATTTTCTTTTGCTGAGCAGAAGCTTTTTAGTTTGATGAGTCCCCTTCATTTATTTTTGCTTTTACTTCCCTTGCCTTTGAGGTCAAATTCATAAAATCTTTTTTATGTCCAAGGGCGAATGGACCATTTTCAAGACAAATAGACTCTAAATTCCATTTGATAGGTTTGAGGACACCAAATGAAAGATTTAATTATGAGGTACAAAGTTAAGTTCAGCCACAGAAACTAATATGTACACAGAGTACATAGTAAATTGTGGAGAGATATATATATTTATGCTCAAAAAAGACCTTGCAGCTCATTGATTTCAATTGGATATGACTTAAACCAGCTTTGTATTATGTCACCATTAGAAAAGCAAATGTGATACTCAGATCCTTTAATCAAGAACTAGAGTAAGACAAAGTGATGCTAATTGCTAATTAAGATGCTAATTTCCACCCATTTTCACTTTTGATAAATTGAGAGCAACTGATTTTAGGAAGTTTCAAGTGCTACAATAGTTTTTAATTCTACTGAGTCCTCAGGAATTTGCCTCAGGAGCCAGTTGGTTTCAGTTTCTATTATGAAGAATGTAAAAAGCTGAAAGGAAGAGATAATACCATGTCTTGATAGAGAGTAAAAACATATTTCAAATTAGGAAAAGCAAAGTATTTTAGGCCATGTAATGTGCTCTCAAATGTACACAAAAATTTGAGGATAGTAGCTTTCACAAGAAAGTGAAATTACACCATGGTTGGAGAGGGTAAGCCAGGGGTTAGTAGGTAGTCATAGTAACTAAAAGTGCTATGTAACCTTTATAGAAAGCTTACTAAGTGTCTATGAGTGATTCAAAGGCCTTACATGTGTTAGGCATAATCCTTACAACAATCCTTTAGTTAATAGGACTCCCATAACTCTGTGTACAACAATCCCTGGTTTACAGCCAAAAAAAAAAAAAAAATGTAAAACAGAGAGGTGCAATCATTTGCCCAAGGTCACACAGCTAGGAAGGTGAGATGAACCCATGGTCTGATACCAGGTTCATGTTCATAATCAACAAAGATGGCACGTACAGTGAGGAAGACAAGCAATTGTAATTTTGCATAAATGAAATTATCAAAGCGTCTAGGGCTCTTGGGGCTGGGGCAGAGAGCTCTTCATATTCTGTATTCCTGAAAATCACTAAAATCAAATTTGTGGGAAAAAAGATTATCTTTTTCTTTTATCTGTGCCTGGAGAACAAGAGAGATAAAGAATGTATAAAAATAGGAAACTGTGAAAGCATTTACTTGAATGGAGGAAACTAAAGTTCATAATAAGAGGATTTTTATTGTGGGAATGATTTCTAATGAACTCAGTCATCTGACGAAGCTACTGGAGAGGAATACATTCTTAGAGGTTTACTAGATAATTAACAAAATAAATACTATAAATGTAATTGATAGTGCACTAACTTTCTGGAAGTGCAGGCAGGCTGACATTAAACTTGAATCGCATTGGGATGACAAATCACTCAGGTGTAATGTCATCTAAATTCTTTACGCTATCTATTCAGCACATAGTATGAATAGCACATGGTGATGTAGGCATACATTCTAAACGTGGCAGTACTGGATGAATATTGGCAAATTGTGTCTTTAATATAAAACATATTTTCAACTTCTTTGTAGCATTCAACCATTTATAAATAATTAAGTGAGCAATTGTTTGTTTAGTGTCTGCTTTCACCATTCAAATATTAAGTTCTGGTTGAGTAGCAACCATATTTCTGACAATGAATCAGAAACGCAAGATAGCACTTACAATGAGGGAGAGATGCAATTGTAATTTTGCATAAATGAAATTATTTTAGATATTAAGTAATGTGAAGAAAATCAAGAGGATCCTGTGAGTGAGGGACTACTAGGTGAGAGGGGATCTGTTAACAACCTTCTCTTTGACCAAAAAATCACCTTATTGAATTGAAAGTGTCTACATTAAGCTGTCTACCGGGAGAGAGTTTGGAACTTATATTCAGTTTGTAGAAATAAATACAGTTGCAGTCTGTGCATCTATAAAGCTTTATGTTGCAGTATCATGCCTATTACACACCTAGAGATAATGTGTAGGTGGAGAATAGAGAAGTATAGCATACTACATAGCCCTATGCCACTGGAGTCAGTTCAATATTAGATTTTAATCCAGGAATGGAGACTGAGGATAAGATGGAAAAAGATGAGGAGAGTATGGTACCATAAATACAACCAAAGGAAAAAAAGTGTGTTTAACCAAAAGATGTTTAAAAGTCAAGTAAGATAAAGGCAAAGGAGGTGAAGACCAGTGAAAACCTAGACAGACACCGTTAGTTTTGTTGAGGGTACAAATACCTTTGGATAGGTAATAACAGAGGAGACAAGTTAAAACACAAGAGTCAACCACAATAGTCTTGTTTTTGAGGGGCTCGCAATCTGGGTAGCAAGACAGGACAAATCCACAAGATACATCACAAAATGGTAATTACAGTCAAGTCCCATCCAACTATGACCCGGAAGAGCCAAAGAGAAAGATGAGCAGGGAAAGCCAAGGAGAGCATCAAAGGATACAAGACTTGATCTGTGTTGTAAAGAAATCAGGAATTAGGTAAGTGGAGAGATGGAGAAAAATGTTACAGGCAAGGGGTTTGGCCAACATGAGCAGCTGGGCGAAACTAGCTGCTCCAATGAGCTGCAACACAAGATTTTTCTTCAGAATAATGGAGGATACGATGAAAGAGGTAGAGGTCAAGGGAATAAGGTTTCTGGAGATGGCTCAGCAAGACCAGGATGAGGTTTTTAAATGAGGGGAAAAAGCAGAAACTAGAGGATGATGTTCTACAAGGTGGTGCAAATCCAACCGTCTTCTCACTGACAAAATTACCGTGAAAAAAAGAGTAGCAATCTAGGCAAATAGATTGCCCACAATTTTGTTTAGCTTCAGACATAGACACCTGTATTTATTTTCAGTGCTCTTTTATGAAGTTAAAAAAATCATGTAATTATATCCATTCATTTTAAATATACCCCCCCCACCACCACCACACACACAAGCTAGCTTTTTATTTCTTTTAAAGACTGACATGAGGCTTGGAGTTGTGGTTTAAGACAATTTTGGTGACAAGTCTAACATTTTGGAAATGAGTTTCTACACTCTGCTATTTGAATGGAATATTCTGAATGCAGTGGCATGTGCAAAACAAGACATTTAATATCTCAAGCCTTGAAGATGAATGTTATAGATCTGAACAAGAATAAGCACCATGATTATTCAATTATCTTGCATCCCAGGGTCTTATATGCCATCAGGTTTCCCAGTGTGCTGATCTATTTATTGCTAAATTGAATAATTCCACCTAAAGGGGACAGTGTACTCTTACTGACAGATTGTCCCTAACTTCCCTGATTTCACAGCATTGATGCACAAATACGCTGTAAAGAAACAGTTCCTTGTGTGCATTGGGTCTGATGTAAACAGCAGCTGCCAAAAAAAGACTACATTAGCCTAATCTTATTTCATTTCATTTTGGTGGTATTCGCCTTTTAAAATACAATTGGTTTTGGCAATGTGTGAAACAGAAAGGCACAAATAACAGACATCTCCATTATACTGGTGATGGTTCTGCCGCTTTTTCCTGAAGGCTTTTTCGAATGATGTACAACATAACATTACAGCTTCCATGTTTGTCCAGGAACATTTGATTAAACTGTTGCACTGAGCGTAAAGATTACTCTTCTTAGATCATCACTTTCTCACTGATGTTTGGTACTTTATTTAAAGAAATAAGCTCAGTGTAGTGTTTTATCTCTTTCTCTGTCAAGACAATGGCAAAACTGGATTGACTGTGAGGTTTAAAAGTGGTTTCTTTTCTCTTTTACATCAGCATGATCTGTTGAGACAACAGATGCATTTGATACTAGTGAATAGATGTCCGTTTCTACTCTTCCCCAGAGCATTGGAATAACCTTATTTTAAGTTGGTCTAGTTTACTATAACTTATGCAATTTTAAAAAATGTACACACACACACACACACATACACACACACACCCCTCAGTAGATGGCACGAACTTCTATCCAGGTGTGCAAACCTAAACCTAGAGTCTCCTTGACCTCTCTTCCTCACTGCTCCCATCACCAGCAAGTCCTATTGGCTCTTTCAGTAAAAGAATGTCAAAACATGATTCTCTTCACCTCTGTCACAAGCCTAGTTACAAACCTAGTCACATCATTTCTCCCCCGGAATACAAACCTGGGCACCTTACTGGGTCTTCTAGTTTCTACTCTTTCTTCTAAAGCCGTTCTCCACATAGCAGCCAAAGTAATCTTTCAAAACTGCTCCGCTTTAAAAAATTCTCTCCACATAGTACTAAAGTTGAAAGCTGACGTTCTAAGGTTGTAATCAGGAGATGGTGGACTATATTTGGTTAGTCTAAGTCATACCACATCCCTTTGACTAAAAAGCACAGTGAGCTCCTCACAACACCACCAAACAAACCACATTGAATGAATTCTCCTTAAATAAAAGAGGGGGTTCTGATACCTAAAGAAAGAGGAAGGAATGCTCCATAGACAAAACAGTGGGTATGTATTATAACTTCTTAATGAAATTCTCATTGGATTGAGAAAAGTAAAAATGGTATATTAAATTTTTATGAAGGCAAATATATTTAATTTTATAAAGTTCTTTGTTTTGTACTGCCCTTTCTAAGTTTTTTCATGGTAATAAAATGCCCTTTTAATAAATTATAGTAATATCAGATTACAGTTTTCATTTTATGTTTTTATTGGCAAAATAAGATTAGTAACTCTAATATGTAATTTTATGTGCACATAATATCCAAATCTTTGGGAATCCTTAATCTAGAGCACACATTTCCAAAGTGCATTGTAAACTGCGATTGAAGTTGCCTGGATGGGAGGAATTTATTGACAAATATGCTCATAAGTGCTTGGTGAAGAAATATTTTTTTAAAAATATTCTTACTACAGAACTTCTCAGAACCTTAAAAATGCTCGTGTACATTGTGAACTCCAAAAAATAAAAATAAATAAATAAGATACAGTATACAGTACATCACACAACTATTTGACCAAGGGATTCTTTCATGAAGAATCATCTTAACAGACTTGTCCTGGAAACTGTTAATCTAGAGACTCATGAAACACTTCACCGTGTATTTGATGTTTGCAGGTAAGTATAAATGCATCATTACACTTTTTTATAGAAAGAGACACAACTGAAATTAAGATGTAAATTCAGACATTGTGTCAATAATATTTCAAAATATTATTTTCTTAGCTTGACCTGTACATTTGTGAAAAATAATTCCTATTCACATGCTTAGATTTTCACAAGTGACTTTAAAATGTCAAGCCATTGTATGAATTTAAAAAGGATCTTTAGATCTTTACTGAAGTTGTATTACTGTTGCCAGAGTAACTATCAAGTATCCCTGGGTAAGGGAAGACAGACAAATATCTCTTTAGTACCAGGCATTGAATAAAGCAAAAAGCTTGGAAATGTGTAATGGAACAGGGTGTTACCAAACTATTGTCCTTGTTCCTGTAAATTAGAGCTAACAAGTTTCATTTGATGACAAAGAGTCATGAGACAGTTACACAGCTCCTCTCAAAAAAATAAATAAATAAATAGTTTAAGAAATACCAAGTATCATTATGCTTTTTGTAAAATTATACTGGTTACATAACAGAACACAAATAGTTTTATAATTAGCACTTGTTTATAGATGTCTTATGCTATGTCATGGAATGGCAAAATGAGTTCTGATTTATTCATTCACATAGAATTTATTGAGGCCATGTGGAGAAGTGAGAGAGCCAATATACTTATATTAAGTAGACTGGACAAGGGGCAAATAATTAAAACCAACACAATGATGGATCAATTCATAAACATCTCTATTATTGATAGAAAATGATTTAGAAAACATGGAATAATACTTATACAGGAGATTAGGGTCATCCACCATATTTCCTTCTTTTTTCTTTCTTTTAGCCCTCCAGTTCTTCTCATGATTAGTATTAACAGATACTCAGAGTAGAATAAACTCTTTTTTAAGAGAGAAAGCAGTGAATGGCAGGGCCCGAGGCTAAATTTTATGCTGCGATCTCAATGCAAGAGAGGCTGTAGGTCTCAGGATGCGATGGGGAGAGGCACCATCTCTTTCTGAGGTAGTGTTTGGTGGCAAGGAGTTAGTTAGAAGAGCAAGAACAGGTCATAGCACATGGGAGTCAGGTAATGTGTAGCTCAGTTCTTGCTCTGAAATCAAGCAAGGTGACATACAGGGAATGTCCATGTTCACCCGTAGGATTTCCAGACCACAAGTAGACAGGGGTGCAGGATTTCTCCAAATATGCATACAGTGCATTTATCTTTGAGCACAAGGATCAGATAGAGGATATTAACACACACACACACACACACACACACACACACACACACACACAGAGTAACAACAAAAATAACACTCTAAGGTCATTTCAAAGAAGGATCCAGAGAAGGGAACATCATTTCTGGTAGGGATGGTTAGGAAAATGTTTAAAACTGGGGTAAAGTTCAAAATACCCTCAAACCTCCACCTTCATTACTACCACCATCACCATTAACATGATAATCACCATCACCACTACCACCACTATCATCATCATCATCATCATCATCATCATCATCATCGTCATCATCACCATCATAGTAATCATTATAGTAATCATTATAGCTAATATTTAATAAATCCTGTTTCTATTATTTTTCTAAACTCTTTACATCAATTAACTATTTCAATATAACCTTTTTTTCAAAATTCCAGCTGAAATGCAATTTCCCCCAAAGTATGTCCCTGACTATCCTGCTCTCATTCCCTTCAATGTGATTTTCTCTTCCTCTGTAAACTCAATTCTTCAGTGGCAAAGAATATTATTCCACATTGTGATATAGATGTAAGTTACTTATTTACTTTCTTGAAAGGCATATTGTGCCTGATTCCTGGCTATGTCTCATTGCCTTAGTATATTATTGCCTTACTATATTATTATAATATGTATCATTACTAAATTATTATACAATATTTTTTTGGTAAGTGAATAATTAAAAAATAATTCCCAATGATATATTTTTAAGATTGACTCTCATTTTGAAATACAAACATGTCTTTAAGCTATATCATTCAAAGAAGTCAATTAATTACCTTCATCTATCTGTCAAACTGCATGTCTCTAAAATTCCTAGAAAATAATGGACAAATTACATATGTATCTGATGTCAGTTGTGATACCAAAGTAAGAGCTGATCATTAGCACAATGAAAGAAACACACATATGGAGAAGTGAGTAAAAGTATATAGCACATTAAAAGAAATATAGAAAAAAAGTGCTATTGGACATTTATATTATACATTCTTGATTTGCAAACTTTTATTCATAAGTTATCCCATCTAAGGTAGGAAAAGCAAAGAAGTGTCATCTAGAAAATAGCTTTGCCTTAGTCATTGGGTGCTTCATGTGGTGGCGGTTGTTGCTATTTATTACATCAAAATTCTAACTCTAAAGCCCTTACTTACTTAGTGTACTTTTCATTCCAAAAATGCCTTTGCCCAGTTCAATCTGAGCAATCAACAGAGTTCTCCTAAGAAGCTTGTTAAGTTAATCGATAAATGCTTTACTGATCCTTTTTATAAATATGAATAATTGGGAACAGGGATTCAAAGCGCACTGTAGCAGAAGCTAGCTAACTAAATCCTCCCGGACACATAGCCCATGCCTGCCTGGTTGTGACTATGTAATTGAGAACCAGCCAAGGTAAGGTGAGCAGAATTTTTCAGGTCTGGTCCATAAAAACCTCCCATGTCTGAACCTCCAGGCATTTTCAGTATACTGACAAGCATAGTGATCATGGAAGCCACATACTCAAGTTGAAGAAAAACACAAGATGGAAAAAGCCTAAGCCCCTGAATTACAACCCGGAAGAGAGCTGATTAGGAACAACTGTTTTGGACATTGTATAAATAAGAAAAAATATGTCCATTAAAATGAACCAACTAATGAACTAAGATTTGAGGATTTATTTATTAGAACAGACAAGGTTACCTTAACTAACACATTATATATGCGAGTGGGATGTCACTGTAATAGAAAACTTAAATTGGCTTGGTCATGTGGTACATGGTTAGAAGTTATGTATCGGAGGCTGGAAAGATGGAGATCTGTGTTATTTGGTAAGTCTGTCACCTTCAATAACTTAAAAAAAAAAAACAAAAACAAAACATCTAAGTGCTTAATTAGCCTCTAACTTGGAGGAAGTGAATGGAGAAAATTAGAGTCTTGGGTATTTACTAGCATTGGATACCACTGGCAAGTTTTAACCTCCCCCCACCCCCCAAAAAAGTGATCTCAGGCAAGAATTGGTTAGTTTTCAAGCAGAGTGAGATGAAGCTAGAATTTAAGTGCCTTGTTGCATTGGAAAATGCAGGCTGTTTATGTATAGCAAATAGCAAAAGATAATACTGAAAAATTTGAGTAAAAAAATATTTCAATTGGAAAACATGATTCAGCTTTGCAGCAAAAACCAGTTTAAAGATGTTCCCTTCCCACTCATGCCTGCACTTTCACAAAGCCACAACACATCCGCAATTAAGTTGAGAGAGGCAATGGGCCAAGGAAGCAAAGAAAGCAGATTTAACACACGTATTTAGTAAAAAGTTTGGCTATGATTGCTGGCATGTGGAACTCAGTAGAAGAAACATCAGAAACTCCTAAGTTTTTGAGGAAATTATCTTGCCAGAAAAAAAACCTTGAGCATAGATTTTGAAGCATCTGATTGTTTGAACCTTAAGACAATGTTCAGTTCCCCAGATCTATACCAGCAGGCAGTGGGCAATAAAAGGTAGGCAGCCCCTCGGGAGAGACTATTCTGCAATATCCACTTCTGATGCAACCATAGAGAATAAAATACCTCATTATTAGGAACTAATCAACAAACTTCTGCTACTTCTAAGGCCGGGCCTTTCCCAATACCTGCCCAGCAAGAATAAGTATTTGCTTTGGTGCAGGGAATGCTGTGTGCCTCTCATTCTTCACTTCTCCAAATAGAAGTTTGCAGTGGTTTTATCCTTTCTCTACTGCAGAATTGAGCATTGATTTGAGATGGTGGGCAATGAGGAGGGGAAAATTAATTGTCTTTCTGTTCATAGATAGACCACGAAAGAGCTGCATATAGTTCGGATGGAAGGTTGTGCATCACTAGAGGAATCCTATTCTTTGACCTAGTGGCAGAACGGGATTTTGATTTATCTTTGCCAAGCAGAGGGTCATAAGTATATTTCACATGTAAAGAGAAAAATGAAACAAATCTGAAAAACAGAAAGTAGACCATGGAAGATATTGGCAGCTGATCACTGAATTTATTTCTTCTTTTTCCTTGGCAAGCAGCTAGACAAGATTTCTCATGATCCTTTGCAATTAGTCGTGGTATATAACTGAGTTTCAGCTGTTGGAAATGAATGAAGTGATGTGTGCTGCTTTCTAGACATGGCCAGTAAAATATCCTGCATATAAAACTCCATGTTCTTTCCCTTTTTAGGTTGATGAAAACAAGCCAGAGACTTTGAAAGCTACCTGGTGACAATGGAAGAGCTACAAGATGGAAGAACGCTGGATCCATGAATCGTCACTCAGAGGAGAGCTGACTGCTAATCACAAACATCTGCTTTGGAGTTTATATGTGTAATAAATAAACTTCTATTTTGTTAAGAACTAAGATTTAGGGATTTTGCTGTTACAGCTGACAGCATAGCCTTAATAATATGTTCATACCTGTGTTAATAGAAATTGAATGTAAAGTTATTTTAAGTGCCCAACTGCTGTTTCTCTTAATATGCTATCCTAAATCTCACTATGATGATACATGAGGAAAGACAGAAATTAGTCATGACATTTTTAATGTTTATTTTTCAATTACGGTTGAGATACTATATTGGTTTCAAGTGTACAACAGCGATAGACATTTACATGCTGTATGAAGTGATCACCCCAATACTAGTGCCCATCTGACACCATGCATAGTTATTACAATATTACTGATTATATTTCCTATGTATGTAGCTATATCCCTGTGACTAATTTTGTAACTGGCAATTTGTACTTCTTAATTCCTTTTACCTTTCTCATCCATCCCTGAATCCCACTCCCATTTGATGGCCATTCATTTGTTGTCTGCATCTACAGGGTTATTTCTGCTTTGTTTGTTTGTTTATTTTGTTTTTATTTTAGATTCCACATATAAGTGAATTCATATGATATTTGTCTTTTTCTGTCTGATTTATTTCACTTAGCATAATACTCTATAGGTCCACTCCATGTAGTCACAAATGGCAAGATTTCACTCATTTTTTTTTTATGGCTGAGTAATATTCAAATGTATATATGTATCACTACTCAATGCTTAAGTTGCTTCTATATCTGGCTATTGTAAATAATGCTGCAATGAACACAGGGTTGCATATGTCTTCTCGATTTAGATTTTGTTTTTCTTTGGCTAATTACCCAGAAGTGAAATTGCTGGGTCATATGGTAATTCTAATTTTTTATTTTTTGAGGAATCTTTATATTGTTTTCCATAGTGGCTGCACCAATTTACAATCCCACCAACACTACATAAGGATTCCTTTTTCTCCACATCTTTGAAAACACTTGTCTTTTTGATTTATTGATGATGGCCATTCTGACGGGTGTCAAGTGATATCTCATTATGGTTTTAATTTGTATTTCTCTGATGATAAGTGACATTGAGCATCTTTTCATATGTCTATTGGCCATCTGTATATTCTTTGAGAAAAGTCTATTCATGTACTCTGCTCACTTTTCAATCAGATTTTTTTTAGTGTTAAGTTATATGAGTTCTTTATACAGTTTGAATATTAGCCTCTTATTAGTTGTACCATTGCAGAATATTTTCTTCTATTCAACATGCTGTTTCTTTTTGTTTTGTTGATGGTTTCCTTTGCTGAGCGAAAACATTTTAGTTTTATGTAGTTACATTTGTTGATTGTTTTCTTTTGTTTCCCTTGTCCAGAAGACACACCACCCCCCAAAAAATGTCAAGCAGTTTGCTGCCAATGTTTTCTTTTAGGAATTTTATCATTTTAGGTCTTATATTTAAGTCTTTAATCCATTTGACTTTATTCTTGTATAGGGTGTAAGCAGATGGCTCAATTATATTTTTTTGCATGCATCTGTCTAGTTTTACCAACACATTTATTGAATAGACTGTCTTTAATCCATTGTATATTCTTTCCCTCTTGTCATAGTTTAATTGACAATATAGGTGTGGGTTTATTTCTGGGCTTTCTATTCTGTTCCATTGACTTATGTGTCTGTTTTTATACCAGAACTATATTGTTTTAATTACTATAGACTTGCAGTATAGTTTTATTAGGTAGTGTGATACCTCCAACTTTGATCTTTCACAGGATTGCTTTATTTGGTGTTTTTCGTAATGCCATACACAGTTTAGAATATTTTGTTCTAGTTCTTTTAAAAAATGTCATAGGTCTTTTGACAAGGATTGCATTGAATCTGTAGATGGTTTGGGTATTATGAACATTTTGACAGTGTTAATTCTTCCTAGCCATGAGCACTGTATATTTCTCCATTTATTTATATCTTCTTTAATTACTGTCTTCAATGTCTTATAACTCTCTCTATATAGGTCTTTTACCTCTGTGGTTAAGTTGATTCCTAGGGATTTTTTGAGATTTTTTGGTATTTTCTTAATTTCTCTTTCTGTTAGTTTATTAGTGTAAAAAAAAGGTAAATGGTTTTTGGATATTAATTTTTTAACCTGCTACATTACTGAATTCATTTATTAGTTCTAATAGCTTTTTTTTAATCTTTGGGGTTCTCTATAGTATTGTATCATCTATAAATAACGACAGTTTTACCTATTCCTTTTCTATTTGGATGCCTTTTATTTCTTTTTCTTGTCCAATTGCTGTGTCTATGGCTTCCAATACTATGATGAATAAAGACAGTGAAAATGGACATACTTGTCTTGTTCCTGTTGTTAAGAAAAACGCTTTTAGCTTTTCCCCATTGAGTATGGTATTAGCTGTAGGTTTGTTATAAATGGTCTTTATTATGTTGAAGTATGTTCATTCTATCTCTTCTTTGCTGAGAGTATTTTTTTAATCATAAGTAGATGATGGATTTTGTCAAATGCTTTTTCTGCATCTATTAATATGATCATATAATTTTATCTTTTATTTTATTTGTGGTGTATCATGTTAATCGATTTTATGGATATGAAACCAGCCTTGCATCCTGCTAATAAATCCCACTTGATCATGATTCATGTTCTTTCGTTGAATTCAGTTTGTTAATACATTGTTGAGGATTTATATATATAAAATTTGTAGTGTCTTTGGTTTTTGTATCAGGGTAATACTGGCTTCATAAAGAGGTTAGGAGACTTCCACCCTTTTTAATTTTTGAATAGTTTGAGAAGTATAGTTATTAATTTTTCTTTGAATGTTTGGTAAAATTCATCTGTGATGCCATTTGGTCGAGAGCTCTTTTTTTGTTGTTGGGAGTTTTTTTCATTTCTAATTCGACTTTGTTAATGATGATCGGTTGGTTCAGATTTTCTGTATCTTCCCAATTCATCCTTGAAAGAATGCATGTTCCTAGGAATGCATTCATTTCTTCCAGATTGTCCAATTTGTGAGCATATAAGTGTTTATAGTATTTTCTTATAACGCTTTGGATTTCTGTGGTGTTAGTTATCACTTATCCTCTTTTTTTCTTTATGAATATGATTAAAGTTTTATCAATTTTGTTTATCTTTTTAAAAACAGCTCTTGGAGAGACTCATCGACATAAACTATAGGCTAGTGGTTGCCAGAGGACTATAAACTAGTGGTTACTAGTCCATTGACCAAATGTATGATTTGAAGTCATTGTTTATTTGTTGAATTTTTGTCTGGATGATGTATCCATTGATGTCAATGGGATGGATATTGATGTTAATGGAGTGTTAAGTACCCTGCTATTACTGTATTACTGTGGTTCTATCTATGCACATCCATTAACATTTGCTTGATATATTTAGGTGCTCTTATGTTGGATATGCAAATGTTCATAATAGTTCTGTTTACTTGTAAGATAGATCCTTTTATCATTATGAAATTCCCATCTATGTGTCTTGTTACAGACTTTGTTTTAAAGTATATTTTGTTGGATGTAAGTATCATTACTATAGCATATTTTTTCATTTCCATTTGCATGAAATTTTTTCCATCTTTTTTACTTTCACTCTGTGTGTCTTTCAGCATGAAGTGGGTCTCTTATAGACAGCACATATTTGGATCTTTTTTTATATCAATTTATCCACCCTATGTCTTTCGATTGAAGTATTTAGTCTACACTTAAAGTAATTTTTGATAGGTATGTAGTTATTGTCATTTTATTTTTTCTGATTGTTTTGTAATTCTTCTGTATTCCTTTTTTATTCTCTTGCCTTCTTCTCTTGTATTAACTTTCTATAAAGTTATTTTCTAATTCCTTTCTCTTTATTCTCTGTATATCTCATAAATTATGGATGGGGTTATCATGGGCTTCATATATACCAAGCTATGTTTCTTTTTTTTAACATTTTATTTTTAATTCCCCGCCTCCTCTCTGGTAACCACTAGTCCATCATCCATGTCCATGAATTTCTGTTTGTTTGTCCTGTTTGTTCTTTGCTTTTAGGTTTATATCCCACATATAAGTGATGTCATGTGATTGTCAACCTTCTCTGTCTGGCTTATTTCGCTTAGTATGATTATTTCAAGGTCCATCCATATTGTTGCAAATGGCAGTATTTCATCTCTTCTTATGGCTGAGTAATTTCGAATATGAGTTTTCAAGTCTTTGGGGTAAATACTCTAGTAGAGGGATTGCTGGATCATATAGTAGATCAATTCTTAGTTGTTTGAAGAACCTCCATACCACTTTCCATAGTGGCTGTACCAATTTGCAGTCCCACCAGCAGTGTTATGAAGGTTCCTATTTCTCCACATCCTCTCCAGCATTTGTTATTACTTGTCCTGTTGATTGTAACCATTCTAACAGGTGTAAGATGATATCTCATTGTGGTTTTGATTTGCATTTCCCTAATCAAGCTATGTTTATAGCAGTCTATTTTAAGTTGATGGTCACTTAAGTATGAACACATTCTAAAATTACTACAATTTTTAATTGCCCTCTTCATATTTATTTTTTGTCATCATTTTTACTTTTTTTCTCTGTATTTGTGAGTATCCCTTAATTTATTGTTGTAATTACAAATGATCTTCCTACTTTTGTCTTTTAATCTTTGTACTAGCTAGATAGTTGGTTGATCTACTCTTTTTACTAAATGTTTGCCTTTGTCACTGGTAATTTTTTTCTATAGTTTATTATTCATATTTTTAATATTTTCTTTTTTCTTAAAGAAGTCTCTAACATTTCTTGTAATACTGCTTTAGTGAGGATGGATTACTTTAGCTTTTTTTTTTTTTTTTTGTCTGGAAAACTTTCTATCTCACTTTTAATTCTAAATAATTGCCTTGCTGGGTAGAGTAATCTTGGTTGTAGGTCTTTACTTTTCATCACTTCGATGATATTATGCCATTTCCTTCTGGCCTGCATAGTTTCTGTTGAGAAATCATATTTTTATGCGAGTTCCCTTGTATGTAATTATGCTTTTCTTTTGCTATTTTTAAGATTTTTTTATCTTTAAATTTTGTCATTTTAATTATAATGAGTCTTGGCATGGGTCTCTGGGTTCATCTTGTTAGGGACTCTCTTCGCTTTATGGATTGTATGCCTATTTCCTTCGCCAGGTTAGAGAATTTTTCAGTCATTATTTCCTCAAATATGTTTTCAATTCCTTGCTTTCCTTCCTTTTCTCCTTCTGGTACCCCTATGATATGAATGTTATTTTGCTTGATGTTGTACCAGAGGTCCCTTAAACTATTCTCATTTTTTAAATTATCTTTTCATTTTGCTGTTTCAGTTGAATGGTTTCCTCTATTTTGTCTTCCAGATTGCTGATCTAATCCTCTGTTTCATCCTATCTGCTGTTGATTTCCTCTAGTATATTCATTTCAGTTATTGTATTCTTCACTTCTCACTGTTTTTTATTTGATTCTATCTCCCTTTTTATGTTTACTATCTCTTTAAGTTCTCACTGAGTTCACCCATTTTCTCTCTAAATCCACTGAGCATTCTAACGTCCAGTATTTGAGATCTTTATCTAGTAGGTTGCTTGTCTTCATTTCATTTAGTTGTCTTTCTGAAGTTCTGTCCTGTTCTTTAATTTGGATATGTTTCTTTGTCTTGTCATTTCGGGTAACTCTTTATGTTTGTTTTTACGTATTAGGTATATCTGTTACACCTCTCATTTCTGACGGAGAAGTCTTTTGTAGAAAATGTCTTGTGGGGCCCAGGTATGCTGTCTTCCTAGTCATCTGAGACAGGTGTTCCAGAGGTGTCTCCTGTTTGGGTTGTATGTGCCCTCCAATGTTGACACATCAGTGGGTAGAGATGACTCTCAGGCTGACTGGCTGCAAGGGCTGGCCATGACAACACTGAATGAGATTTTGTGCATAGGCCGATCCTGTGGAGCAGGAGTCACTTTATCCGGGCTCTAATGCCAGCTGAGTCTGCCCTTAGGGTGTGTTGTTTCTGGAGCTGGTTGGGTGGTGCTCTGGTACAATCTGAAGCTTGCCACCAATTGTATTTGATCTGGAACTACCTAGGAGGACTATAGTTCTAAGGTCAGCTGCTGTATTTGACAGCCTTGTGATCATTTGGAAGGAGTGACAATGTGATCTGCAGTTGTTTGCTACCTGTTCAGGGCTTGGAGGCACTTAGGAGAGGTACATTCTGAACCGAGGCAAGCTGCCATTGTGCCATACTTGGGATTCTTTGGTGGGCACCAATATGCAAGCTGTGGCCAGCTGCCACTTCTAACTGATTTGTGGCCACATAATTAAAACTACATAACAGGCCAAGACTGGATACCGTTTATGCCAGACTTGGGGCTACCTGATGGGAGTTATAATGCGAGTTGTGCTGGGCCTGGACCTACTTAGCAATAGCTACAAAGCACACCAAGGTATGTTGCTTCTTGTGGACCTTTAAGAGATTTTGAGATAGTCTATAGAGTGAACCGAAGTAGGCTGCTTGTGTGGAGGAGCCTCTGGAGAAAGCTTGGGCTGAGTGAAAAAGCTGTGTGGAGCGAGGTTTCAGGGAGTCACAAGGGCATGGTGAATTGTGTTAGCCAGGTTAATAGAGAGCAAACATTTGACACCCCCATATGACAAATCTGCTTAGGGGAAAGGAGGGCTTAGCAAAGGAATGATGGTGCCTGCCAGAAGTTTCAACCTTGGTGGAAGTTTCTCTGATCCCTATATCTCCAATCCTCACCATAAAGTTAGTCAATTTAGTTCCTCTCCATATGTCTTAGTTGCTTTTTGAGCTTCTTTTCCTGCTCTGGAGCTTAGATGAGTGAGTTTTGACCACATGGATTTGTATGACGGCCCTTTTAGAACAATGTGTTTCGGTCTCCTGTTTTGTCTTTTTCAGTTGCAAGCTCCACTGGTTTCCACAACCAGAGATATGAGAACTCCTCTTTCTGTCACTGTTGCAACTTTCTGGGGAGCCCAGTTTGGGGTTGGGGCCCCTCGCTCCTCAGGGGGGACCTCCACAGCCAAAATATCCCTCTCGGTTGTTAAGTGCCGCACTTTGGTTGTGGGATTTCCCTGTTCCATGTAGCTGCCCTTCTTACCAGTCTCAGTGTGGCTTCTTTATATCTTTAGTTATAGGAGTTCTGTTTAACTAGTCTTCAGGTGATTCTCAATGATAGTTGTTCTATAGTTCAGTTGTAATTTTGGTGTAATTTTGGGAGGAAGTGAGCACAGAATTTACCTACTCTGCCATCTTCACCAGAAATCTCAGTCATCTGCCTTCTTAAGACAATTTTTTACCTGCAGGAAAACTATGAAGAATAATTCAAGATGGCTACATCTCTAAGCCCCTCTTGGCCTTTTGGTGTTTGCTATAAATAGAGTTCATTCTTTAGGAAGCCTCTAATTAAATCTTGATGTGATATAGCCACTGGAAAAGTAAAGAAGAATCATTTATGCCCAAACCACTAGATTAAGATTCTTTTCTAAAGAGTTTTATTAATTTTTACAAATGGGCTTCTAAATATATTTGACATGCATAGGCATGGATCATTTAATGAACAGCTTTTTCTACTGAATGTCCTTTCTTCAAGGTTCTTTTATAAGAAGCTTGACATC
The DNA here is from genome assembly GCF_000325575.1 of Pteropus alecto. NCBI lineage: Eukaryota > Metazoa > Chordata > Mammalia > Chiroptera > Pteropodidae > Pteropus > Pteropus alecto. Next base: position 723,550 of record NW_006443262.1, on the reverse strand, counting down.
TGTAGATAATTATGAAAAATTATGTAGAGTCACATTTTCCCCTTTTAAAAAAACTTTCCCTGTTCTCAGAAATTTTACCCTGGCTAACAGAAATAACTAAATAACTAACAGAATATATTATTCCTCCATAGGAACATGTCTCTACAACTCTTTTTTAAGTAAAATTTTCATATTTAACCAACAGGACTGTGTGTGCATAAATTCAATTAAATACATATTTCAGAATCAAAAGTAGATATGACTGTGCTAGGATTCATAAATTCAAAGTTTAAATTGTGAAACTCTCAGAAAATATATCATAACTTTTAAGATATATTTTTATTTTGATGATTAACTTTTGAAAGAAAAAATACTTCTGAAATACAGAATGTTGAAAGAAGCTTATTAATTTTATTATTTCAATTTTTAGTTTTATGAACTCTAATCTATAAAATATTACTGGGAAGTAAGTTTTACTATACTAATGATCTTTCATTAAGGTAAAATTATTTCAAATAATTTCAGAATTCAATTTGGTATTACATACTTTCTACTTTCTCATTGCCTCATTTCTTGTATTATTAACTTGAAATGCTGACCTGAAAAAAATAACTACAAAAGCTTATCTGACTTTATGTCTTTCAGCAGATGTGTACTCAATCTCTCTTATGAATATTTAATATACAAGTGACCCATAAAATATTGCAGCTCAACCCCCTATCCTGAGGTTTAGGCCAAATTGCCAACATTTTCTGCAGTCGGAGTTCTCCCTGTCTAGTGACAAAGGGGCCTTTATTACATTGACCCTTAAACTCCCATTTCCCCCAATCATTCAATGCAGATGTCCACCAGACATCAGACTTCAAACCAAACCAATTTCACATTTATAAATTCCCTATCACAAGCAAGGCAAAGAGGAATATGAGGTTCAAGTTACTTACTACACTTGAGATTCAGGGGCTCTATTTACTCAGACTTAGGGGTCAAAAGCTCAGGACCATGGTCTTGAGCTAACCTTTGGTAAAGCAGAAATGATATCTTTGGAGAACTGTTTTACATAGACTTAGAATTTCTTGAGCATTGGAAGCATATCTTATTTGTAGTATCTCTAGAACCTATCAAGTATTGGGGCATGGTGTAAAGTCTGTGGGATGATTTAGTGAATAAAGAAGCCAAGACATCCTTGAACAACCATAGAGATTGATACTACAATGGAATACCTGTTATTCTTAAGTTAACTGTTATCTCCATTATAATTCAGACACAGAACTGTTATAAAGAAAAAGATGATTCCAGTTTCTTCCAAGGAAACCCTGTCATATGTGTGAGAGGCCTACAAATGTATATTATCTATTAGCAATAATCTATGAATTTAGTCTGTTTAACAAAGATAATGCTCATAGAAAATTCAAGTACTACAAAAAGGAATTATGAAGAAGCATAAATCCCTAAAAGTCTACCATGCAGAACAATAACTCTCACCAACATTAGTGTGAGCATCTTCCCAGATAAGATTTTTTAGGTATGTCTTTGTTTATGCTTCCTATAATTTATTTAGATTTTGTTTCTGCCGTATGCTTTCTACTTCTCTCCCCCTTATAAAACGAATGGACTTTGTCTCTTTTTATTTTATTAGTAGTCACATATAATTTTAAATAGCACACTTTAACAAAGTTCTTATTTTATTAAATTTAAAAATATAACAATACTATTGAAATAATATGAAATATTAAGAATGGTCCAATTATATTTCCTGTCATCTCCACTTTCTTACAACATACTTCAAGATTTATATATCCCCTTTGTCCTAGAGAAATTATTATAAATTATGCAATATAATGTTTGTGTTCTCTTGTGGAGCTAGTATTTCCAATATATCTTGTAAAAATTTATATGTTCAAATTATTTTAATTCTCTTTACTAGTCCATTCATTCTACAAATGAGTTTTTAATGGTTATTACTCACTTTCAGTTCATTAGATTATATGATAGAGTAGTATATTTCCTGAGTCTCTGAAATGTCGTGAATCTTCGAATTCATGTATTTCTATCTTCTTTTTACATGAACAACAACATAGTTGGTTATAAAGTACTTTAATTACACTATTCTGCCTCAAATTTTGTAGATATCGCTGCACCATATTTTGGGATACACAGTTGCAGAGAAAAAAGTTTATATCCAAGCTAGTTTTTTCCTTTATAATTTATTTTACATATATGATTATAGAAATGTCTTTTTATCTCAATAACCTATCACAATTATATATTTTCTTTTCCCAGTTTATTTAAATATAATTGACAAATAAAATCATATATATTTAAAACATACAATGTGATAATTTGACATATGTGTACACTTTGAAATGTTTATCACAATAAAGTTATTTAACAAATCAATTACTTCATATAGTTACATTTGCGTATGTGTGTGTGTGTGTGTGAAGAGACTGCTTTAGATCTACTTTTTTAGGATATATCAAGTATTCATTATGGTATTATTAACTATATTCACCATGCTGTATAGCAAATCTCTAAAACTTACTCATCTTATAACTGAAACTTTGTCTCTCCCACCTCCAGTCCCTGGCAATCACCATTCTACTATCTGTTTCTATTAGTTATACCTTTTGTTCAGAGTCCACATATAAGCGAGATCATACAGTATTTCTTTCTCTTTCTGATTTATTTAACTTAGCATAATGTCCTCCAGGTTTATCCACTTTGATACAAATGGCAGGATTTTCTTCTTTTTCAATAAATTAAATTTATGGGGGCAACATTGATTGATAACATTATCTAAATTTCCAGTGTACAACTTTATAATACAACATCTGTATATTCTATTGTGTGCTCAACACCCTGAGTCTAGTCTCCTACCATCACCATGTATTTGACCCCTTTTAACCTCTTTCTCCTGTTGTCACCCTTTTTCCCTCTGGTAACCACCATTCTGTTGTCTGTATCTTTGTATATATGAGGATTTTTTTTTCATTTGCTGTTTTTTGTTTAATATCTCACATGGAAGTAAAATCATTTCGTTCTTGTCCTTTTCTGTCAGACTTATTTCACTTTGTCCTTTTCTGTCAGACTTATTTCAAGATCCATCCATGTTGCCAGAAATGGCAATATTTTATCTTTTTATGGCTCAGTAGTATTCTGTTGTGTATGTATGTGTATAATATATATTTTAAATTTTCTTTTCTTTGACTGATTGCTCTTGCTAGGACTTCCAATGCTAACGTTGAATAACAGTGGTGAGAGTGGGCATTCTTGTCTTGTTCTTTATCTTAGAGAAAAAGCTTTCAGTTTTTCACCATTGAATATATGTATGTACCACATCTTCTATATCCAATCATCTATCCAAAGAAAACTAGGTTGTTTCCATGTCTTGGGTATTGTATATAATGCTGCAATGAGCATAGGGGTATAATGTCTTTATGAGTAAGTTTTTTCAAATGTTTTTGGGTAGATACCTGAAAAAGATATTGCTGAGTCATATGGTAGCTCTAGTCTTAATTCTTTGAGAAACCTCCATACTATTTTCCATAGTGGCTGCACTAATTTACATGTCCTTGGGCCCCTTTCTTCCATTTCCTCTCCAACACTTGTTTCTTGTCTTATTTATAATAGCCATTCTGACAAGTAAGAAGTGGTAACTTTTTGTGGTATTGATTTGCATTTCCCTTATAACTAGAGATGTTGAGTATCTTTTCATATATCTGTTGCCCATCTGTATATCTTCCTTGGAAAAGTGTCTATTTAGTTCTCTGCCCATTTCTTTTATTGGATTATTTTATTGTTGTTGCTATGTTGTATTAGTTCTTATATATTTTGGATATTAACCCTTTATCAAAGATATTATTTGTAAATGTCTTCTTCCATTTGGTTGGTTGCCTTTTTGTTTTCTTTTCCTGTACATAAACATTTCAATTTGATGTAGTCCCATTCATTTATTTTTTCTTTTACTTCCCCGCGTTTGGAATCAAATTCACAAAAACGTCTCTGAAACCAAGGTCTATGAGTTTAGAACCTATGTTTCTTCCACGTATTTTATTTTTCAGATCTTATACTCAGGTCTTTAACCCATTTTGAGTTATTTTTGTTTATGGTGTTAGATGGCAGTCTAGAATCATTCTTTTGCACGTGGCATTTCAGTTTTCCCAACACCATTTATTGAAGAGACTTTCCTTTATCCATTGTATATTTTTGGTTACTTTGTCAAAAATTAGTTGACCATGTATGTGAGGGTTTATCTCTGAGTTTTCAATTCTGTTACACTGGTTTATGTAATTTTTTTTTCTTCCAACACCAAACTATTTGGTAGCTGTAGCTTAGTGATACAGTTTAAAGTCAAGGAATGTGATACCTCTGCCTTTTTTCTTTTTTCTTAGGATTGCTTTGGCTATTTGGAATATTTCGTGGTTTCATACAAATCTGAGGATGTTTCTGTGAAAAAATGCTATTGGAATTTTAATTGGGCCTTCATTAAATATGTATATTGCCTTAAGTATGACATTTTTAACAATGTTATCCCTTCCAATACATGAATACAGAATATCTTTCCATTTCTTTGTGTCTTCTTCAATCTCTTTCAACAATGTTTTATAGTTTTCAGTGCATAGGTCCTTTACTTCTTCTGTTAAATTTATTCCTAGATACTTTATCCTTTTTGTTACAATTGTAAATGAAATATTTTTTTTCATTTTTTTTTGATATTTTATTGTTAGGAATGCAATGGATTTTTGTATATTGATTTTGTATCCTGTAACTTTATCGTATTTGTTTATTGTTTCTAATAGTCTCTTTGTAGAGTTTTCTATATATAGAATTATGTCATCTGCAAATAGTGAGTTTACCTCTTTATTCCCAATTTGAATGCCTTTTATTTCTTTTTCTTGACTGATTTCTCTGGCTAAAACTTCCAGTAGTAATGTTGAATAAAAGTGGTGAGAGTGGGTATCCTTGTCTTATTCTTGATCTTAGAGAAAAAGCTTTCAGTTTTTCATTGTGTATGATATTAGCTGTGGATTTGTCATATATGGTTTTTCTTACTTTGAGGTACTTTCCTTCTATACCTATTTTGTTGAGTGTTTTAATCATAAATGAATGTTGTATCTTATCAAATGCTTTTCTGCATCTATTGATACGATCATGTAACTTTATCTTTTATTTTTTTTTAAGTGGTGTATTACATCAATTAATTTGCATATGTTGAATCATCCTTGCATGCCTGGAATAAACCCCACTTGATAGTGATGTATTATTCTTTTAATGTATTGTTGTATTTGATTTGCTTGTAATTTGTTTAGCATTATTGCATCTATGGCCGTCTGAGATATTGGCCTGTAATTTGTATGTGTGTCTGTTGTGTGTGTGTGTGTGTGTGTGTGTGTGTATTGTCCTTGCTTGGTTTTGGTACGAGGGTAATGTTGGTCTTGTAAAATTATTTAGGAAGCACTACTTCCTCTTCAATTTTTTGGATGAATTTGAGAAGGAGAAGTATTAAATCCTTTTTGAACGTTTGGTAGAATTCACCAGTGAAGCCATTTTTGTCCTGGAATTTTGTTTTTTGAGAGGTTTTTGATTACTATTTCAAGTCTTTTGATGCATTTCTTGCCAATTCAAATACCTCTGGGGCGAGGTACTCCAGGATGGCTGCACTATACATAGCAGCTGTCACACCCACACATCCATGGCTGGTCATCCTAGATTTCAGGTGTCAATGAATATGGCCCACCAGAAACTACAAGCTGGCTCTCTGCAAGCAGGAAACCGCTTTTGTCTTTGCCCTTCTAGGAGTTTGACAGTTCCAAATATTATATTTAAGTTTTTAATACATTTTAAGTTGATTTTTGTGTGTGGTGTAAAATAAGGACCCAATTTTATTTCTTTTGTATTTGGATGCCCAGTTTCCCTACCACTATTTGTTGAAGAGATTATCCTTTTCCCATTATGTATTCTTGGCAATGTTGTCAAAGATTAAGTCCACCATATCTATGTTGATTTATGTCTGGGCTCCATATTCTGCTCCATTGGTGTATATGTCTGATTTCATGCCAGTCTCATAGTGTTTTGATTACTACAGCTTTGAAAGATAGCTTGAAATCAGGAAGTGTGATGCCTCCAGCTCTATTCTTTCTCAAGATTTCTTTAACTATTTGGAGTCTTTTGTGGTTTCACACAAATTTTAGAATTGCTTTTTCTATTTCAGTGAAAAACGCCGTTGGAATTTTAATAGAGATTGTATTGAATCCGTAGATCATTTTGAGTAATATTGGCATTTTAACAATATTAATTTCAATTCAGGAACACAGAATATCTTTCCATATATTTTTGTCTTTATTTTTCAATTTTTCTATGTCTTTAGTTTTCAATGTATAGGTCTTTTAGTTCTTTTATTAAAATAAGAATTTGGGATTTATGTTATGGTAAATGAGATCATTTTCTTAATTCCTCTTTCAGAGAGTCCATTGTTAGTATATAGAAGCACAACTAATTTTTATGTTGATTTTATGTCCTGCAACTCTACTGTGTTTTGGTACAGTCAATAGTGTTTTCTACATATACTATCATGTCATCCAAAAATAGAGAATTTTACTTTTTTTTCCAATTTAAATGTCTTTCATTTCTTTTCATTGCTTAATTGCTCTGGCTAGGACTTCCAGTACTATGTTGAACAGAAGTGGCAAACATCTTTGTCTTATTCCTAACCTTAGTGGAAAAGCTTTCAGTTTTTCACTGTTGAATATAATGTTAGCTACAGACTTGTCATATATGGCCTTAATTATGTTGAGGTAAATTTCTTCTATACCTAATTTCTTGAGAAATTTTATTATAAAAGGATGTTGAATTTTGTCAAAAATTGTTTCTGTATCTATTGAAATAATCATATGTATTTTATCCTTCATTCTTTTAGTGTGGAGTATCACCTTTATTGATTTGTGCATGTTGAACCATCCTTGCACCCACTTAAGCATGGTATTGGATCTTTTTACTGAGTTGAGGAATTTAGTTTGCTTGTATTTTATTGTGTCTGTGCATTTATGTTCATCAGAATCATCTAGTATTTTATGCATCTATGTTAATTAGGATTATTGGTCTATAATATTCTTTTCTTGTAGTGTCTCTGTTTGGCTTTGGTATCAGAGTAATGCTGACCCCATAAAATGACTTTGGAAGTGTCCCCTTCTCTTCAATTTTTTGGAAAAAAATTGAGAAGGACTGGTCTTAATTCTTCTTAATATGTTTGGTAGAAGTCACCAGTGAAGCCGTTTGGTCCCAGGTTTTTCTTTTTGGAAAGTTTGTTGATTGCTGACTTAATTTCCTTATTTGTTATTGTCTTGTTTGGTACTTTGTAATAAATGTGCCTGGAACATTTTGACTCATTTTGAGGTATAGGTTAGGGTCTAAATTCATTTCTTAAAAATGATTTTGTTTTTCTATTTGGTTATTATCTTCAAGTATAACAATAATCCATAGACTTGATGTTCATATTCTGCCTCCATATCTATAATACTCTCTCTAATTAAATAAAGCAACACAAGAATTTAGAGCAGTTCCTTACATTGGATAAATGCTCAAAATAACAATTAATATAATTGCTTTAATGTTTTCTTTTTCCTTAAATTCAAGATTTTTAGTCTTGTTCTCTCTCACTGACTCAGCTCTGTGTTGATTCTTCACTCTGAGTTTCTAATGAGTTTTTGATTTCTACAGTGCAATTACTTCATTTTCCATTTCCTTCCTCAATATGGATAGCTCCCTTTACATTTAATTCTCTTGTACTTTCATCTCATCTTTGACCTTTTAATTCAGAACTTTAGAAAATAGGTTTTAAATTGTATTAAATTCATTCATGTAAAACACTTGTTTAGAAATTTTTCTAATTGCTTGAATGTTCTTTCTTTCAAAATGTGTCCTTAAATCACTCTTTTGTATGCTAGACTCCTTTCTTTGAATTTTGTGCTACATTTTACATAAATTTAATGCTAGTAAGTTATATTATGTCTAACTATCTTTGAATAGTAAGGAGCATTTCATGTGGAACTGCCTTTTGCCCAAAATTGAAATGGATGGATTGTCCTTAAAACTCATCCTTGATTTTCTGTATATTTGAAAAATCTCTTTAGAACATGAGCAGGGGGACTACAATACATGGTTTCTACTCTTTTAAAAATTCTTTCAAGAGGGAGATTGTCAAGGGATTAAAGGGACTCTGGGTAGTTACAGTCAGAGAAGTCTATATCTTCTCTCTCCTCCATCAATTAATTTGAATCCTCAGCAACATGAGCCAGCTCCACAAAATCAAAGGTTTGCCCTGGTCCATAGAAAGTACCTTTGAGATTTTGACTTCTTTCGCTGCTTGGGGTCAGGCAGCCAAACTTTTTGTGAGATCTTTGTGGTTTACGAGTTTAGAATATTTCATATTCCCCCTAACCATTTCATTTTCTGTTGACATTTTAGGAAGAGCTGTTTGATCCCTAAATATTTATTTATCTCTTTTCTTTGCTGGAGAAAATAGTAAATTTTGTGTTGTCATTCAAACAAAGGCCTTAGAAAACAATTTATCTTTAATAGAGAGAAACAACTTCACATGAGTTGTTCTATATCTTCCTTGAACACCCTCAGTCTTGATCCTTCAAAATTCAAGAATGCCAGTGACACTATTTTCAGAATTCTTTCTTGAAACTTTCCTCTCATGACATTGATCTCTCCAAATGGGAAATACCTCTCAAATGCTCATGTATTTCTTTAAGTTAAATACAAATTGTTCTAAAGCTTAGTGATATTGAAAGCCTGTGATGTCATTGAGAACATCCTTTAGGATGAATGTACATTTGAAAATATATTATTCCTTTCTATTTTTTCGTACAATATTAAGAGGATACCATGAGCTTACGTATAAAATTATAATTTTTTTTCTGAAAGTTTTTTTGAAATTTATTAATACTTAGAAAGTTTTACAAATTAGAGAGGCAACTGGGTAGATCAGATGAGGAAAGTCTTTATTGAAGAAGAGTGACTTCATTAAGAAGAGTGACACTCAAAGTTGTTGAAGAAGCTGAACTACTTCTGGCAGATCATCTCCCTACTCCCCAGGACTTACTGCCTTTCCTCTCCTTAATTGTTTCATCTGACCTCAAATATTTATGCTAATGACCTTTTTATAAATATGATGTCATTCCTGCAGATGAGAAGCCTAAAACCCACAGTGCTTCCTTTGGAAAATTCTTTCTGACCCCAATTCTGTCATGCTCTTGACAAGCACCTAAATCCATAGACCTGCAGTCAGCATCTGAGGATTTGGGAATAATTATGGGTCAGGATTATTAGTACTACATTTAAGCTGCCTTATATAATTTTGTAGGCTGGCTTAAAAAATGAAATTCTCTTAATAGCACTTGCATCATTGGAAAATACAATATATCTAACAGACTGACAAAATAACTTTTGAAATAAAATCTATTCATAATTGGGCACTTGTGAGTTTTATGCTGTTGTTTCTTGAATGTTCCTTTATCTCTTACAAGTTGTAAGCCTTATGGAGGGAGAAAATATCTTACTAATCTTTTATCATTATCCACATGTACTTTGCAGAAAAAAAATAACTTTTCTAAAGAGTTGGAGCTACATTTTAAAGTGTTTTATTTTTAATAATAGTTTCTTATTTATCATCTCACTACTCTTGATTTGTTCACTTAACAATAATTATACCATTATGGGAAAGGCGAGGTCATGTGAGAGCCGTGTAGTGGTTTCATCTCCCAAATAGGCTTGGAACACAATTTAGTGAATATTTTTTAATTCATTGAAGACAAATGCTTAAGAAGCTTTGGGCTTTAAAAGGTACAAGTATAAAAATATTTTTCAGAAATAAAAATTGAATAAAAAATAAATATTGAACTCCTTGAAGACTTAGCTGAGAAGTCATTTCCTCTAAAACCTTCCCCTGACTCATCAGGCTAAGTCATCTCCTTAGGCATCCATAGCATCCTCATCATAATTCTGTCTTATCATTCACCACATTATTGAAATTACCTGAATATATGTCTCTCTCTCACACACACACAGCTCATGGCAGGACAAAATTCTATTGCCCTTTGAACTCTCAGTGCCCAGGTACTACATTTAAAGACTAATTCTCTGTTAGAAGAAACTTGAACGATCTATAACTCAAATCTGTAGAGAAAAGAGTTTTATGTTTCTCCTTAGCCACCGGGTTTTTCTCTTCCCCCTTATCCTTTTCAATCTAGTGATTCTCTATAAGAGGGATATGCAGTAGCCAGTGGTGTGGTTGCAACTCACACAAGTTTAAGATTTGCTACCCACTATGTTCCGAAACGAGCTCAGAAGGAATAGAATGAGGAGAAATTTTAGTTTTCTCCCAATGGTTTGCCTTTCCAGCAGCAACAAATTTTCTGAGCAACAAAAAGGCCCCGAGTCTGAGGGTCAGTCCTAGATCTCCCTCACTCAGAGGGCTTCAGAGACTTAAAGCCTGTATTTATGATCTTAATTACCTTTTGGTCAGAGTACAGGAAGATGTTATAGATAGAACCAGTCCCTTTGAGGTTTGGACTGAGGCCACAACTCCTCTGTGTTGCTATCAACTGATTGATCACAATAAAGTTAATAAAAAGGGCCATCCTGGGAGACACAGGGCACTTTGATTGTGCTTTTAGCTTGAGAACTTCCAAATGGCCTTGCTGAACTTTTCCTAGAATTGCAATGGAGTCTATGGTACTTTCATTCAATCTTCCTTCTTTTATTCTCTGATTTTTCAGTCTTGCTCTCCCTATCACTGACTCAGCTCTATACTGTTGATTCATCACTGAGTTTCTAATGGTTTTTAATTTCTGCAAAGGCAATAACTTCCTATTCAGTTTCTTTCCTTAATATGGATAGCTCCCTTTACATCTGTTTCTCTGGTATTTTATCTCATCTTTGATCTTTCTATTTATAACTTTAGATGATATGCTTTTTTTCCCTTCCTTCTTTCCTTCCTCCTTCCCTTCCTTCTTCCTTCAATCTTTTACTTGGGGTCAGACCTCTTTCATGATCTGATAACCATGTTTCACAACGATACAATGCAAATGCTTCAAATGTTTAAACTATATCTTTATTATACTCTCTAATGTACTTCAAACACAGAACTCTACACTCAGATGTCATGATGAATACTTACACTTAATTGAAGAGAAATGCTCTTGTATAAAAAATTAACTCATTATACTTGAATATTCAAGCCATTGAAAGCTATGCACCATTTAAATCTTTTCTGTCAAAAAATTGTTTACAGTTTTCAACAGCCTGTGAATGACCCCTATAAATCATCATGGCAGTATACTGTATGTTTGTGTGTGTGGTAACTACCAAGTTTGAGAGAGTCTAGAAGACATTCCTTTGACTCAGGAAAAAGTGTCCCTCTGGTGTTACCAGGTCTGTGCTTTAGGTCCATCTATGTTCATAGCCCCAGGATGGAGTCAATAATCTGGAAACCATACTTAGCTTTCTTCATATATGAGCTTAATGAATCACAGAAAAAAAATAAGTTTAATATCAATTTCCATGTGCCCATAAGAATTATTAAGAATTAAAAAAAAAAACTTTTAGATAATTTTCTTAAGAAGCAAATAAATCTACTTCCCTCATATTGCACTCCCCACCCCACAACTCCAGTTAATGCTTGCATAAATCTGAGGAGAGAAGCCTAAAAGGGCATGGCCTTCCAGCCTCTCACCCACAGGTCATGGTATCACTGTGACAGTATCATTACTAATAATATAGGGTGTACTCTTTATATTTAAACACTGGAAGATATTAAATAAATTCTTTCCAAATTTATTTTCTAAATTTTTCAAATAATGCCAAATTGTTTATAATATCTGAAATGCAACTGCAGAGTTTACTACTAAACTTATGCTTCATTTCACTGAAAAAAAAAATGCATCCATATCAAATAACATTCATTAAACCTCTGCAACTATATAACTCTGTACTTGTCACTCAGGATTATTTAATAATCTTTATTAAGTAGAGATGCCACCTGCTCAAGCGGAATGACTATAAGAGTTGTGGGTCAGAACACCAGAATTCCAGAATTTTGTCTGATATACCATGAGCTCATCACCTGGTGAGTCTTCTACTCTCTCAGAATTACGATGTCCTCACCAATCAATTAAGTTTAGGGAAAGTTTAGGTGACCATCCATCAGAGTGTACTCCCAGATATTTCCAAAGAAGGTCACATTTACAAGTACCAGGGGTTAGATCTTTGACATAGATTTTTGAGGCACACGACCCTACCCACAATATTCACTAAGATTGGAAAACTGACATCATTGACTAAAATATATTTAAACGTGTTTCTCAAAACCTAATTTTTGTGCCTTTTACAACAAACTGGGCATTACCGATGATGTCACATACATATCTTTCCAGAGTTCTGAGATATCTTTATAACTTCTCATTTATAACATAGATGCATTAGTAGCAAATAAATCTTTATCCAGTTGCAAATTTCTTTACTTTTGCAGTACACTTGAATATAAATGGACTGTCCAGTCAGCTCAAATCTCGAGACATTTCAGTACTCATCCTTTCATTAAAATGTCTCAAGTAACTTTCTATAATGGGTAGTCAGAAAACAGGGTTCCCTACTTTAGTTACAATTTACTATGGAAAACTTTTGTAATAGGTTATGTCTCATGCTGCAATGATGGTAAGTAAGATGATGATTTATCTGTCTGAGTTACATATAGCAAAATGTTGGGAAGACCCACAAAGAGCCACAGATCCTCTTGTAAGAAATTCTTGGTAGACTTGTCAAGATGAGAGGGTAGAACATGTATTATTGAACATTTTCTTATCTTGATTTATAACTTTTAAATATTCAAGCCTAGGTTAAGAGAGTCTCTGTGCTCCTGCCCTGCAAATGTTAGGGGTGGGTCTAGGTGACCATCCATCAGAGTGTACTCCCAGATATCAAGTGGAAAAGAGGCAGCAATTGCAGGTCCAAAGCAGCCAAGATAAGGAAACAGCTCAAGGAAATCAGGTCACTTGTCCAATGTCATATACTTAGTGAAATATAGAGATATGATTCAAACACAGATCTAGTTCACTATATTCCACTATGTTTCTTTGTATTGTAAAATCTGGGATTACTTGGGATTCTCTCTTTTCATTATGTTCATGGTGTCTCCTCATCCTCATGGTACTGCTAACCATCATTTATATTAGATGATAACTGGCATCAATCATATTCATCTCTCTATCTAATATCACTCCTATAGTGAGTGTGAAGTTAAAGTGGAAGGTTGATTTCCCCTTCTTTTACCTTAACTAGATTCTAGTAATTCACACAAATCAATCGAATCACCACAGAGCTCCAGCTATTCCTTTTCACTGATGCCATTCTGACTTTTTTGGGGAAAGAACCGCCAAGATCACTCAGAAACACCCCAGGTACTATGATACAAGGACTTCTGTAGATGCCTCTGCCCCAGTAGCTTCTATCTACTGTTTTTATTGGCTTCTTTGCTTTGAACTGGAAGTGGTTTGGATCTTGAGGAAATGGGCATTTTAAGAAAGACAGTCTTAGTTTTATTGTCAGGTTATTTTCATTGAAACCCTTCATATTTTTTTTCTATTTTTCATTTTAAAGATACAGGGGTTGAATTTTTTTGTAATGGTAACACATTGAGATCAAAATATTAAATAAAATCCAAATTTATCTTCACTAGGATTATATCTTTTTATGATTAGGTGACCTAAATATCACCAGCAAACATCCACTAACATTTGGACAAATTTGGTGCTAATGAAAAATATTTTTTAAAATGAAATTTAGGAAATTACTTTAATTTATAGACTAAGAACCACATTTTGACTTTAAAACTTTGGGGGAAAATATAGTAAGCCTAAGAAATATGCTTATTTTTATATATTGAATCTTCTTTTTTTCTCTATTACCAGAAATGTGGGTAATTTTGCAAAAACAAAACAAAACAAAACAAAAAACAAAAACAAAAAGAAACTTTTTTTTCAAATTAATCTAGCTAATTCATGTTCAAATAAAGCTGCTAGTGCTCAATAACCAGGATTTTTAAATTATCATTACTCATTAGGGAATATGGCCACTCTGCTAAAAAGGCTGGTATTATCAAATGAGCCACACTGTAGTGAGAGAGAAGAAAAAAATGTGCCTATACGGTGATTTGCATATTGTTTAATGCTCCCAAGAAAGTTACACATTATTGTCTTCATTTTAAGATGAGAAAACTGAGATTCAGAAAGATTAATAATCTAGCCCAGTTAAAATGACTAGACAGTGACAGAGTCTACTCAAACCGAGATTTTCTGATTGCCAAATTTTGCCTCTACTCAATAGATAGAAATGCCTCAAACTGAGGGTGCCCTGGGTGAAGCTGTCTATTTCTTTCCTATTGCTGCTATAACAAATTACCACAAATTCAGTTGCTTAAACAATTCAAATTTACTCTCTTGCAGACCTGAAGGTCATAAATGATTCTTATAGGCTAACAACCAGGGTGTTGTCAGGGCTACTTTCCTTCTGGAGAATCCAGAAAATAACTTATTTCCTTGACTTTTTCAACTTTTTGAGGATGCCTGCACTCTTTGCTCATGGCTGCATCACTCTGACCTTTGCTTCTGTCATCATATTTCAGGATCTCCCTCTGCTTCTGTTGTCACAACGCCTTCTTTGACCCTCCTGCTCCCCTCTTATAAGGACCCTTGTGATTAAATTGAGCTCACCTGAATAACCCAGGATGATCTCTCCATCTTCAGGACAGCAACCTCAAACCCCACCCCCGCAACCCCCACCACACAACCTAACATATTCACAGATTCCAGGGAATACAAAATAGATATATTGGGGGGCCGTTATCCTGCCTACTACAGGTCATGACCACCTGAAATTTGGTTTCAGCAGTCCTTTAGATACCACACCAGGTAGGACTGGAATGGATGACGCTCTGTAATTATGCTGGGAAAAAAAAAAAAAAAAGAACTCTTAGAGAAAGATATTGAAGAAAACAAGCAGGTAACAGTAAAAACAGAGACTTCACGTCCAGACCTTTCCCCTCGGTTCATTTTTTGGTCAGGTCTCTCTCTCTCTCTTATTCTTATCTCTCTGTCTTCCTCTCTGTCTCTCTCTGTCATTGTCTGTCTCCGTTTTTCTGTCTCTGTTTCTTTCTATCACTCTCTTTGTCTCTGTCTCTGTCTGTCTCTGTTTGTTTCTTTCTACTTTTATGTGTCCCTGTCTCTACCTGTCTTTCTCTCTCTCTTTCTTCTACATTCTTCCTCCCCACCTTCCTCTCGAAGTAGTCAACCAATTCAAACTGTTTAAATAGCTCCTGCAGATAAGCAGAACTTAAAGTAAGAAAGCTAAATGGATTATCTAAGCTACACAAAAAATCAGAGAACCAAGATGCGTGCCCTTGCTTGTTGAAAAACAGGTAACAGCTAACACGTATTAAGTGTTTACTCTTGACATCACACTAAGAACTGTACATGTGTTATCTCATTCATTCCCTATTGTTTCTTTATTCAGTAGGTACTATTACTCCAAGCTTATTTCACAGATGAGGGAGCTTAGAAAGATTAAAAATCTTGTCTGCAAGCACACGTGTATTAAGTGGAGAAGTCAGTCCTCAAACCCAGACTTCAGAGTCCCACACTGAGACCTCATGGCCACTCTCTAGGTCCACATTGTGTGGCTTCACTATGACCTTATCTAGGAATCCTCACTAAGCTTTCCTAGGGATGTGAACATCCTCCATAAATGTATAATACATAGTGGGCACAACCAGCTGGTTCAAATTAGTTCAACATTTTCCAAGAGGCTAACATGTACCAGGCCCTGATTTAGATGCTGAAAATATAAATATGAATAAGAAAATGTCTCTCCCCTTGAAAATCATATAGTTTCTTAGGGAAAAGTGGAAATATTATAAAATGTTAACAAAGTTAAATGCTAGAATAGAATTATGTGTGGTGTATCAGGGAAGCCCAATGGTAGGGCGCTCAACCAACATCGTTGAGAAGGAGAAAAGGAATAGGGTGAGGGAAGAGAGTTCAAGTTTCCAGGGGAAGAAATACTTGAGATGTATCTTAATGAATGAGTCTAAATTAACAAGGTGAAGAAGGCAGGGAAACTGTTCCTAGTCGAGGATAGCAGTAAATGATAGCAGAGATATCAAAGTCCAGTGGCAGGGAAATCATGCCCATGCATGGAGCTAGATGTTACTCCACCTTATTCCAAATCCTTTGCCACATACACTCTGGAAAACCACATGTCTCAATTTGACTTTCTCTATTTAGATAAATGATAAAATTGCTCCTCCCTCTGATGCTTAATGTCAAGGTTAGAAAATCATCTACCTTATTTCAAAATTGACCAAAATGATTTAGCCTTAGGGATCCCACAATAAACCAGATATAATTCTTAGCAATTCCAAAGAAAACTATTAAATTAATAGCTCTCCCCTGATGCAAAGCAATTCTCTCAGGAAAATTGGCTGAATTTTACTGCATAGTGTAAATGCTTTTTTTTTTTTTTTTGACAGAACACTAATTTCTGAAAATGAGTAGAAAGCAGCTGTACAGCTGAGCTTAAATATAACCTAATCATGTCATCAGTCTGCCAGAACAAGATAATTTTTTTCACCCTAATTCTCATCATGTTCTTCTTGATTTCAAAGACACCTACATGTGTTTGCTGAAATTCCAGGTGTTTCAAAATTTATACTATTTCTTCCTAAATGTATATAAACATGGAAGGAGAAATCCATTATCATAAAGCTCTAACCCTGAAAATTCCTCTAGACATATATTTAGACCTTCAGAAATAAAATGAAGATTAATGTTATACATTGAAGTGGTTCACCAGAACTCAGTGAAATTTGAGGCCAAATAACCTTTTCAACTGAAAAAAGTATCTCCTCCTTGTTCTTAGACCTCCCTCCTCATTTCTTGGTCAACACAAAAGAAAATTTCAATTGTTATCTTGAAAATCTGTAGTGAGGTTATTCTGGACAGACACCCATGCTATAAGACAAGCAGAACTCTGCTCAGTTACCTGCAAGATACCCTGTGGGTTTATAGATATCTACTTAATTTGCTTAAGTGAATATTGCCCATACTGACCCTAGAAGTTGGACAATTTGCCCAAGGTTTTCCTTGGGGAGTAGAAAAGTTATAAAGTGAATTTTGGCAACTTAAAAACAAAATTTTCATCATTATTTGTCTCAAAAAATACAGCAAATTCCAATTATATTACAATGCACCTTTTGGCCACCTATTAATTTGAGACCGACTGTGAATACATTTATATAATTCCACCTCTGGGATCTTACCTAGCAATAAGGTGCTCACTGTTATTATCATGAGTTTTTTGATGCAAATGTATATATATTATCTACTCTTCTGTGTTCAGAAATGTTCAATGACATACGACTGTCATGCTCAATAAATATGTATTGCATTAATGAATATGACAGAAATAAAAGGGGTAGAAGAGAGTCTTTGACCTCATTAGACTTACAATAAAGTTATGAAGAGAATATATAAAACTGAGGATTCGTAAATGATCTCAGAACAATATAAAGTGCCACTAAGTGTTGAACTGTAATTTGGTTATAATTGTTCAGCAAAGGGAGAGGCCAGTGTACAACAGAAGAATCAGAGGATGTTATATTGAGAAACAACTTTGTTTAAAATGTGAAGCCTCTAGCGCATGAGTGGCCAAACCCCTGCACAGCTCCTTTCTTAAATCGAAATTGAAATGCTGGAGTTTTCCAGAGTTCAGTCTTCATCCCTCTTCTCCCTCCATCTGCATCATCTCCTTAGATGAAAACATCCAGTTCCATGGAGCATACCAATAATTTTTATTACTATCTGATACCAATCTTCCCTTGGAGTACCTAATTTGAAGATGCAGCCATCTACTGGACAGCTCCACTTCCATGTCTAATAGGCACTTAAATATATAACATGTCTCAAACGGAACTTTAAAACTCAACTCCCTGATCTACTACTTTCCCAGTATACCAAAAATTCATTAAAAATGCCAACCCCCAGACAGTTGCTTGGCCCAAAACCCGGGATTATTCTTGATTCTTCTCTTTTCTTTATTGTGCATATTCATCGATACTCATCAACACCTGTATCAAATTCATCCAATCGCTTCTCACCTTCTGTACTGTCCCCACCTTTATCTAAATCATCATGTTCTTCTTAACTGGTCTCCCTGCTTTCACTTTTGCATGTCTGCTGTCTAACAAGTAGAGTTATCTTTTTAAAAACTTAAATCTGTTCTTTATTTAAAACATTTCAGTGGTCGTCCATTACTAACAAAATAAAATTTAAACTTTTGTACTATGTTCTATAAGAGCCCACTCTAGTAAATCATGAATCATTAATCATAATATCAATTTGGCAGACCGTGTTCTTCTTTTAAAAAAATAGAGCAGAATAAAACATACCATAGAGCATCATATGTAGTTAGTAGTGGTATTTTATTTTTTTATATATCTTTTAATTTTATATCTGTAGGCTATATGTATGTTTGTTTGCAAAGCAAAACATATTTCTTAATATGAGTTACATTAAAAAAATATTTGCAAGCCCACAATCTACGTGATACAGCTCATGCCCATCTCTCCAATCTTTTCTCAAGCCACCCTACCTTGTTCACTGCTGTAGCCTCACTGACTTTCATCGTAATGCTCAATCAGGCAAGCTCATTACTTCTTGGCACATACTATTCTCTCTGTTTGGAATTATTTATCTTTAGAATTTTATGTGTTTGGTTCTCTCTCATTATTCATCTCAATTCAAGTGTCATCTGCTAACAGGCATCTTATCCAAAGTAGTAACTTTCTTTCTGTGCTGTCCCCCATGGCTAACTCATCATTCTGTTTAAGCTTCCCCTTAACACCATAGCCCTTGAATCTCATGCAGTTACTTGTTTGTGTCTTCGTTTCTGCATCTCTCTATTAGAATGCAAACCTCTGAGAATTCGGGGATCACATCTGTCAGATTTACCACTTGAACTTCAGTGCAAAAAATTTGGTTTATCATATAATAAATGCTCAGTAAATATTTGTTGAATGAATAAAGGAAATTG
Source organism: Pteropus alecto (assembly GCF_000325575.1). Classification (NCBI taxonomy): domain Eukaryota; kingdom Metazoa; phylum Chordata; class Mammalia; order Chiroptera; family Pteropodidae; genus Pteropus; species Pteropus alecto. Next base: position 704,425 of record NW_006443262.1, on the reverse strand, counting down.
AAGGCCATTCTCTGTGGCAGTGATGCTGGAAAGATATATAGTCTCTCCTGGGCTTCTCAGGGCTCTATTTAGAGAAGATGAAGCAGTGGGATTAATATTCAAAACTCCTCCCTTTTAGTTTTGTATTAAGTTCAAGAGGTCAAATATTTTAGCACATTAAACTGTTAATTTGGGGATCTTGCTTCTCCTTTCTTTATGTGGAAAGTATAAATAATTATTATTAGTCATTTAAAAGGCATTGATTTTTTTCATGGCAATCATTATTAAAACTGCACAAACATGAATATAAAGTATTTTCTTAAAATTAAGACAGACTGACTTAATAAATTCATTCTGTTTTATTCACGATCATATATACTACCTGCTTAGAATAAGAAGACATCTTTTATGCCTTTCCTCTCTATTGATTTCCTAGCTCACACAAATATTCACACCACTGTTATAATCAAAATAACTCTTTAATCTATTTATACTAATTTACTTCCAAGAGGGAGAATTTTTTCTGGTATTACTGATTTAGTTAACATTATTTTAGACACTAAGTAAATTTTTTAGTTCACTGTAGAGAATCAGCCAAATGATAATTTTGTATACTATGTACTGCATAAGTGTTATTTTCTCTAAATTTTCATTGAAAGTAGATGGAACATGATTCATTAAAAGTAAATAAGATCGGGAAATGAGAAGTCAGTTATTTAGTAATGTGGTCCCGTCTCTAATCTTAACTAGCTGAAATGTTTAGATAAACCACTTAAATTCTTGAGCTTCAGTTTTCTCATTTATAATAAGAGAGCCAGTTTAGGTAAAAATTCCTATTATTTATTAAAATTTATTCTACTCCAAGTAATATTTTTAAATTAACTCTCAGTTAACCCTCACACTTTCTGAAGTAGGTTGTATCATTTCTCCCATTTTACATATGAAAAGGAGGCAGAGCAAGAATAAATAACAGTTAAGTGGTGGAGATGGTATGAGTTTAGATAGTCTGCCTCCAGACCTCACACTCTTGTTTATCCATCTCACTATGGGGTCTGTGTTCTAAGAGTTAAACTTACACGTTGTGAACCCTTAGATCTTATGTTAGCTTATCTGTATACTTATCTCATTCCTCCAACAGACTGTAAACTACTTAAATGTAGAGACTATGTCCATCTTTGAATAATCTTGGACAATTAATTTACTGTCTGGCATGTGGTGGGTATTCAATAGTTACTTTAAAATTTATCAGAAGTGGAGATAGATTCATGTGACATCTTGAGATAAAGTAGATAGAATCTAAAGTTCTTTTTGAGAACCTATAATCAAGTATTGAATACTCTTCTCAAAGGAGTTGGCTATATCTGCACAAATTCACCTTTGATCTAATCATCGACCCACTATAATCTGATTTTCTCCCCACTCATGCCACTGAACCTCCTCTTGCCAAATTCAACAACAAATTTCAAAAGATATTTCTCTTTCTAATTTTCTACATCTTTTGAGAATAGTTGATAGAGTTGACTACTTCCTTGGATTGGGAGACACGGCACTCTCCTGACTTCTCTCCCACCTGTCAGGGTGCTGTGTTTGTTCTTCACTTCAGGATCCTCTTTGCCTGCCTATAACCACAATGTTGCTGTCTCTCAAGGCTTTGTCACAGGCCTCTCACTTTACACACTATCCTCTGAACACAGTATTTGCTCCCTTGTCTTTGCTCTACCATTTATACACTAACGATTTTTAAATCTATACCTCCAGCCTAGATCTCCCTCATGAGCTTTAGACCTCGTATAATAATAAAAGGTGATAATTTACTTTTAAAGATATTTTAATATAAGTAGTGTGATATATGTGTGGAGTGGGTTAGTTAGCATTTGAAGCATCCAAATTAGGAATCCATACTCCAGGGAGAGCTAACATTTGGAGCTAATCAGGAATCCTTATTCCAGAGGTGGTTTTATAACTGCTTCATATTATATTATCACAGTGTCTCCCAGAGTGCTTAATTAGATAACAATGTTAGAAATAAATTTTTGTTTATGAAACGAGTAATGCAGAAAGGAGGTGTTAAGATCCAGCAAGCCCAGAAGCCTGTACATTTGATGCATCACTCAAAGGCAAGCTTCGATGGGCTCTGTCTTCTCACTTCATAAAGAACTTTGTCACCTGACTCCACCCTTTAGTTGAGTGGTCCTACCAGATACAAAGTTTAAGATAAATTTCATATATCTTAAAAACCTATTGAATAGCATTTTGTTTTGTTTTGTTTTGTTTTTTTGGTCTTCGAATATTTTTATTGTAGTAAAATTAGTCTATAATATTATATGTTTCAGATGTACACATTATAATTCAACATCTGTATACACTATAAAGTGATCACCACCAAAAGTCTATTTACCATCCTTCACGATACAATTGATACTTTCACTCATTTTACCCACCCCCATTCCTCTTATCCTGTTATAACCAATAATCTGTTCCCTGTATCTATGAGTTTCATTTATTTTGTTTTTTTCATTTGTTTTGTCTCATTTTAGATTTCACGTATAAGTGAAATCATACAGTATTTGTTTTGTCTGACTTATTTACTTGGCATAATACCTTCAAGGTCCACTCATGTTGCCACAAAGGGCAATATTTCATTATTTTTTTAAGATTGAGTAGTATATATAAATCTCACATCTTTTTTATTCATTCATCCATAGATAGATAATTATTTTATTTCCTTATCTTGGCTATTGTAAACAATTCTGCAATGAACATAAGAGAACATATAACTTTTTGAATAAGTGTGGGTTTTCTTTCTATTCTTCTAATAAATATCTAGAGTGAATAGCTGGATTCTATGGTAGTTTTATTCTTAATTTTTGAGGGATACTTTATTCTTTACACATCAGCTAGAGTGACCTTTATAAAATGGAAATCTGTATTTAATTACATGGTAACTACTTATTATAAAATAATAAGGGTGATATAAGTGCTAACCAATCAGAGCAAATGTTAATCTATTCACAATAAGAAACTGTCGTAAACACAACTTTGGCCAAGCCAGGTTGCTTGTGAAATTATATCCCCTACTAGTCTCTAAACTCCGGTTTGCTGTAGATTGTATATGCCAGTGTTTACCTTTGTTTCTTTAGCACTTAGCTTGACATACAGCAAGCTGTTGCTGAACAAATAAAAGGATATAATTGAGAAAATAACTCAATCCATCAATCAATATGCCAATATTTTCAACCTCATTTCTAGAATCTTGGTTCCAGAATCAATTCTTAACCTAAATTGGAGTTTCAGAGTAGTATAGATTTAAGAAATAGTGTTCTAACACTTTTAGATTCAGCATTAAATCACACTTGCCTCTTTTGTAGCCCCGGTATTAAACCCCACATTCATATCTTACTATCCATCTCATTCTCTTGCCTCTTTAGAAAAGGGAGTGATTCCCTTTCTTCCCTTCCCACACCACATCCATCCCCCCTCCCCAACATCGTTTCCTTCTTAAGGACTGAAGTATGGCCCAAACCTAGTAACTGAGAAGTTTCTCTAAAGCCTATTGATTGGCATATTGTACTTAGAGCAACCAAATTCTTGTCTATAGAGTTTCAGTTAAGTATAGCTTCATAGATATTTATTGATAAACTCTTGGAATACAATGGTGAATGAGTCATAATCACTTTCCTTTTAAGAGCTCACTGTATATTTGTTTAAAGAAACACGCAGATGGGTAATTTAAGTAAAAAAGCATTATCCAACAGGAAGACTAAACTAAGAGATAGGATACCAAAATAGCAGGACACTAGGGACATTGAGAAAAAATTCAGAAGAATTTAATATAGGTGATATAAAAAAGAAACAGAACAAGCACCAACGGAAAATTTGTGGACTTCCTTAACCTTATATTTTCATTTAATATTACTTTTATTTTTATCATATGTAGGGTTATGTTTTGTCTTCCCAATACAAAGCGCTTCTAAAAGTCTTAATCCATCCCTAATAAGTGCTAAAATAGAAACATAAATAGGATTTTATGGGAGCATACAGAAAGGTAATTAAATTAGGTAAGGCAGGGGAGGGTAGGAGACAGGAGAGGACAAGGCATTTTAGAGGAAGTGATGTTTGAGCTAGGTGTTGAGGGACAAATTAACAAAGTGAAGGCTTGGGAAGCTGGGTAACTCAGGCAATCCATGTCATAGAATCATTCCATCATGCTGAATTACACTTTCTAATATTTCCTATTAACCTAGACCATCTTCTGTTATCTCTGTATCTATAAATCTGCCACATTGAACTTTCACTCTCTGCCTAGTGCTGAGACTGTACTACTTATGAAGTACATCTGGTTCTAAGCCCCATGTTTGGCTATATCCCAACATTCAAGAATCATAGACTATTTACTCATACTTTCTATTTTTTCTTTTCCTTTAATCATCACCTGCACTTTTCTTAGTCATTAAACAAATGTCAGATTGTATCATCATCATCTTTTAAAATCTTATTTAAAATTATCTTCTATAAGAAGTCTTTCACAGTGGATAAAAACACATATGTAAAGGACTTCCTTCTTTCTAAAGAAAAGTGAATAATTCATATTGTTTAAAATTATATATTTATAAATACACATCTGAAGAAAAAAATGTGTGTATATATGGCTAATCCTAAGTAATGTTATATAACTAAGACTGTAAACTTCTAAGCTGACTGCATCTAATTATCTTTCATTGTTTCACATTGTCCTGTCATTCTCTCGAATGCGTAGTAGAATAATATTCATACTGTATAGTCTCAAAGGTTCTGTGATTCTTCACCTAGTTTTTCTTTAGCCTTACTCCCTCACAATTCTCACCATCATTAGATTACCGGCAGAATTTCAATCAGGGGGGAATGAGATGGGAGAGCACAAATTACTTAAATCTCTTGATGAAATTTAATACTTTTGAAAAATTAGAGCATTTCATATGGGAGCAATATGAAAATAGATGACCTAGAACTAAAGTTGTTTTCCCCAGAATCTGCAGTTACTAAATTATCTCCTTGCACTGCTAATATTTTTTTTCAGCTCTTTCTGAAAAGAAAAATAAACAAATGTAGTCCACTTTTTCCTCAGTCACTCTTTGCTCCTCTGTGAATACAAAGGCAATATTTCATAAAGTGTATTTCTTAGACCACTGATCTTGTGAGGTGCTCTGGAAAGCGGCTTTTTTGGGGGAGCGAGATAGCTTTGGAAAACACTGCATTATATAACCCTGTTTTGAGATGCACAATGAACACTATCATGTTAAAGATTATAGCATTTCAGTAAATAGCCTAATTCTGCTTTGTTAAACCCTTCGTTTCACAAGTATATTTAAGAACTGAACAGATTTTATCTCCCCACAGTATCTTTATCAACACCAATCATGAAACATCAGATTGAGAAAAGTTATATTGTCCCCTCCATTGAATTCATACACTGACAGTTGAGTGCTGTGTAGTCTGAGGCATTTATTTCTACTCTATATAAGAATTTAAAGTAGGATATATGTTTTTGATGTTATTGTGGTTGTAATAAATAAGCACAGAGCAGACAGTTCTTCAATTCCCGACTTTTATAATTATAGCAGTTATTGGGATGCAGAAGAAGCAAAAACAGAATAAAATAGAATTTCTAAAGAATGAGAACATTAACATTAAACCATAATGCTGTGATTGAAACACACATACTATTATTGGGTTGACAGCGAAAACAAAGTGGAGGTTCAATCACTACACAATCGCTCAATATGCTCCTCTAAAAAAAGGCAGTAAGAGTCTTGTTTCTGGCTTGGATTAGGTCTCAACCAACTGCCAGGAGAACTACAGGCTTCTACACAGATATTCAGAGCAGAATTACTGCCTCTCAGCATGAGAATCCCAGGAGACAAGTGATTTAGTCAATGGGCCCCAGAGCAGCTATTTTAAACTTAGGACCTGTTTTCTTTGAAGGTACAGGCTTTATTTATTTGATAACTATTTAAAACTTTCTACTTTCAACTACTTTACCTGCATTTTCATTCCATCCTATTTCCAGGAGCTATCTTAAAATAACAAATTGCTAGAGATAAATTAAATCTTACACCAATATATAAATTATCCAGACAGAAAATTATTACATAAACAGGTCATAGAGGAAACATTAAACCACATAATACAAATAGATATATACAGAACATTCCATCCAAAAACAGCAGAATACACATTTTTATTAAGTGCACATGAACTATCTCCAGTATAGATCACATACTAGTCCACAAACAATCTCAGTGAATTTGAGAAGATTGAAATCATATCAAGTATCTTTTCCAACCACATGGTATAAAACTAGAATAAATTACAAGAAGTAAATAAGAAACAAACAAACAAACATGTGAAGACTAAGTAACAACCTATTAAAGAACCAATAATATCAACAAAGAAATCAAAGAGGAAATTTTTAAAAAATATCTTGAGAAATGTACAAATGGAAACACAACAGTCCAAAATTCATTTGACACAGCAAAGGGATTTCTAAAAGAAAAGTTTATACCAATATAGGCCAACCTCAAGAAACATGAACTTAAAATAAAAAATCTAAACTTACACCTAAAGGAATTAGGAAAACAAGAATGAACAAAGTCCAAAGAGAGTAGAAGAAAATAATAAAGATCAGAACAGAAATAAGTGAAATAGAGACTAAAAAGCAATAGAAAAGATCAATGAAACTAAAAGCTTGTTCTTTAAAAAGATAAACAAAATTGGTAAACTTTTATCCAGACTCATTAAGAAAAAAAGAGATAGAGCCCAAATAAATAACATCAGAAATTAAAGAGAAAAATTGGCAACTGACACAACAGAAATACTAAGGATTTTAAAGGAATACTATGAACAATTATATGCCAACAACTTGGACAACCTAGAAGGTATAAATAAATTCCCAGAAACATCATCTTCCAAGACTGAATCAGGGAAAAAAACAAACAGAAAATCTGAACACTGAGTACTGGTAATGAACTTGACTCAGTAATGAAAAAAAACTCCCAACAAATAGAAGTCCAGGATCAGACACTTCACAGGTGAATTCTACCAAAAATTTAAAGAATTAATCCCTATATTTCTCAAACTATTCCAAAAAAATTAAAGAGGAAGGAATGCTTTCCAAACTCATTTTATGAGGCCAGCATTATTATCCTGATACCAAAACCAGACAAAGACACTACAAAAAAGAAAATTACAGCCAAATATCCTAATGAACATAGGTTCAAAAATTCTCAATAAAATATTAGCAAACCATATTCAATAATATATTAAAAGGATAAGACATAACAATGAAAAATAAATCACAGTGTGATTTATTCCAGGGATGCAAGAGTGGTTCAATATGTACAAATCAATTAACATGACACACTACATTACAAAAATAAATAAAAATCTTATGATCATCTCAATAGATGCAGAAAAAGCATTTGATAAAATTCAACATTCATTTATGATAAAAAAATTCTTGACAAAGTAAGTGTAGACGAAACAAAATATAGAAGCAACAATATATCTCAGGCCACATATGACAAACCTACAGCTAACATCATACTCAACATTGAAAAGCAGAACACTTTTTCTCAAAGATCAGGAACAAGACAAGAATGTCCACTCTTGCCACTTATTCAACAGAGTATTGGAAGTCTTAACTGCAGCAATTAGACAAGAGAAAAATAAAATATAAAACAGCCAAGATGGAAGGAAAAAGTAAAACTGTCATTATTTGCAGATGACATGGTTTACTATATATAGAAAATCATAAAGACCTCACCAAAAAACTATTAGAATTAACTAATTAATTCAGTAAAATTGTAAAGAGACAACCATCCGAATGGGAAAATATATTTGCAAGCAATGCCTCCAAAAGGGCCTAATATCCAAAATATACAAAGAACTCATACAACTCAATAACAACAAAAAAAACAAATGATCCAATCAAAAAATGGGCAGAGGATCTAAACAGACACTTCTCCCTGGAGGACATACAAATGGCCAACAAACATTTAAAAGATACTCACCATCGCTAGCTATTAGGGAAATGCAAATCAAAACCACAATGAGATACCATCTCACACTTGTTAGAATAGCTATAATCAACAGGACAAGTAATAACAAATGCTGGAGAGGATGTGGAGAAATAGGAACCCTCATACACTGCTGGTGGGACTGCAAATTGGTACAGCCACTATGGAAAACAGTATGGAGGTTCCTCAAAATACTAAGAATTGATCAACCATATGATCCAGCAATTCCTCTTAAGACACTAAATTCCCCTAAATTATCCTTTTTAAAAGGATGAACTTTCTCAGCCATAAGAAGAGATGAAATACTGCCATTTGCAACAACATGGACGGACCTCGAGATAATCATGCCAAGCGAAATAAGCCAGAGAGAAAAAGTTGAAAATCACATGATATCACTTATATGTGGGATATGAACCTAAAAGCAACAAAGGAACAGGACAAACAAACAGAGACTCATGGACATAGACTATAGACTAGTGGTTACCAGAAGGGAGAGGGTGGGGGATGAGGGGGGAGGTAGGTGGAGTAAAGGGTGTCAAATATAGGGGAGTAAGGGGAGAGTGAAGTGAGTAAAGGGGATCAAATATATGGTGGCTGAAGGAAACTGGACTTTGGGTGGTAAACACACAATAGAATATACAGATGTCAAACTATAATATACACCTGAAAATTATGTAATTGTATTAACCAATGGTACCCCAATAAACTTAATTTAAAAAAATTAAATTTTTAAATTAAAAAAATTGTGGAATTTTTGTGGAAAAAATTGTGGAAAATATTCAGAAATCTATTACATTTCTATACACTGATAACAAATTATCAGGAAAAAATTTTAAAAATCAATTTCATTTACAATTGCATCAGAGAGAATAAAATAACTAATAATAAATTTAACAAGGAGTTAAGTGACTTGTAGTCTGAAAACTATAAAACATTGATTAAATAAACTGAAGAAGACATGATTAAATGAAAAGATATACTGTGCTCATGAATTGGAAATTTAGTATCATTAAAATGTCTGTAATATCCAAAGCCATGTACAGATTAAAAGTAATATCTATCAAAATATCAATAACATTTTTCACAGAACTAGAACAAATAATCCTAAAATATATACTAAAAAGCTATAGTAATCAAAACAGTATGGTACTGACACAAAAACAAACATAGATCGATGGAACCCAATAGAGAGCCCAGAAATAAATCTATGTTTATTTGGTCAATTAACCTACATAAAGGAGGCAAAAATATAAAATAAGGAAAAGACAGTTTCTTCAATTAATGATGTTGGGAAACCTGGCCAGATACATGCAAAATAACAGTAATAATAATAAAGAATAAGAAAAGACACTAAACCAATTTTTTATGCCATACACAAAAATAACTAAAATGAATTAAAGATTTAAGATATAAAACCTAAAGCTATAAAATTCCTAGAAGAAAACATGGGTAGTAAACTCTTGACGTCAGCCTTAGCAATATATTTTCGGATATGTCTCCCTGTCCAAAGGCAACAAAATCAAAAATAAACAAATGGGTCTACATCTAACTAAAAAGCTTTTGTGCAGTGAAGGGAACCAATAACAAAATGAACTGCAACCTACTGAGTGGGAGAACTTAAGTAAAATAAGTCAGACATAGAAAAAAAATGAATACTATATTGCTTCACTTATTTGTAGAATCTAAAGGACAAAACAAATGAGTAAGTAAAACAAAATAGAAATGGACTCATAAATAAAGAGAACAAACTGTTGGTTAACAGAAGAAAGGAGGTGTAGGATAGGAGAAAGGTGAAGATGACTAGGAGGTACATATTACCAGCTACAAAATAAGTAAGTCATGGGATGTAATGTACAACCTAGGGAATATAGTCTATTTAGAGTAATAACTTTATGACAGAAGGTTACTAGAATTGTTGTGGCAATTGTTTAATAAGGTATACAGATGTTGAATCGCTATGTTATACACTTAAAGCAATGTAATGTTAACTATACTTCAATAAAAATAAATTACAGGCATAAAACATTCTAAAACATTTTTTAAATGAAAATTTCAGATTCGTAGGCCCAGATCAGATTATCTGGAGTTCAAGGCCCAGAAATATGTATTTTTAAAAAATTATTTTTTAAATTTATTTTTTAATATTTTTAATTTTTCGATTACAGTTGACATTAAATATTATATTAGTTTCAGGTGTGCAATGCAATGATTAGACATTTATGTAGTTTACAAAGATATCAAGACAATAAATCCAGTACTCATCTGACATCATACATAGTTATTTCAATACTACTGACTATATTCCCCATGCTGAACCCTACATCCCCATGACTATTTTATAACCACTAATTTGTACCTATTAATTCCCTCCCCATCTTTACCCATCCTCTTCTCCCTACCCCCAATCAGCCAACCGTCAAAATGCTCTTGTATCTATGAGCTTGTTTCTGTTTCGTCTGTTCATTTATCTTGTTCTCTAGATTCCATATATAACTGAAATCATATGACATTTGTCTTTATCTAATTTACTCCACTCAGCACAATTCCCTTATGTTGTTGCAGATGGCAAGATTTCATTCTTATTTACGGCTGAGTAATATTCCATTGTATATATGTACCATCTCTTCTTCACTCATTCATACATTGAGGGACACCAAGGAAGCCTCCATTTCTTGGCTATTGTAAATAATGTTTCAATAATTATATGAATGTGTGTGTCCCTTCAAAGTAGTGTTTTGAGTTTCTTTAAAAATATACCCAAAATTGAGATTACTGGGTCCTTCTTTGTCTCTCATCATAGCCTTTGTTTTAAAGTCTATTTAGTCTGCTATAAGTATTGCTATCCAACTTTTTATCTGTTTCCGTTTTTATGAAATAGTTTTTTCCATCCCTTTGTTTTCATTCAGTCCCTATGTGTCCTTCGATCTGAAGTGTCTTATAGGCAGCTTACGTAAGGAGCTTTTTTCCTTCATTCAGCTACCCTATCCTTTGATTGGAGCATTTGATTCATTTAAATCTAAAGTAATTTAGTTTATAGATAGGTAGTTATCATCGTTTATTATTCATATTTTTTTTATCTTTTTCTTCTTCTTAAAGAAGTCTCTCCAACATTTTCTGTAAACAGTCTCTAGCTTTTTCTTGTCTTGGAAGCTCTTTGTCTGTCCTTTGATTCTAAATGATAGCTTTGCTGCTAGAGTAATCTTGGTTATAGGTCTTTGCTTTTTGTCACTGAATATTTCCTGTCAATTCCTTTTGTCTTGCAAAATTTCTGATGAGAAATCAGCTGACAGTTTTATGGGAGATCCCTTGTAGGTAACTGACTGTTTTTCTTTTGCTGCTATTAAGACTCTCTCTTTGCCTTTCACCTTTGTCATTTGAATTATGATGTGTCTTGATCTTGTTTGGGACTCTCTGAGGTCCCTAGGCTTAACCACAAACACCTCAAGTACTAAATTAGACTAATAATAGCATCTCTGTCATACCACTGGTGTGGAGAATAAGTAAGACAAATCATATATAGTACATAGACAATAGCTAGCATTTGGTACGGACTCTAATTACACTATTTAGTATTATTTGCCATATAAAAAGTAGTTATCAAAGATACATGTTAAAAAGTTTATATAAACTAACACGAATCATACGTGAAAATAAGTGTAGTATGAAACATGTTATAAATGAGTAATGTAGTAAATGATATTTTCAGTTATTTCATCCTATGTAATAAAACTCAATTACCACCTTTATGTAATTTTAATCATGATATCATTCCTAATTTTAACCCATTACCCATGAAGTTGTTCCTTATTTACCCTACTTGAAATTGTCTATATGAGTAAATGGATGAGCAACCAGAAATGTATAGACAGGCAGACAGACAGATTATAGATATAGATATAGATATGGATATGGATATGGATATAGATATAGATATAAATATAGATAAAGATGATTGAGATTGAGATAGAGATAGAGATAAAGATAGAAATAGAGATAGAGTTAGAGATAGATATAGATAGATACATCTAATAGACCTCTGAAACATCTAGTTCATTCTAGGATGGTCTTCACTCAAATGGACTATGTGGAAGAAAATGAGACACTTTTATCTGGTCTCTCTAGCATAAACAATGTGAATAAAGAGTCACAGGATACTTGTGGTTAAGCGGTTAGTTGAACAGCTCACTTCTGTTTTCTTCCTCCTACCCATAGTCTGGGTTTATTATTATTAAAAATCAAACAATGTGAGATCCTTATTTGATATTTAAAATTAGTAATACTGTGCCCTCATCACATAATTCCTGCAGCCTTCTATTTTCTTATGGACCCTCATCTCTTTAGATGAGCCCAACTAATTCTTTTCTCTTGCTTCTCAAATAATAATCACCATCACATCTAACACTCACTTAAGACCTCACTTAAGCATTTAAATTAAGGTACTTGATTGACTTAGAAACAAGAACACCAAAACTGAAATCTATTTAGATGTATTATGTAGACAAATATTGCAAGACTTACTGAATGTTGAGGTGAAATGGAACTGCTTGTCCCTTACCTCGTTGTGGGAAGAAATAAGATAGAATTTTCAGACAAATCTTGTTGTTAAAGGAACTTTTTGGATCAGTGAAACAAATAACCTTATGCAAGATTTTCATTTTGGTGGAAAGACAAGAAAAGAAATGTTTCCCTCCTGGACTGAAATACAGTGTGTCCTACTTTACATAGTTTAGCATCAGGTGTTTTGGATTTTCCAAAGGGCTTAAATAGTAATTAGCTTGTGAAGTTGCCAGCTGAGTGCTGTTAAGCCTTTATTTCCCCATTTCTGGTGAAATGCCGCAATAGTTAAGTTAAACTAAAGGAATCATCTCTATTATGTGTTGAGACTTGACTTAGCTATGTTCTCTTTTCTATTTCTATTATAACATTTACAACATTGTGCTATGAAGACCACTAGACTAGAAACTCCTATAGGATTATATGTGATTTAACACTATTCTGTAATCTTATTTTAATCCTTAATAGACAATCGATCAATGTTTGTTAAATAAGCAGGGATTGCATGAGGACTACTGAGAAATATCTTTATAGGGCTTAAATACTTAGTTAGTGAACATTCATGAAAAATCAGAAACCTACTGAGAAATGATAATTGTTTTTCTAATAATAAGATCTACAAATAGGTTAATTACAGAGATCATTATAATCAGATTAAATTTATGTTATCTATAACTAGTTTCTCACCTAAAAGTTATGATGCATAGATAACTGCTCCCACCTAAATGATCTGAACAGAAAGTAGAAATGATGGGCTAAGTCCAAGAAGATGTAAAGCCCTACCCTAAGGTTTCTTGAAAAGCAACAATATAGAATGGGGAAGACTTAACAGCAACTCATGAGTTTTGTTGTTGCTGACCACATGCTCTCCAGGAGCCAATAGTGGGATAGAGCTAATAAAGAAGCCAGCACATTGCATTAACTCAGTGGATAGATCAGTATGTTGATCAGGGAAAGTAAAGTTTTTTGAGCTTTGGGGTGCTATATATATATATTATAAATATTAATTAAATACTATTTGTAAATCTAATAGTTCTTTAAAGATCCATAGTCTAACCAAAGCTAAATAAATATAGACACTACGGGTTTCCTTTAGTTTTTTTTTTTTTTTCTTATTCTGCTGTATAATAGCTAGTAACCATACCTAAAACTTCCTGCGCTTTTACCACCAGCCAGATAGTATAGTAATATATTATGTATATTAACTCATCTAATTCTTAAAATCACTATCACTCTATTTTTGCAGATGAAGAAAGAGAAGCACAATAGAGTTGAATAACCTGTCCAAGGTCACAAAATTCATGGATGGAAGAGCTAGCTGGGTTTTAACCAAGGAGTGTGGCTTCAGAATCTACACTCTTCATCATTACTCCATAGCACTTCTCCTCTAGAGGGAGTTGGAAATGGAAAATAGAGAAAAGCATGGTCTTGGCAAGAGGAAGAAAGATATTTAAAAGATATGTTTTTCGGTTTTGGTCAATAGCGTATTCTCTATATTATCAGAGATATACAGATGTTTTCACACTAGTAGTGCACTTTTGTATAGGTAATACCTTGATAACTCTGAATCCTCCAGGGATGAGATTTCTCCAAAGATGCAGTGTTGATATTTATCTAATTTAAAAGCATTAGCATCCTAGAGGTTATTATGCTGAGTGAAATAAGTCAAAGATAAATACCATATGATTTCACTTATATGCAGAATCTAAAAATAAAAAGAACAAGCTAATCAAAAAGAGACTCACAAATATAGAGGACAATCTGGTGATGGCCAGAGGAGGCGACTTGGGGGTTTGGGAGAATGGAGTGAAGGGTTAAAGAAGTGCAAATTAGTAGTTGATAGACAGTCACAGGGATGGGGAGCACAACATAAGGAATGCAATTAGCATTAATATAATGGAAGGTGTAGAGCCAGAGGAAAGAAAGAGCAATTAGGGGGATCGCTTTATAAACTATATAAATGTCTGACCAATGTACTGTATATTCGAAACTAATAATAAAATAAAATAATTAATTAATTAATTAAAAGCACTAACATCTAGTAGTGGGTGCCTTGAAATACTATCAGATCCAGAGATACTCCAGTGTATCAGAGAAATAAAGAATAACAGGTGAAAATTTGCTAAGACAAGTTATAAGTGGAACCATTTACATCTTGGTAAATCTTCCCTATATAAAATCAATAAGAGAAAAGTAAAAAAAAAAATTATATGAATGAAAATTTTAATAAAGAGAAGTTGTACAATGGCATCAGATCTCTTTGGGGAAGAAGGAATAGTCTAATACCTTTCCCATTTATTCAGTTTTTCATATGTGGCTTTTGTACTACTGAAATGGTAAAGCTTCCATGAAAACATGACTAAAAAGGATGTTGGGGATGTATAAAAACGCAAGAGAAACACATTTTAGTTTCTTGCTGATCTATTTCTGAGACATCTGAAAATGTACTAATCAAAAGTGAGCTTGAAATGAACACAGCTATTGGAGTTGTCAACACATTGAAATACTTCTATATAATGAATAGCTGTACAGCTATTGATGAATAGCTGCCACCACAGGGAGCCTTTTTCATGCCCACCACACAGGGCACTCCACAGTCTAGCAGCTGAACCTCAGAGAACATCAGATTCTTGTATGACTGTTAGATGCCTGTGCAATATCAATTTTAAAACACTTTGAGTATCACCCCATGAGTGTAAAGAATAAAAATGTATTCTCAGAAGTAAATAACTTATTTAATTTAAAAAAATATATAGACAATCAATGACAATGTAATCACTGATGTAGTGACAAATTTGGCAAGAATCAACAAAAATGATTCTGAGGTAAGTTTATAAACATAGCATCATATATGAAATGAATTCACTGCATCATTGCTAGGTAAGCTTGGGCAAAATCAGTTGAATCCAGAAGTGGACAAAGTGTATAGAATGTCAGTAATATAGTTAACTAATAAAAATAAAACCAGAAAAAAAGGGTGCCCTTGATAGGAACAGGATATTGGAAAATTACATTGAAACAAAAGTAGATGACAGAAAAAAAATTCAAACAAAATCTGTATTAGGAGGAATTTATATATCACGAATTTATCTTATGTTCACTGGGTACACATATACAATATATACTTATACATTTTATGTTATATATAACACAGAGGGCTAACAACAACTTTATGAGAATGATATTATTATCTTCCCTTTACTGATAAAAAAGTTGAGCCTCAGACATGCTAAGTACTTTGTCCAGTAGCACAAAGTTAAGCAGGTTTCAAAGAGGCTCAGAGGACAAAACCTCTGACTATAATAATACAAGGCCAAAGAAGGACAGTATTCTCTCTGCCCACAAGATTATCAGTTCATCGCCTCCCTGACCCCAAAGCGAGGAGAGCAGGTAGATAGAGCTGGGGAGGGGACATAAAGAGGGTCTATAACGTCCAGACATATGACGAGGAGAAGAAAGTTCACTGAGAGTAGCTGAACTGGCCACTTTTATGAGAGATAAATTAATCAGTTGCTTATTGATAATTTGCAGTTCCATTACAGACAGCATAGTAATCCAAATAAACTGTGGGATTCTCCACAGATTAGTAGAAATGTAAAAAGCCTCCAGACAAAAAGTCTTTAAGATAGGCCAGATAAAATCAATTCATTTATGACCTGTCACTTTTAGAAGCTGGGGAATTAAAAGTTAGTCAAGCAACTGTTTTCTAGCTTCTTTACAAAACTGCTTTTTTAAGTTCATCTTGACTTAGAGAGATGACCTCGCAAAATACCAAGTTGAGAAAAATGTTGTTTTCCACACAGCTGTGTGTGCCATGAGACGATGCTTCTTCAGGCCTTGATTAGGGTCAACTGGAGCCCACAAAAGAGAATGACCACACTGTGGGCTGAGCTGTCCCGCTGGGATGCAAGCACTGAAGCAAACCCAGAGGACAAGCATGCCAAGCTGGGAACAGGCAATATTTATATTAAGCATGGCTTTGGCAAGCCACCACAAGAAAATATTATCAAAACAGCCCAACAGGAGGTCACGTTTGGGTAACTAGCTATTGAGCACAATGTGAGACGCTCTCTGTTTAGAAGAGAAAATGGGAGAGAACCTACCATATTTACACGACTCAAGGGGATGAATAATAGGGATAAAAAATGCCCGTCACTTTTCAAAAAGTTTGCCAAGAGTATTGGGCTTCCATTATGTTCGCATTTTGTGAAAACCAAATCAAAAAATTCTTGTCTTTTTTTTTTTCCTGGTATTTATAAAAATGTGTTCTCTAGCTCTCTTGGTGGTGAGTAGCATCATGCATAAAAATCTAGCATTCATGACTAATTTTAGTTTTTCCCTATCATCGTAGGAATTTCACCTTAGTTCACAGCTGGAGGAACATACTCTGCAATTTTACTTTTCTATTTCTCTTTGTCAGAAGGTGGTTTTGGACTGGATTGATTATATTTTAGGTAACAGGGTATTTCTCAGAGCTTGTGTACCTTGCCAGATATTTTGAAACTCATCACTGATATGAAAAATATCCATTCACCTTTCATAGCATTAATTTAGTAGACATTCCATGGTTTCTGTTAGGAACAGGTCCTGAACAGAGGCTGGTTTGGTCTAAGAAAATTAAATAACATGGTTTAATTAGAGAATTCCTTAGTTTCTATTTTGTGCCTGCATCAGTTTTCTGTTAGGGCTGTCATAACAAAATACCACAGACCAGGTGACTTAAAAAACAGAAATTTATTTTTCATAGTTCTGGAAGTCCAAGATCAAGCTATTGGAAAGTTTGGTTTCTCCTGAGGCCTCTCTCTTTGGCTTGCAGATGGCCTTCGTCTTGTTAGGTTCTTATGTGGCCTTTTTTCTGTAGGCATCTATTCCTAGTATCTCTGTGTGTCTTAATCTCCTCTTTTTACAAGAAGGATCAGATTAGAACCCACCCTGAAGTCCTTATTTAAACTTAATTAAAGACCTTAGCCCCAATATGGTCACATTCTGAAGTACTGGGGGTTAGGATTTCAAAAATAGAATTTGGAGCAGACACACAATTCAGGCCCTAATAGTGTGAAATTAAAGATAATTACAACTAAGTAAAAATATGCCAGGACTCTTTCAAGTCTTATTTTTATAATCATTAACAGTGTGATTTTGGTCAGGATATTTTTGCTCTCTGATCTTCATGTAAAATGGTGATAAAATCAGCTGTGCTTACCTTGTTAATCCTCAGGTGCTAAATTAATTTTAAAGTATAATTTTACTAAGAATATTTTAAGTATGTATGAAAGCATGCTGTGCTACTTAAATTTCTATTGACTCTTTAATTTTCTTATCTGATTAAACTCACCAGGCAAATGCAAAGAACAATTAATAATCAAAGATACAATCAAGAAATCTAGGCTGAATGTTTTTCTACATTATTCATTCTCTAATGTAAATTAAATCACATCACAAAGCATCTCTATGCATTGATGAAAGAGGGCTATGCCGTTTATCGCAATAAAGGCAAAAATTAAAGAAGGAAGGGGGGATAGAAAAGAGAAAGGAAGAAGAAAGGAAGGATGGAGGGTCTTCACTTTGAAAATGAAGTCATGTGTAATACACTCTTAATTAGTATTCTTTTACTAATGAATTTTTTAACACATTAAAATTACACAAAATGAATAAAAGTTGAAATTATTAGTTAAAGAAATGAGTAGAGCTAAGCAGTAGTATTTATGGCATGTCTCAGTATATATCCACAATCTAGTAATCTAAGAGGTAAAAATATTTTAAAATGCATGTGATAAACACACAGCATATCTGATGATAAGCTGGGTGGAGGTAAAACTAAAGTTTTCTTTAAAGTATCACAGGGCTAGAAATCCCTAGAAGGCCTTAAGAAGTAGTGTCCTGTGACCTTGCATGTCCCCACATAGACCCTTCAATTGCAGTCTGAACCATGTCTGCGCAGAATGCTCTCTGCGGTCCTCCCAAGAACATGGCAAAATTGAGAGGGCCGAAAGGGGCTGGTGCACAGCCTCCTTGCAGGAGGATCTAAATCCTGCAGCAGCTTGCCATGAGGCTGTTTCCTGTCCACCTCCTTGGTTTCAGTGAGGCATGGAATTTTCCACAACATCCTTCTTTGGGTGCAACTGCGGACTATAAAACCACTCAGCTGCAGTGTGACATTGACTTCTCAACTACAGAGTGACCCATCACCTATTTCATGTGTCATTTGGTCCCTCTAGCTTGGTGATGTCTTGTGGGAACAGGGGCATTGGGTGCTGACACCGTCCTGATCTTGCTTTTGCTCTCTGTGAAGTGAAGACTGAATATATTTGGGCTTGTTGTCTTCTTATTAACCAAATCTTGGACATGGGGGAAGCCAAGTATTCGAAATGTACCCGGAATTTGTTTTAATCAGGTTTGGTAAGATATGCAATCATGGAAATGATAGTCATGAAAGAAAAGGTTTTTACCCACAGTCCCCTACAGTAGGAGGAATGGCATGTCATGAAGGACCACACAAGGAAGCACCAAGATCAGTTACCAGAGCTAGTCAGGAGGTAGGAAGAATGAAGGGAAAGCATGGGCAACCTCCTCATTGTGGATTTCATGGAAAAAGCAGGTAAGACAGGGTGAGCGGAATTAGGAGTTGTTCTGTAGCTGGCTCTGGAATGATTAAGACAAGGAGATTGCATGGCCCAGGAGTGTAAGAGCTCTGTGACAGCCAGATAGAGTAGGTGGTGTGGGCATGAACTTCGTACTGGCTGGTTTATGTGCTAAAGCTGCACTTACAGACAAGTCCTTTATTATCTGTAGAAATTAGCTAGCTCTAGGAGTAGCAGTGTTGACCAGAATCAGCAAGACTTCAAGATGTCAAAGTATCAGAAAATACAAAAAATTAAATCATGATTAATACACCACATTAAGAGTTGACACTGTGCTCTTGATTAGGGACTGTTTGGTCAATAATAGATATGCAAAAAATGATAACAAGCATTTTTTAGCATCTCTGTGTATGGAGATACAGTAGTGGATAAGATCTAGTCCCATCTCAAGAGTAATCAGACCAAAAGTAATGAAATAGAAATGGAGTGCTGGATTGAAAAAAAAAAATGTTAAAAGATGACCAGAAGATGATTGTAAATGTAAGAAGCTGACAGTGATTTTTGTTTTTTTAATATTAAGAAAAACTGAATCCATAAAAAATGTTTTAGAGACAGGAAAAGGTATGCAAATCTTAAGTTATCTTTGAAATATGTAAACTCAGAACCATTTTTTCCCTAATGAAAATTACTATCTGTAAGCGAAAAGCCCAGAATATCAAAGTTTAAAATTATTGGATTTTAAGTTCCATCATTTGCTCTCTAAATTCAGAAGAAGAATATACCTTTCTCCCAAGCCAGTCTTGGAAACTCTCTTACCTGCAGGTACCCTTGATTCCACACAGCCTGCAATGTTGTAAACTCTGAAGAAACATTTGATGAATTACTGAAGCTGAATCGATGCCTTCCTCCAGGTATGTGTATGTGTGTACCTGTCTTCCTGTATTATGTTACTCCTTTATACTTCTAAATCCCGTTAGGAGGGAGACAGATACCAGTATGGAAAGACCATTGCTCTGGGGACTTTCTCCAGAGGGGAATTCCATAAGCTCTCACTGAGGAAGTGTGCACATGATTGTTAATGTCCTGGAGGTAGGCTGGGGAAAGAGACAAAGTCTCCAAGTTCAGTAATAATAGACTTGCACTTATTTGCTTTTTCTACCTGGAATTCTCAAATCAGGAGCTTCCCAATATTTCCAGAAAATAAACTCTGTGACTTCACTGGGAGGTTGGATGGAATGGGAAAGGGACCTGGAGATTCAGCTGCTCTATTGTTTCAATAGATCCATCTCTTGGCAGCCCTGTTCCTCAACTAAGTCTTTCACAGTACTAAGCCTTATGGGAAACACTGGCTCATTTCTCACTGGTGTCCCCTGTTGGAAGCTGTGTTATTGCTCTGTCCACTCTGCTAAGTGTGGACATTTATGTCTCTTCTATCACTTTCCTTATTCCTGTCACCCTCCTGCCTCCCTCCCCCCCCGCCAAAAAAAATAAATTACGCCTTTTACCCATTGTTTCCTTCTTTCCCTTCTGTTCTCCTGTCCTTGTGGGTTAACACTTTTAAAACCTTCCTTTATTGGCACTTCTGTGGGCTTGGGGAAATAGGACATAAACTCAATATTAGTCAGTCTTCCATGTAAAGTGAGAATGTGCGTTTCACAGAACCTGACAGTAGAAAGTGCTCGATGAGAAATCACTAAAGAGGTAGCTACCTAGGACAAATGTACACTTTGCCTACAAAATTAGATAAATTAGTTTGGTTCAGCAAATGTTTTCTGAGCACATATTCCACACCAGAACTATTGACACTAGATATGAGGACAAATGAAACACAACTCTTACTTCTTGTGGTCCATATTGTGGTGAAACTCCTTCAGAAAGAGATGAATCTGCAAAGTTACAGTATACACTACCCCGGCTTGTTTTTAGTGTTTCTAGCATCCGAGAGGGAAAGAAAGCCACAGAAACCTGATTATAGTCAGATAATTAAGAAGTTAATGGATAATACCTTGTGGAATTAACTTACCCTTTAATATCCTTTATAAATGCCATCTCTCTTCTTTTGAATCTCTGCACCTGTGGCCAAGTCGAGGCCATAGGCTTCAGTGACAAAAATAGATGATTAACTGTCTTTGTATCTTAGCTTGTTATACTTTTAGAGAAAAAAAAAATTTATTTTGGTTTTGTAATCCAAAGAAATAAAAATATTCAACTTTAAAAGGAAATTTTCAACCAAAGGAAAAAATTCAAAGTAACGAAGTTTGGTGTTAGATGCAAAGAATTAAGGATAATTAAGAGAAACGTGTAATTCAGAACTCAATACCTTCTAGAAGCCCAGGTTAAGCCAACTTAAGTAAAGAGGGAATGTAGAGGCTCAGCCGTTGAAAAGTTTCAAAGTTCAGGTGCTTGAAAGTTGTCAGGACCCAATTTTGCTCTATGGTTCTACTCTTTTCTGCACTAGTTTTACTTTTAGACAAATTTCTTCTTCAGGTTTACACCTACCAGCTTAAGATGCAGAAAGAGAGTGTTTCCTCAGTGGTTCTAACAGAAGTACCAGATATAAATCTCTAATTTGCCAAGTCGAAATCACATTCCTTCCCCACGCAACTTAATCCAGGGAATAGGTTGCCCTACTCAAACCACATGGACTGAGAGTGGGGTGAAGTGGTGACCCCCTCAAAAAAAAATTCAAGTAGATGGTGCCAAAAAAAGGGGGATGGCTTTTAAACCATTAAATTTGATAGCTTGGTGTAAGGTGATGCCAGCCTTGGAGTTTTGCCTGCATTACCATTTGTAAAAACTCTTTAAGTTCTGAAACCAGCCAGACTGCTTAGTGTTGGACATTTTGAGTAAAGGTATTTTTGAAATATTTAATGATCTCTCATTGCATTTTCTCCCAGCAGCTATTAACATCTATCTCTTGCTAAAAGGCCACCTGACCAGAAAGATTAAGAGAAATATTCAATAACCTCTAGAGAAAGGGTAGAATACTTATTTTTAGCTTTCTGGTATTTTATCATAAATGTTTTCAGCCTGGAATGACTTCAAGGAGATTTGTACATCTGAAAACTGCCAAAAAGAGCAGGGGGAAAAGTCAAATATTAAAGGAAACCTCCCTGCTCTCATCCAAAAGAGGATGACTCTTTAAACTTTTAAAGAAAATGTTAGTTTTATTTTTAACTCCCTTTTGGGGTTCTCTAAGGCTTAGGCTAAGATGAAAATAGATCTGGTATTAGAAAGCTTTAAAAACCAAAAATCACATGCCTAGGACTCATTAACCCCTTATTGACAAGTGTTTGATAAGAGAGAGACGGAGAGGGAGCAGGTCTTTTACGTGCAATCTAGGCCTCGATAACCTCAGTTTCTTCCACAGATGGGTTCTGGAAGACTTTTAAAATGGAATTTTTTCTGGGGGAGAAGGGTCATTAGAAGCACATGATCTCATGAAGATGTATGGACCATGAAAATTGTCCTTCCAAAAAGCTACCAAATAGCTTGTTACTTTAAGATGCCACTATCTGGGGACTGAAAGTAACCAGTGGCCAATGATTCTTTACATCAAGTTTACATCAAGCTTTGCTTTCCAAACATTTTATATCATCAGTAGAACTCTTTTGAATGTGTCCTCTAGGTTGATCCTTGGAATGATACATCCGTTACCAAAGTCTGCTTCAAATTCATTTGAAGTTGTCAGTTTTCAGGTTTCAACTTGCAATGGCTCAACACTCAAAACCATCTTAAGATTACGCTGAGCAAAGGGCAGCCCACCTGGAAGACACCACAGAGAGGCCATCGAAGTATGAGTGATCTGTGTCTGCCATGATGTGTGGAATAAATGATTCTATTTGATTCATTTGCCTCCACATCTGTCTCCTTTTCCTTGGTGAGTTCTTCCCTGACCACCTGCCT
Organism: Pteropus alecto; assembly: GCF_000325575.1. NCBI lineage: Eukaryota > Metazoa > Chordata > Mammalia > Chiroptera > Pteropodidae > Pteropus > Pteropus alecto. Next base: position 681,351 of record NW_006443262.1, on the reverse strand, counting down.
CCTTGATGGTTTTCCTCTACTTTGAACACCCATAGACATGAATTTAGCATTTAGCAGTATACTGTCTTACATTCCTCCTTAATTATTTCAAATGTGAACTTTTGCTCTCACATTAGAAATTTTATTATGGCTATAAGAAGTTCTTGTTGATTTGATACCTCGCCGAGCAATCTCTGAACAGACAATCCGAAGTTCGATATATAGTCGTTCTCACTGCATATTTAGTTTAGAGTGATTTTTAGAGTTTAAATTCCCAGTAGTATGATGAGGTGAGAATTTATGACTCAAACTAATAATTATTAGATCTAGAATAACATTAAACTGATCTTTGAATTTAGTGTCTATTCATTTAGATATAACCTGAGTATACAGTTTCCATTTAAAGGAAGAGCATTTTGTCAGTGATCTGAGCTACACTTAATTGATGTTTGTTTATGTCTTGGTAATTCTTTGCACATTAGGTTCTTTCATATGAGAATTAAGCACTCTGCAATAAACATTAGGGAAAATTTTGCTCAGTGAGGTGCTCTGATGCTGCAAATGAAGGGTATAGCTTTCAAAGTTGTCATTTTTGTTTACATGGTAAAATCTGACCTTGTGTAAATAATTCCCCAAATCTCAAGCTAAAGAGAGAGGTCATGTTCTAAGTTTAGTCCACATTATAGGCTAAGGACAAAACTGAAAGCCCAGCATCGTAACTTTCTTTTTTTGACTCTCCCTGGTCAAAACAAACCCTCTTAAATCAACTGTTCTTCTTTCCCTGTAGAGTATTGTTTACAGGAAAAAAAGGGATTTGCTCAGAAAAATAATTTTGTACAAGATTTCCATAAGAAAATGTTTTTAAAAAGAAATTTAAAAACAAACAGCTACCTAAATTATTTCTTTGTAACAAAATGTGACAAAGAAGAGCTAGGACAAAATCTTTTATTTACACAGAAAGCACAACTGTTTCCTTGGAAACAGTTTGAGCAGTTATGCCAATGATATGAGTTAACAAAAATCTGAACCAAAGAATAAATGAAAGGAAAAAAATGGCTAATCGGGATACAAGAATGTTTTATGGCAATCAATAATAAGAACACATTTGAGAATTGTGTAATGTGATAATTGTGGTATTTGGACAGAAATAATGGATGTACTGCTGTGGAATACTGGATGTGTCAAGATCTAGCCCAGGTTCTGGGAACATGTGGTTGTTTGTTCCTGTGTCTGCTGCTCAAAGTCAGTGGAAGGGGAAAGGAAGAAGGGAAGGGGAAATGCAGATGGGCTCAGTGCATTTGGTGAAGTGATACGTCTATAGGGAAATAAACACAGGTACAGGCACACCTCATGTGCTTCACTTTATTACACTTCACAGATTTGTTTTTTGACAAACTGAAGGCATGACACTCCATCAGAAAAAAAAATGTAATTTACTTTATTGCAGTAATCTGAAACTGAAGCTGCAATATCTTTTTTGTTGTTGTTTTAGCCCTTTAACCATTATTGTTTATTTTTGTTCAGTTTTTGTTTGTTTGTTTTTTTCTGTTTCCTTCCACTACACTGTTCTCCAGTACAGCTCAACATGCTAATTTGCTTTTCTTTATTGTCTGCTCATATCTCCTAAATAAACATGACGCTTTCTCACTGGATAAGACACCAGTGTACCAAGGTGGATAAACTGATGCTTATAAAATAATCAAGTCTCAAAAACAAGGAAAGCCACTTGATTACTACCTGTGTCACCTTACCTGAAGAAGTTTCTTACGAGACTGATTTCTCCATAAAGAAAAGTGTGTTTTGCAAGCTAAATGCAGAATGAAACATGGAAATATAAAGAAATAAAATTACTTTATGGAATGAAATTATGATTTACATTACATTATATATGTTATATAATATATATCTTATGGACAATATTTCAGTGGTCTGTGCTTTTTAATGATTTTATGGACTCGGATTATTGAATCAGATTACGGAATCTAGATTAACCTAGATTCAAATGACATTCAGTTCCACTGCTTACTAAGAGTGTCACCTGGTACAAGTTATTTAACTTCTCTGAATTTTTCTTTACTTATCTTTGTAAGGACACCTATATATAAAATAATATATCTAAAGAGCTAGTATTTGTTGAATGCCAAGTATATTTTCAGCATTCAGTAAATGCCAGTAGTTGCTCTGATAGCTATTATAACCAAAACACACCTATATTCATATATGCACGAAAGCCAGAGCTATCATTCAACACATACTGTTCTCTTTTGCAACATGAGAAATAGGACTAAAACGCAGGTCTTTAACACCTGTATATACCTTTTTCACTATTTCAGATTGACTTTGAAGATTATTTACAATTGAATATGGGAATGTCCAATATTCTAAAAATTAACTTTAAACTAAATAATAAAATTTAAACTGAGAGTGATTTTAAACTCTGGAGAAATCTGAAAATTATGTTTAATTTCCTGATACTCCATTTTGAAACTCATCAAGCTAGTAATAGACAACAAAACAAAGTTGCCATCTTTCTAGTGCTCCCCACTGAGATAAAAGCATCGTATAGTGCTGGATGCCAACAGAGCAAATAATTAGACTGTGTCACTTTCCACTGATAATGAACTCAGAAATGAAATTTGTTGTGGATGTTAACTGAATGTCTGGGACATTAGCTATCCTAGGAGAAGTCATTAACATTTGCTGAGTGTCTACTATGTGCCAGACACTCTGTGCTACAGAGGATGCGAATTGAAATGAGAGATTATTCTTCATCTCCAGGTATTTACAGTCTTTAGTAAGAACCACATCATATGTCCACTGAGAACAAAATGTCAGGTAAAATAAATTCCATATAGAAGAACATAGTGCTAGGAAAACCCAGAGATAGACATGATTAATACAGGCTAGCCCGGGATGAGAATGAGATAGTAGTAAGGACAGGACACTTCTCCATCCTAGTATTACTGGGAGGTGAAATTTGGAACCCTTCTACATATGTTCCGAGAGAGAGAAAACAAGATATTGTCAACAAAATAAAAAGGAAATAAAAAATGGTAAATTATACATGCACCTTCAACATGCTGTGCACTCAACCATTACTTCACAAAAACACATATGAACTAACAATTTAGTCATCGAGGTTTATTTATTCTGGGGATTAATGAAGACTCTAGTGTCATCCTAACTTAATGTCTATCTCTAGGGTTAATTTTGACCTTTGAAAAGAAAACAATGTTAATGCATTAATTCAAAGAAGTAAAGCTTCCCTTTTATAGGCTTTTCTTTAGTAACCTATCATTTCTACGATTTTAGAAAATAACTCACCAATGAACAAAATTAAGTTTTTCAGGTCCGTTGCTTTAAAGGAAAGTCAATATTTGTGCAAAGCAATTTCTATAGTAGATTACTACAAAATGAAAATTTAATATGTCTCCATCAGTTAAATCTCCCAGGATAAATGTGCAAGACTGACTCTGACTTTCGCTATTTTATTCTTTCAGTAACTGTCCAGATGGTACAACCTGCTGAGTATTGACATTATAATATTAAAGAAATTAGTTAAGGAAGTCAAATGTGATTTATTTAAGGAAAAAATCAATATCAATATGAAATGATCTTAAGTTCAAATGGTAAGATATGAAAAGAGCAATTAACAAGTCTTAATCTCTTTAGAAAATTTCAGTTTGATATGTATAGTTATTTGTTGTGAAGAATAAGAGAGGATATATTAAAGAGTTAAAAAACTATAAGGCATTTGAAAATGTGAAGAATGACTATTATTTGATGAAAGTAACAAATTCAAAAATATATTTTTTGAGTACTTACTATGAAAACCAGATGCCAGATGCTACAGAGCATCCAACATAAATCTTTGGTTTTGTAACAGATTAAATATTTAGTCAGGAAGAGAATATCCAGACCTGGGTCTAATCTGAGCTTTTAAGGTTGTAATAAAAGTCATAATATTTATGATAATAGCTATAATAATGTGTTTATTTTTCATTTTCAATGTGCCACACAGAAATATTAAATTGCCTGATAACATCAACATTAAAAATGAGAATAGAGCCCAAATATTTCATTATTTGCTTGTTCCATCTCTTGTGCATTTATTATCTATAGTTATCTAACCCTTTCAAACTAGTTTATATTTTTAACACGACTGGTAATAAGTTCTAACTTTTAATTACTTATGCTTTATAAATTGCTAATGTCTCTTTTTTGTCCCAAAGCTGCCTTTTCAAGGAATGCCCCTTTACTGAATCTTTTCAAACTCTGTTAGGTCGACATTGAGGTTGGATAAATAATGACATGAAATGGTTCTAATTCTGATAAGCTTATATTTATTTGGTTTTAAATATGGGTAGGACAGTTTTCTATTTATATCCAATTTCTTCCCATATTATACTCAACACCTTACTTGAGACTTCATGTGGTCTTAGTCAAAGGTGCAGAACAGAGCAGTGACTTTAGGGACGACACTACTGGGAATTCTTTGGTTCCTTTCATGGATCTTAACTATTAGTGGGGAAACCTGTCCTCCCAAAACTCAACATTGCATAATTTTTTTTTAAATAAATGTATTACTTTCTACTTGAATAAATAGTATCTTCCTTAATAACATTCTGGACATTCATGTATCTTGGTGTTTTCATCTTTGATTTTTTTTTTCTTTCTTGGCTTATATTTTCATTTTTTAGTATAATTTGTCATCATTGCCAATCTCAAGAGTCCAGATGCCTATAAAGATAACATTTAAATGCTAAGATAAAATTCAACACCAGCTGGGATTCTCCAGACTTCCAAAGAATCGTTTGTTTATGACTACACTATGTTTTCTGCCTTTTATATTGTCCCTTAGCCATTCCAAAATAGTCCCAACACTGTCATGTACAGTTACTTTTTTGTAGAAATACAGTAATGGTTTTTGGAAATTCTAAATAAAGTATATCAATTGCCCCTTTTCCCAAAGTCCAAAAAAGATGTTATATATTAGTGAGGTTCAGTATCTCTTAAAAGAACCTTGTCTACATGTTTATGCATTCACTCTGAATTTAACTGTGGATCCTGTCAGATGAGAGAATTACAAGTTAATCTTCATGGCTTTGGAGTCTCTTCCAGAGAGTGCCTTACAGATATAAATCTGGTATTCTTGTAGGCACAGTGACATTTGTCCAGTAAATTATGTATTTTGGCCCATTGTTAATGATTTACTCTTGAGTTCTGTTCATAACCTTAAGTAGAACAATTCATCTTCAGAGATTTACTTACTGCTGTTGGTTATACAACAATAAAATGATTCAATTGTGTTGGGAAGAGTCTTCTATCAAAGACATCATAGAGAGAAACCATAATGTTCTGAGTCAAAGACAGGGTGACAGAAAACCAACACACTTGGTAGTCAGAGAAAACTCTTATTTGTAGACTTTGATAGAAATTTTTATGTATTTGGATGAAAATTTACCTCTCTAGAATAGAATTATTTGGAGAACAAAATCTAACTTCGATCCCAAATATATTCAGTTAAAATATAAAACAGCAGATTTAGATGTTTCGAAAGCACTACAGGGAAGCAGCACCACCATCTACAGTTATCTTGAAACTGAAAACAGTTCTGTGACCTAGTCTGTATAACTATAAAGAAAACTAAAGCTGAATCAAAGCATTTAGATATTCCTGAGTTTTTACTGTTTTTTTTTTTTCCCCGCTAGCATTCTGGTAAAAATAAAATAAATAAGAGCTTGCTTTTCATCTTGGTCATTCAAATTGATTCAACTACATTTTAAAATAAATTATTTCTGCACAAATACAGTGAAAGCCCAATAAATAGCTAACCTTATCATTTCTCAGTGGCATTTAGTTATTAGAAAGATAATTATCTAGAACATATGCCAGAGAGTCCTAGTGGCTTAGATTAGAATTCTTTACTATTTCTAATCACTTCTTGGTGCTATTTTACAATTAAGAAAGAATGACAACCACGTGTGGGTGAAGAATCTTTCACAGCAAAGACAATTTAAATATCTATTTGATTATATGACAGTACAGCTTCTCCTTTTGTTCCCCAGCTTGGTAGATGGTATAGTTACTACATGCCAGTTGCCTTGTCACTTTGTCAGAGAGGTGTATCAAGAAGATGGCAAAAAAAAAAATAGCTTTTTGCAAATGTTCATGTCTTTTGCAGATCTAGTTAAAATTTCTTGTTTTTCTCTAAGAATTTATTTTTCAGAATTGAACTTTAAGAACCACCAATATTTTTAAGATACCTTTTTTATTTCCTATTTACTGCTCATAAATTTCCCCTTTGCATTCTTGAATTTTCTTTGGGATATTATAAAAATGAAATATTATAAGCATAATTTCTGTCAAGATATTTTAGAACTGTTTTCAAAAGCAGTCTATTTCTCTCTGAATTTCTGTAAAACCCATGATAGCCATTCCAATGGTAAATGGAAAATATTTTAAGTAAGATGTCAATTTCAGCTTCTTAGACTCTTAGAAGCATCTTAGAATTACCTAGATAGTCATAGAGTCTCAAAAAATATATATATTCCACTTTACTTATTCTTATTATATTTAAATGAACTCCAAATATAATCAGGTTTAAGTCATATGAGGCATCTTGAAAGCTGTTCTCAAAAACATTTAGATACAAAATATGTACTTACTAAAATTTGCATCGGCCCTGCTCATATCACCAAGATTCCTCCTTTTTCTTCTTACCTGTGCAACTATCCACAAGGTAAGATTAAGTCTACATAAATGGTCTCTCCATGCCACTAATATTCATACAACCCTTAGAGGAATAAAGAACAAGAGGCAGGACATATTCAAATGATTACATTTAAAAGCAACTTGATTTTTAAGCTCACGTATACTGCTCAATTTTCATATACATGGCTGAAAAAAGAATCACAGAGAATGGTGTACACTGTGAGAGGGCCATAATAATAATAATAAAATATAAATAATGATTCCATATCAAGTAATATGAAATTTAACAATTCCCATTTCTATGCAATAGGAGTAACAATATATCACTGGTTAAGTCTTTATTATCAAATTTGCTGAGAGGAAAAACAGAAAAAGGAGAAAAAATGGTCAAAATGGATTCGAGAGAAGAAAAAATGATTTTCTGAGCCTAAGACTTGAGGCTAATAGAATATTATTCAGTATTTAAAGAGAAGGAAATACTGCCTTTTGTGACAATATGGGTAAACCTGGAGGACATTATGCTAAGTGAAATAAGCCAGACATAGAAGGACAAATTCTGCATGACATCACTTATTTGAAGAATCTAAAATAATGAGACAAAAAATCAAAGAATAGAATAGTGGTTGTCAGGGGCTGGCTAGAGGAAGAAGTGAGGAGATACTAGTCAAAGATTCAGAGTTCAGTTATACAAGATGACTAAGTCCTAGAGATGTACTGTATAGCATAGTGCCTAAAATTAATATTGTACTGTATACTTTAAAATTTGGTGAAAAGGTAACTCTTATGCTAAAAGTTCTTATCTTTCCCCAAAAAATAAATTTAAAAAATTGGGTAGTAGGAAACTTTAGAAGGTAATGGATAGATATCTTTACAGCATAGATAGACAGTGGTGATGGTTACACCAGTTTATACTTTTCTCTGAACTCATTGGATTGTATACTTTAAATATGTGTAGCTTTTTATGTTAGTCACACCCCAGTAAAGTAGTTTAAAAAGAGACTTAAGGCCAGCCAAACCCACACAACATAAGGACTATTAGAAAACTCTTTTGACCACAAATTTTGCTCCTGCTAATAAATGACAAATCTAAATGAGGAATAGTTTTAAGTTATAAAAGAAAAGCAGTAAAGAGACTCAACTCTTTAATTATCAACATTGTTGTAATGGAGAACCTTCTCAAACTAATAAAAAAAACAACAACGAAAAATAAAGAAACAGAAATATACAAAACACAAGAATGACTGACTAGAACTCTCTATTAATTTCTGACCATTTTCTTCTCTATTTATAGTGCTTGGAGCAGAAACTAGCCTTTTTGGCTGTTGAGAATTAGATCACTAAGTTCAATCTTTAAACATGTAAATAACCTGATTTAATAGGGACATTTTATTTGATAGCTGCCACAGGCAGTCCTACAGACTTTTCTGATCTCAGTGGGCTGCTTCACTAGCATAGTACAATTCAAGTTTAATGAAAACCTAATACCATCTACAAAGAAGTGAAAATAGAATTCTGGTTTACATCCTGCTGTGACTTACATTGGAAACACAGTAATTTTCCAGTTAATCCATTGAAGGAAATGAAATTCATCCAATAGGAAAGGCTTATTTTACCATGATCTAGAATAACTGAAATATTGAATGTCCAGAATATGAGAACATCCAAATACCCTGAAGAATCATAGAGCATCAGGTCAGTAAACTTGTTTAATTTTCAGTTAGGGTAATTAGCAGGGAATGATATTGTGGTGGGGGATATTTCTAGAGATATTATCCGAGGTTTGGTTAAGCATCAGTTTTTAAGCTTATACATAATGAACAGGTCATGATCTATTTTGTGTAAGTAGATTAGTGGAGAGTTTAGACTTCATGTGCTGATTGGTATTCTTTGTTAAGACTCAGAGAAAACCACTGGAGTTTTTATCCACTGACACTAGCTCTCCAGATGCAGATCAGTGTGATTTCCAGTCACTTACATGAGGTCTTTAGAGTTGACCTTGAGCTGATCTCCCTTGCTGCTCCAAGTGAACTTACCCCAACAATCCTGCTGATTAAGACCTAAGAGCAAGCATATGCGAACCACATATTCTGTCCAGTCCCTAAGTGTTTCTATTCTCCAAAAGTCTGTCTTTGGTCCTCCGATTTTCTCATTTCACAACACAACTCCAAGAGAACTTATCTACTTAGTTTTTACCAATAAGCTACCAAAAATAGATCTTATCTACTTTTCGTATTGCTGAATACCCATGAATTCCAGATCTGTATACCTAACAGCTGGACATTTCTCTTGGTTGCTCAATGAATATGTGAAGCTCAACATGTTCAAAACTTATCATCCCTTCTTCATCATCTTTAAGGAGAGGGGAGAGAGAGAAAGAGGGAGAACATCTCTCAGCCTTCTCCCTTAATTCATCTAGCCTCTCATTTCCCACCTACCCTTAATCCTGCCACTGAATTGGTAATAAAAACCTTTCTAAGTACTTAAAGTTTCTTATACATCCCTTTCCCCCCTTAAATCCCATTGACCCTGTCTTGGTTCAGGCTTTTGTATTCTCTGTTCTAGTTTGCAGACACAGTTTCCATCATTGTCTCCCTTCTTTACAAACTAATATTTATGCTCTATAGTTTTTCTCAGAGAAGCTTCCATTAAAAATTTTGATAATGCTATTTTTCTTCTTAAAATTTATCAAATGTGCCTAACTTTTTTCAGGATAAAATTCTAACTCCTCATGATTCTAACAACTGCCTTGAATTCTAACTTTTACCTTCTGCTTTCTTCTCTAGAGTGATCTATATAAACTCTCCAAATGCCTCACCTTGTATTAAAGATACTCTGCAGTTTTTTGAAGTTCCTTGAGCTTACCATGCCTTTTCACACCTCTGAGATTTTACAGAAGTTATCCTGTATTGTCTGGCTAACTCTATATCATCCTTTACAATGACTAGAATTTCACCATCTCCAAACAATGTCTCTGGCCACAGGAGCCCAGGCTAGATTCCACATACTCCTGAACACCTTGGAAACACCTCCATCATGGAACTTATCTCACTTTATTTGTCTATTTCTTCACTAGAGAGTGTGATCTCCTTAAGGACAGAGACCATATCTTTCTTTTCTGTATCTCTAGGCTGGCAAAATCCTCATACCACAGTAGGCAACTGAGGCATGTTTAATTTATTATCAACAAATAATGGAGTTCTGGTAAAGATGGTGGGGGTAGGTAAACACTATGCTTGCCTCTCCCATGATCACATTCAAATTACAACTAAATTATAGAAAAACCTGAAAAACCACCTGAAGACCAGCTAAATAAAACTTCTATAACTACAGATATAAACAAAAAGCCGACTCAGATGGGTAGGAGGGGCAGATATGTGAATTGGGCTGGTCTCACCCCTGTGAATGGTGGTCGAGAATCAGGAGGGATATCTCAGTTACAGATGTCCCCCATGAGAGAAGGGGTCCCAGCTCTATATGAGGTTCTTCAGCCTGGAGAACCAGTGCTAGGAAGAAGAGTCCCCACAACAACTGGCTGTGAAAATCAGTGGGGATTCTGTCAGTCTGGGTGAGATGAAAGGCTGCTGGAAACCCAGGCATTTTCTTAAAGGGCTTGTGCATGGACTCACTTGCTCCAGCAAAGGGACTGCAGCTCAAAATGTGCCAGAGACATATAAGAAGAAACTGAATTATGGGCTTCAGAGCAAGAGCCGCTATTGTCCTTTTGTTGAGCCCTCCCACTAAGCAGCCTGCAAGGGCAGGCAGGTGCCAAATCCGCATCTGCATTAACCTGATGAACACCATTCATCCCACCCTGGTGACCCAACCCCACACAACTCTATCACTGCACTCGGCTCTTTCAGAGGCTATGCCTCACAAACAGCCTTGTTGGTGATGAAACCTTTCTTAAAAACTCTCCAAGGCCTGCAGGCAGGTGGTGGCTGGCCTTGGTGTGCCCTATGCCTTTTACTGAGTGGCCCCAGGCCCAGTGCAGGTGGCAGCTGGCTTCAGGTCATAGAATGGCTTCACTCATGTGCCTCTGGGCCTGGTACAAGGAGCTGCCAACTTCAGATTACTTTGTAGTTTCTACAAGGTGGCCCTGGGCTGGGTATAGGAAGCAGCTGACCTTGCTCTGCAGCAGAGCCCCTCTCAAGAGGCCCCAGAACAAACAAACCTAATGGCCAGCTTCAGACCACAATCTAGCACCACTCCATAAACTCCTCAAATGGAACACCCAAAGGGTGAACTCAGTAAGCACCAAAGCTCTGCTGGGGCAAACCCCGCTCTATGGAGTCAGGCCCACTGTGATTGTGGACAGACCTCCTAGGCAGCCAGCCTGAGGGTTAACCACCTCCTACTGATGAGCAAGAGCAGACAATGCTCAATTATCAGACAATTCACATAAGGGACATTCCTAGAGCATCTGCTCAGGTGACCAGGGAGACTGCATCACTGCTCCAGAGGACAATTCCTACATAAGGCACCTTGCCAAGACTGGAAAATGTAGCAGACCTGCCTAATATATAGAAAAAAATGTAAAGGGAAAGCCAAAATTAGGAGACAAAGAAACATGTCCAAAATAAAAGAAGAGAATAAAACTCTAAAATAAATAAACAAATAAACACTGGAACAAACAAGCAAATAAATAAATAAATAAATAAGAAAGAACTAAATCAATGGAAGAAAGCAATCTAGATACAAAGTTCAAATCACTGGTTATAAGGCTGCTCAATGAACTTAGAAGAAGAATAGAGAACTTCAACGGAGAGTTAGCAAACGTAAAAAATAGAAACCATAAAAAAGAATCAATCAGAAATGAAGAGTATAATAACTGAAATGAAAACTATACTAGAAGGAAACAACAGCAGTTCAGATGAAGCAGACGACTGAATCAGCGATTTGGAGGACAAAGTAGTAGAAAACACCCGATTAGAACAGTAATAATAATAATAAATAATAATAACCGATTAGAACAGTAATAATAATAATAATAATAATAATAATAATAATAATAATACAAATAAAAATGAGAATAGTTTAAGGGGCCTCTGGAACAACATCAACCATACCAACATCACATCATAGGAGTACCAGGAAAAGAAGAGAGAGTGCAAGGAATTGAAAACTTATTTGATGGAATAATGACTAAAACTAATTTTAAATTGAAATAACTTATGTATGCTGACAAAGCTACATGATCACAGTAGCTTAATTACTTTTTCAAGCCATATAAATGCAAATTTTCCTCTAAAATTGTAATTTTTTTTACCCATTTAACAAATACTTATATGAACACCTAAATTAAACATTCTTTTTGTTACTGGGCTAGGAAAGTGAGTATATGGAATCTTCTTATAGCTTACAATATTGTCTGGAAGGCAGACATTAATCAAATACTACCACTAATAATTTTATATCTACAAAATGGAATAAAGTACTCTGAAACTTAAAAAAAAATGCAGTTTTAGCAGTGTATTTAACAAAGGAAACTGAGGTAGACCTGAGATGAATAGGTCTAAGCTGAGTGAAGGGGAAAAGGTGTGAACGCTTTCCAAATAGAAGAAACAGCACAGTGGTGGAAATGCCCAAGGTAAGAGGGGGCATGGTGGAGTGTAAGAAATGTAAAGTGGCCTCTGTGGCTTGAACCTTGAGAGCAAGAGGGAACATGCTATGAGACTGGTTTGACAGTCAGATAGAGACCGAACTATGCTGTTGCTTAGGAGTCTTGTTAAAGATTTCAGTCTTAACCCAAAAATGACAAAATAATTTTAATGAATCAGATTTGCAACTTGAAAATATCAGTGTGGCTTCCCTGTGGAAAAAGAGAGGATGTAGTGTGGAGTGGTGTGGAGACCAGTTAGAGGGCAACGCGATAGTTCAGGTGAGGGAAGATGACAGTATGGAGTAGAGCAATACAAGAGTAGATGGTCAAAGGCCAAATGATTTGATGGCTGTTTAGAAGAAAAGATTGCTAAGATCTGTTGATAAAATTGCCATGAGAAGAAAGGGCTATAGAAAGAGAGGTCAAGGTGACTACAGAATTTCTGGCATGTGCCATCTTTCCTGAGACAGAAAACAATGAATAGGCTGAGGGAAAGATTATGAATTTAATTTTGGACTAGCTGAGTTTGAAGTTCTTTTGGAACATCCAAGTAGAAACACTGCATAAGAAGCTGAGTATATGGAATACACTGGCGTTCAGACAAAAGGTCTGGACTACAGGTATACATGTGGAAGGGCGCATAAAGTTTGTGATTAAAGCTATAGGCACGGATGGCATTGACTAGGGAAAAAAAATGCAGTAAGATTTCCACGGATGCTTTTATCACTCTAGCTATCTCGTGAATACTCTAGTCTGTTGTGCTCTCTTTCAGTAATCCTTTTCCACACTTTCTCCTTCTGAGTTCTCCAAATTATAGGACTTGTGTGGAAAGGAAACTTGGAAATCATCAGGTCTAAACTCCAAATTTAGAAAGAAACTGCAGCTGTTTTCTCAAGGTCATGCAAGTCCTCAGAGGTAAAACTGAGACAAAAAGATCGGGTCTTTTTGACAAGCACTCCAAAGAGCTTTCATCTGGAATGGGATGTTCTGGGAGACAAATATAAGTGTCCCAAGTACTCAGAATTTTACAGATTCTGATATATGTTTATTCGTCATGGTGAAACAACACAGTCATATGTAAAGGATAGCACTTACAGGGGCAATGCACGGTGGTACGGAAAAGTGAATGAAATCTTGAGTTGGACTGATTTGGTTTGGATATTAGTAAGCAGTACAATGCTGGGCCAAAAATTTGAACTCTCTGACCCTCCATTTCCTTCTCTATAAAATAGAGATAAATAATAATTACCTTGAAATGCCATAAGAAATAAAACTAATATTTTAAAAGCCAATAACTACATAGTAGGCTTACAGATTACTAATATTTTATTCCAAAGTAAAATATATATATATATATATAATATTAAAGTAATTGTTATTGTAATGTTATGTATACTATATAATTGTTATTTTAATATATAAAATCAAAATAAAAAACCCTTCCTAAAAATCCCTTTATTATTAAACAGAAAATCCAAGTGCTGGTTCAAACTCTTGAAATATTAAGTATTGAAGGAGTGATTTTTTCTCTCATCAGGATTTAAAACCTATTTATTTTATGCTTATGCATTTAAACTCTATAAAGCATCCATGACTGTACATCAACAAAAATCTACATCCAAATAGTATTCAATATTACTATGATGTAGTATATTTTCTAAAAATAAAGCACCATCCCCCATTTCAGTGTCTTGTTGTTAAGCAACTAAAATCCTGTTGTCAGTTTTAATTCATTCAAACATGCCTGTAACCAAGGAAAAGGTTATAGTTGTAAAATATTATCAAAGATGGATCAAATGCCATGAAAAATATAAAATTAATCATTTTGTCTTTTATTCACAAACTTTTATGTTCCATCTGAACTGGATCTCTTCTGCTTCCATTTAGGGTTTAAATACAAAGAATTTTCAGCTGATACAAGTGTCATAGTTTGCTTTACTAAAGATTTTCAGATGAAAGATAAATAAATATTGTTACAGGATATGAATTCCAAGGCAACCGCTATCATGTAGGAATAGGGCTTTTGGGTTTCATTCAGAGAAAATTCTCAGCAAAATCTACAAGTCTTATATTTTTTAGCTTTATAGTTATGTTTTTCCAATTTGAAGATACAATTGCATAAAATTAGCATGAACATTGCTATGAAAATTTTATGCAGTAATAGAACTTCATCTTTCATTTTTTTATTGTGATGGAGAGCTTCAGTTTAAAGGCAAGATATAGCCCTACTCGAAAGATGAGGACTCTGAGCAAAAGGACTCCTCAACACACAGCAGAAACTTCTAAGATTTTCCTTCCATATTTATTCCTTATTTACTCCAAAACAGAACTTGAAGCAATTTATAGTTTTAATCTTTCCTTCTCCTTTCCTTTCTTCTCCCCTACTTCCTCACCCCGCTCCGATCATACCTGTTAAATAATTGGTACCAAAGTATATGTAATCTGTCTATTTCCTCACTAAAATGAAAATATTAGCCCTCAACACCCAGTAGAGTAACTGGAACGAAGTGAGTATTTGATCAGTGTCCACTGAACTTAAATAAATAAATAAATAAATAAATAAATGAAAATATAGTTTGCATGGCCCTGAGACTAGCAGATGCCAATCCCATACACATTTTTATGAGCTTAGTGATACTGATTCCCTGGTTGCATCCAGTCCTAATGAGTTAACTCATCTGTAGTCAGGGTCTGGAACTTCGCATTCCTAAGAGCCTACACTGAGTCTGTTGGAGATGCAGGGAAAGTGTTGACTAGAAAAAGGAAGTGGAGAACATGCAAAACAAAAGATAGATGTTTCATAGTGGAGGCCTGAAGATGCAAAAATCTCAAGGGAAGTTTGTGCAGGTTGCAGCACTGTGCCCCTGATGACTGGGACAAAGGCTGAGAAGCCACCAGGAACCCAGTACTCTACCTCATCATCTCTGATTCTCTTTCCTCTTGTATTTCATTTTTCTCAATCTGCAGACAGGCTTCCTTTGTTTCTCTGTGCATATGGCCATTATCCAGCCCCCAGGTTGATATCACCTCAGTGCCAAACACACACACTTTACTGAAGTTCAGGAAACTCAACAGAATCTCACGGGAGAGACAGTTGTTAAGCCAGGCTCTGGTCAATATCCAGCACTGATATTCTGAGAGCAATGCAGGGCTCACACCCCAACATCTGGGCTTGTTTATTTCTATTCTAGTCCTAATTTCTTGCCCTCCTACTAAGGCTGAAGCCCTCATGATCACTGATTTTCTTTTGATCCTATTTATGAGGAAGCATCACAACCCCTGTTCATGAATCCCATCAAGCACCATTCCCACCCGGTGTTCAGCACCAGTCTTCTGACTCTTGTCATTCGTCATTCACTGAGAAGGCTTTGGTTTGTCCTTTCTTGCCTCTTCTCTTAGCCTTGCTAGCACAGGCCCCAGCATGCCCGAGTTCCCGTAGCATGGGCCTTCGCTATCACATGGAGCCAGAGCCCAGATTCCCAACTTCCGGCTATTCTCTTTCTTTCCGGTTACTCTAGTTGTTTACAATCAAACTTGTGGGGTTTCCCAATTTCTGATAATTCCTGTATCTCACAGTCACCCAATTAAAAAACAAACACCAAAAATAAATTGGGTCCTTTCTTCTTTTATCCTGTATGCTCAGTCATTCACCACATCCTCAGGCTTTTCCCTCTCCATTTCTTCCTCCCCACATATCAGAATCTTGGCATCTAAACTATTCCTACAAAGACCTTATACCAATGACAAAGACAATGGTCTTTACCGAATGTCAATTCATCCTGAACACGTTCATCATAACATTCTCTGCAAAAGTTTTAAATTTCTCTATATTTACCTATATATCAGAACTAGATTTTTGTTGTTGTTGTTGGCTTTCAAAGACCCTTATAATCTGCTTCAACTCTGTTTCTGTCTATCTATCTTGCTTTTTGTAGTTTGGTCACTCCCAGTTCTGTACACACAGCTGGTGGTGGTAGTGGCCTTGGGACTCACATGACTCCTCATTTTTAAAACTCAGCTCATCACTAATCTTCAGGAACCTTTCTTGACTCCTCATTGATTTTTTTTCACCCTCCTACATTACATTGTTTCAAATATCTTTATTTTAATATTGTATTCTGTTATTTCACATTTGTTATTTTACATTATGTCTTTGCGACTAACTTAAATTGTGTCATAATTTTTGCTTTTTTGTTTCATTTTACTATTTCAAGTGTCCAACATGATGTTGAATATAGCAGATATTTTATAAGTAGTTACTGAATAATGAATTAGAGAGTTTCAATAGTGAACAACTAGAATAGATTTTAAATGGTTCTGTGAAAGATACTGGACAAAATTGAGCTATACTAAATGCAAACTTACCAGAGAAGACGCTAGGTATCTTGGAAAGAAAGCTTTTGACAGTACGAATAGGAATTCCATTCTTTTCATCTTGCATGCGTGCTATGACGTCTTCCATCTGAATAACAATAAAATAATAAAAATCTTTCAAAAGTTGAACTTTTTGAGAAAAATCAGTTCTCATAACAATTTTGTATATCAGTTTTGCCCAACTAAGAGTAATGCAATATGCTTGTCTTTCTCAATTTTATCACATTAATATTTTCAGTTTGGTTAAAAGATGATAGAGAAAACAGCAAGAAAAGTGGTCATTTTAGGGTCCATTAAGCTACTAAGAGGATTTTTGTTCTTTGACTAATGCTTTTCTTCTGGTTTTACATTCTTTGGTTATAAAGTTTGAGATAAAAGACTGCTTATTTTTTGAAACTGTCAGAAACCACTGTCATAGCAAAATTCACACTTCGTTAATATTACATCTCTACTAAATTTATTGAGAAAGAAAATAGAAGCCTTAAAAGCATCTGTTTGGATTTCTTCTTCAAGCAAGAGAGTTTCTATGTTCTGGTTTAGGATAACATTCTGTAACCTGCCCAGAAATGCAAGACCAATTGCCAACAACTGCTGCTTCTCTTCCCCAGGCATTTACTAGGTGTGGTGTGAAATACACATACACATATATGTACACATGTGTACATGCACACATATACACATATATACATAAAAACTAATGTAACACCACAGCCTTCTGTCTATTTAGCAAATTCCTCTTTCTTTCTGTCTTTCTTTCTTTCTTTCTTTCTTTCTTTCTTTCTTTCTTTCTTTCTTTCTTTCTTTCTTCCTTCTTTCTCCTTCCTTCCTTCTTTCCTTCCTTCCTTCCTTTCTTTTCTTTCAATCTAGTTAGTGAATTTGCTTTTGCAAAAAAAAAAAAAAAATTGCAATTTTTAAAGTACTGCGCCATACTTTATGTGCTTCTAAACCTGGGGGATGCAAATACACACAGGCACATACACAAGTTTTATTGTGAAACTCAATAATCATTAATTTACTTACTCATTCCACAAATACTTACTAATCAATAACTCAAGACCAGACTCACCACTGGGCACAATGGATATAAAAATAAATATAATACAGTTCATACCCTCAAAAACTTCACAGTTAATATTGAAAACAATGGTAAAATTTGAGTAAGGTTTATAGTTTAATTAATAGTGTTGTACCAATGTCAATTTCCTGTTTTTGATAATTATATAAGATGTTAACATTAAGGAATGTTGAGTTAAAGGGTATATGAGAATTCTTTGTACTATTTTTGCATCTTTTCCATAGCCTAAAATTATTTCAAAATAAAAAGTTCAAAAGCGTATATCAATAAATTACCTATCAAATTCCCATTGGCACAGTCTTAGGATGATTTTCCAACTAAGAAATTTTATTTACCTGGATAAGTACTATAATATTTATTAGCATGAAAAATAACTGGGGATGTGGGAAGAATGGGTTTTAGAGTAAGATAGGTCTGCTCTTCTCATTATCATCCTTTCTAAGGCTTAGTTTCCTCATCTGTAAAATGGTGATAATATTTATGATAACTTTTTTACAACATTCATGAGGTTGGGTTGGGACTCGGATGTGGTAAAGTGTTTTAAGGTTAAATGAACAACATATATAAAGCACAGTATATAGATAGACAAAGTGTATTGGACTTTGAATATCCTTATAACTCTTAATACTGGGTTGCATTTTTTCCACGCGTTAAATTGCTGTTTCATGTGGACAGAACATTATTAGCCTAATTCTCCTGCCACTTTCTTCCACTCCAGGGGAGCTGGGCTGACTCATCGGGTGGAAGAGTTGGGAATGACTAATTGGCCTGCGAGGCCCATCTTTTTTCTCTTGGGAGATCCATATCCAACTCTGCTGATATGGAGAGGCCTGCCCTAGTGGGTGAGAAAGTCTGTTCAGAATTGGGAATCAGGGTTAAAGTTTAGTGAACACTCTTCCATAACAGCTTTATCAGCAATCAAGCGACATTGTGACCCCTATCTTCCAGACTCCTTGGTTGTGATTTTCAGTTGGTCAGAATTCAGTTAGAAAAGAAAAGTTTTTGTTGTTGTTTTACCAAGCCTCTGAAAGACCCCAACGATAACCAAATACTTCTTTTTATGTACTAAAGATATCTCAAAGTATAGAAACATGAAAAAGATACATAGTTATGACTTTATTTTGTCACTATTTGCTCTTCATTCGCCTGACACAATGTTCAGAAAGGAAGAATAGCTGCTTTTTCTTGCCTAGTATCAACTTATGAACCCTTCTATTATCAGCTCAGTGGTTTAAACCAAACTGGATTAGACAGATATGGAAACCTCCCTGACTCCCAATTTAATCACCTCAGCACCTTAGGATGTGGCAACAATGACTTCTGGTTGGGGATTGATTTAAGGTTCATCATTACGAGTGGAGGTGTTTTTCTGCAAAGTCTCACCACCTCTCAGTTCATTGGCTCAAAGAGGAGTGAGATTAGGAATCAGGGAATTTAAAGTGACTTCTGTGGTCATTTTTAAAATCTTCAATTTTTCAGAGTCATGATTTTCACAATAGAAAAAAAAACTAATTTACATGGGATAAATATTTTTATCCCATGTAAAAATAGAATTTGTATTCTAGACTCAAAATGTAATCTGGAAATGTATTCAACTGTTTTTACCTTTATTCAGATGTGATTTACCCATGAACCTCACCATGGCTTGCAATTAGCAAACAAACAAACAAAATAACAAGACAAAACAAAAAAGCAAAGACAAAGACAAAAAGCAATCTAGATTCTAAACTCTAAAATCAGTCACAAAGACCACATGTAAAAATACATCTGTCTTATGTACCAAAGTTCCCTTAGATATTCACTCAGATTCTATTTTTATATTAAGCATGCTTTTAACATGCTTGATTATCTACTTTGTCACTATTAGCAATAGCAAATTGGATGAGGAGGAAAATGCTAAAAACAGACAAACCACCCTGAGTCCCTGCCCTATTCAACTTTGGGGCCCACCCAAGCCACTTTCATACAAACGGTCTGTTTTGGCTCATGCTGTGGACTTTCTTAAAATCTCTCAAAAGCTCACAAGCCTCGAACAAGCAGCATCTGACCTCAGCATTCCCTGTACCTCTTGCTGAGCAGCCCCAAGGCCAGCATTGGCAGGAGCCAGCCTCAGTTAGATGCCTCTCCTAAGCACCTCTAAGCCCAGTGTAAGTGGCCACCTGAGGATTGCTTTGTATCTCATTCCAGGTGGCCCCAGGCATGGCACAGGCAACATCTGAACTTGGCCTGGGTCAGGGCCCCTCTCAGAAGGCCCTGGGGCTGGCATGCCTCATGCTTACTTTTGACCTAGTCAGGGGACCACCTTGCTGCTTCTGCAAATGACACACCCAAAGGGCAGACTGAGCAGGGACCAGAGCCCTGCAAAAGTGAATCTTGTTTCATAATGTCAGCCCCTCACTGACCAGTCCTCACAACCAATCAGACTAAGGATCACTCCTTTCCATTGATGTGCAAACAGCAACCAAGACTCAACTACAATAGGAGGGCCCACAAAACCCACATAAGAGACACGCCTGAAGCACTGGGCTCAGGTGACCAGGGAGGTTATGGTACTGAGACCCATAGGACACCTACTCCAGAAGGCCACTCTGTTAAGCCCTGGAGACATAGCAGTTCTACCTAATACATAGAAACAAACAAACAAAAAACACAGGACGCAGTCAAAATAGAGACAAAAAAAACATGTCCCAAATGAAAGAACAGAACAAAGCTCTAGATAAAGAACTAAACAAAATGGAGACAAGCAATCTATTAGATGCAGAGTTTAAAATACTAGTTATAAGAGTGTTCTATGATCTCAATGAGAACTTTAACAAGGAGATAGAAAACATAAAAGTGGAGATAAAAAAAAAAAAACATAAAAAAGAAAAAAAAATCAAATCAGTGATTTAGAAGATAAGGCAGCAGAAAACACTCAACCAGAACAGCAAAAAGAAAAAGAATCCCCCATCCTCCCTCCAAAAAAATGAGAATTGTTTAACAGGTCTCTGAGGCAACATCAAGCTTACCAAAGTTGCCACCACAGGGCTACCAGAAAGAGAAGAAAGAGCAAGGAATTGAAACCTATTTGATGAAATAATGACTAAAC
The DNA here is from genome assembly GCF_000325575.1 of Pteropus alecto. Lineage (NCBI taxonomy): Eukaryota > Metazoa > Chordata > Mammalia > Chiroptera > Pteropodidae > Pteropus > Pteropus alecto. The sequence goes on along the minus strand of NW_006443262.1, from coordinate 660,522 downwards.
TTTCCTGACCTAGTGAAGGAAATAGACATACAAACCTAGGCAGTGCAGAAAGCCCCAGACAAGATGGAGCCAAAGAGGTCCACACCAAGACACATCATAAGTAAAATGCCAAAGGTAAAAGACAAAGAGAGCATCTTAAAAGTAGTTAGTTACCTACAAGGGCTCTCCCATAATACTGTCAGCTGATTTCTCGGCAGAAACTTTTCAGCCTGGAAGAAATTGGCACAAAATATTCAAAGTGATGAAAAGCAATAACCTACAACAAAAATTACTCTACCCAGCAAGGATATCATTTAGAATTGAAGGGCAGATAAAGAGTTTCTTACCCAGAAAACATCTGAAGGAGCTCATCACCACCAAACCAATATTACAAGAAATGTTAAAGAGACTTCTAGAATAAGGAGAAGGAGAAGGAGAAGAAGGAGAATGAGAAGAAGAGATCAAAAATATGAGTGATAAAATGGCAACTACATATCTATCAATAATTACTTTAAATGTAAATGGATTAAATGCTTTAATCAAATAATATGGGTGGCTGAATGTATAAAAACAAGACCCTTAAATGTGCTACCTATAAGAAACTCACTTTAAATCAAAAGACACGCAGACTGAAAGTAAAAGGATAAAAAGTGATATTTTATGAAAATAAAAACAATACCAAAAAAATCTGGGGTAGCAATGCTGATATCAGACAAAATAGACATCCAAATAAAGGCTATACCAAGAGACAAAGAAAGACCTGGTAATTCAACTTCTGAATATTTGGATATTTATCTAAAGAAACCCAAAACACTAATTTGAAAAGATAAATGAGTGTGAATATGAACTCATACATTCATTGCAGCATACATTCATTGCAGTAGCCAAGATATGGAGACAACCTGGGTGTCCATCAATGGATGACTAGATAAAGAAAAGATAGTATATTTATATAATAGGATATTACTCAGCCATAAAAAGGAATGAAATCTTGCCATCTGCAACGCTATGGATGGACCTAGAGGGTATAGTGCTGAGTGGAGTAAGCCAGACATAGAAAGACAAATGCTATATGATTTCACTTATAGATGAAATCTAAAAAACAAACAAACAAATCATAAACTCATAGATACAGAGAAGATTTTGATGCTTTCCAGATGAGAGGTTGGTTTTGGTGATGAGTGAAAAAGGTGAAGAGATTAAGAAATACAAATTGGTAGTTACAGAATAGTCATGTGGATGTAAAGCACAGCATAGGAATATAATCAATAATATTGTTAAGAACTATGTATGATGTCAGATGGGTGATCAGTTCATAAGTCATATGAATGTGTAATCACTATGTTGTACACTTGAATTACACATTATATTAATTAATATAATATTGTATGTCAACTGTAATTAAAAAATATTAAGCAAACAACAACAAAAAAAAGAAGACAAACTAACAGAGCAAGCTAGACAATAAACAAGATGAGACTATAAAAAGTAACTCCAATAAATGTTAAAATTTGGAGGACAATTATACTAAGCCAAAAGACTCCAGCATCTCAAGCATTCCAAAGATGTATCTACCTACTATCTATCTATCTATCTATCTATCTATCTATCTATCTATCTATCTATCATCTATCTATCTATCTATCATCTATTTATCATCTACTTATCTATTCACCTATCCATCTATCATCATCTATCTTCATAAGGATGCCATTAGTTGTGAAGGGTTAGAGTGGGTTTTAACTCTCTTAAGCCTTTTGTGTGATGGTGAGGAAACTGAGCCTGGGATAACAGAGCACTGGACTATGAACAGGAGAGCTGGACATGCCTTGGGTGACTAGAGCTTTCTCTGAGTCTTTTCTTTCTCTTTCATGATTTCTCCTAGCTACAAAACTATTGAAGTCTGGAAATAATCATCGCTGTTCAGAACGAGGTACGTCTAATTACTTAACTCAAAGACCCAATTCTCTATCAGAGACAAATAAATAGATGAGCCTATAAAATTGAACGAAAGCTTTTAAAAATGTATTTGTTTCCAACTATAAGCACATTTTAGTTTCAATAAAATTGTAGAATGAAACAGATGCTACTTTATTACTCTAAGACTGTTTTTTTTTAAATCTGTAAGATGAAAATAATAACAATAGTGTACATTTTACTACTGGTGATGATTAATGAAACAATGCTATTTAAATGTCTGCCATAATGCTTTCATCATCATCGTCATCATCATCATTATCATCAGTATAAGTTTCTTCCCTCATCACAGTACTAGAAAGCCACTATCCATTTCTTTTGTAAAGACAGCTGTGGTCAAATGTCAAGTATTTATCAGAGGCAATAAATTGTCAATTACAAAATAGACAGAGATAACCTATGGACAACTCTCTGTTATACTTCTTATTGAAGACTGGGTTTGTGTTGTCCTCTGAAAAATAGGGGATTAGAAGAAGTATAAGAAAGAATAATTTTTTTTAATATAGGTAAAGATTATATAAACTATAAAAAATAATATTTAGAAGAAAGGGAGAAATGACAAAATTTCCTTTTTTGACAAAATGAAAATGTCTATGTTCTCACTTTTTTGATGAATTTGCCTCTTGAAGTTCATTAGAGAATCAAAAAATAGAATTGAATTGAGATTAAATACTCATTGCAATAGTAACCTTTTTTTCTGTGCAAACTAATTTCTCTGTGTGTGAAGAGTAAAACAATTGTCTCTTGCAAAGTAGTTTTGAGAATATCTATGGCTCAATAAATTTTTTTTAATACCTCTATTACAAAACCCTTTACCTTTCAGTTACTGTTATTATCTTATAACCATCTGTTTATCCTTAGATGTGAACTTCTTGAGGAAAGAAATCTCATCTTATCTATTATTTTATTGTTAATATATAAAATGTCGGCCCATAAGGGAGGCTCAAGAAAAAAGACATTGAATTTTAATTTATGCAACATATTTTATTTTTCTGAGAAAGCCAAAGCAAAAAAATAAGTTAAATTGATTTAAGATTTCATCTTAATATGTTTTAAATGCTTTTTTTCTTTTTATCTAACATTTAGTAAAAATTAGACTGAGTCAAAAAGAATGAAATAGAAGAGCTTAATGTACCATAAGCTAAAATATTCTTACTATTTCTGTTTTATTTAATGCAGAGATTCTTCTGCTTGTTTATTAGAAAAATTTCTTCTTTCAAAACATAAGGGTAAATTAATGACTGTTTATGAAGCTGTCATCTTGCTTGTAGATGTGACACTCAAGTTCATGATCATGTGTAAGCTCTCATGATAAAAGGCACTCTTGAACTCCAACAAACTGCTCTTTTTCCAGGAATTCATAATTAGCCTTTTCACTGAAATAGTTTAAATGTAATTCAATGCTTGTGATGTACTGCAAATATGGCTCAGGTTAAACAATCTCCACCCGCACACCTGGTGGAATGAAAGAGAGAACATACACAGGTATATCTTTGAGAAAAGCTACTAATAATTCAAAAGGGGCCTGCCAGACAGGGAACTCACACATACTGAGAAAAACAGTCATTGCCTTGAAACCTTTTTAGTTCGTTAATGTTCTAAACAATGATAGAAGTTCAATTACATTTACTTGTAGCTAGCTATATTTGACAGAGCTTTATCATAATATCAGTGATATTGATTTCATTTAGCCAATAACTTTATAGAGACACAGACTGTAAGTGAAATATTTGTTTAAAGTAAATTCGGTAGTTCTAAAAGAGAAATGATTCAATCAAAAGTTAAAAGAATGTTTTCTAACTTCATATTCTAATCCACAATTAAGCACAGGCATTAAGAAATATAAATGAAGACCGTATGGGCATATTGGATGATTTTTTTCCTGTGTGCACATACTTTCAAATTATTATGTGTAACCATCATTTTAAGTGATAACTATAAAAATGGGAGAAATGATCACTAAAATTCTTCTTGGATATCTTAGATAATAAGGTGGTGGCATGTATTACGTAATTTAAAATCTGCTTATAATCTTTTTTCCTTCAAAAATTCTTTCTAAAACATATTATTTGCAATTCTGATTTCAGCAGTAAAAGCAGAGAAAGTAGAGCCGGCTTCTAATTAAGGTTAAATAAAAATAATGAGATCAAAACTTGCAACCAAAAGTGTTTTCTGCTGCAATAATTTAATTAAAGCTGCTTCTAATTAATATGATTTTCCCCTGTGTTACAGTTGATGATAGTATGTTAACTCAGAATTACTCTTTTCATATGAAAAACTTATCATTTTCATGAATACTTTTGACTAAAAAATATAAATTTATAAAACTAGTTAATATGTAAATTTGTCCTAGTTCATCTTGAATGTAAATCTATTTTTTCAAAAGCAATAACTAATTTAGAAACATTGAAATTTTATGCTTTCTTAATTAGTAGATTTTTTTCTGATTTATGGATGTCGTTTTGTTTGTTTTTAAATAAAAGCATTTCATTCAACCATCTCAATTACTATAACCCCTACTTTAAATAAATAGATAAATTTAAAACTATGTTCATTGTATTTCTTAAGATTAATTGGGTTACAAGTGACAGAATCCCAATATAAATTGTCACAAAAAAAAAAGGGAAATGGGTTGAAAGCATTGTGGGATATTTTGTGAAACTCAAAGATTAGACTATAAGTGGCAGGCACAGACCAATGGAACAGAATTGAGAGCCCAGAAATAAACTCCTAAATATATAGACAATAATAAAAACAGCATGGTATTGGCAGAAAAACAGACAAACAGACCAATAGAAAAGAATTGAGAGCCCAGAAATAAATCCACATATAAATGGGCAAATAATTTTAACAAAAAAAAAAAAAAATACAATGAAGAAAAGAAAACCTCTTCAATAAATGGTGATGAAAAATTTAAAAAGCCACATGCAAACAAATGGAACTAGACTGCTGTCACCATACACCAAAATGAACTCAAAATGGACCAAAGACCTAAATATAAGACCTGAAACAACAAATTGCATAGAAGAAAACATAGATACTAAATTCACAAACATTGGATTTAGAGAGTATTTTATGAATTTGACCTCAAAGGCAAGGAAAGTAAAAGCAAAAATAAATGAATGGGACTATATCAAACTAAAAAGCTTCGGCACAACAAAATGAACCATTAACAAAACAAAGAGACAACCAATTGATTGAGAGAAGTGAAAACAATGCCACCAATAAGGGCTTTGTATATCCAAAATATACAAAGAACTCATACAACTCAACAACAACAACGACAACAAGCAATCCAATTTTTAAAATGGGCAGAAGATCTGAACAGACACTTTTTCCAAGAAGACATAAAATGGCCAACAGACATGAAAAGATGCTGAACTTCACTAGCTATTAGGTAAATGCAAATCAAAATTACAAAGAGATATCACCTCATACTTGTTCGAATGGCTATTATCAACAAGACAAGTAATAAAAGTGTTGGAGAGGTTGTTGGGAAAAAAGTAACTCTCATACACTGCTGGAGGGAATGTAAATTGGTATAGTCACTATGGAAAACATTATGAAGTTTCCTCAAAAATTAAGAATAGAATTACCATATGACCATACCAGCAATCCCTCTTATGGGTATCTAAAAATATTGAAAACATTTCTCCATAAAGACATATGCACCACAATGTTCATTGCAATACTATTCAGTGGCCAAGATATGGAAACAACTGAAGTACCCTATGATTAAATAGATGATTAAATAAGAAGCAGTGGTACCTATGCAGAATGGAATATTACTCAGCCATAAGAAAAGATGAAATACTGCCATTTGGGACAACGTGGGTGGATCTTGAGACTATCATGCTAAGCAAAATAAGTCAGACAGAAAAAGTTGAGAATGATATGATTTCACTCATATGTGGGATATAAAACTGAAAGCAATAAATGAACAAGACAAACAAACAAAATCTCAGAGACACAGATGACAGTTTAATGGTTACCAGAGGGAAAGGGGGAAGGGGGGGAGGTATATAAGGGTAAAGGGGGTCAAATATATGGTGACAGAAGGAAACTTAACTTGGGTGGTGAACATATAATGCAATATACACATGGCGTGTTATTGAGTTGTACACTTGAAACTTATATAATTTTATTAACCAATGTCTCTCCAATAAATTTAATTTAAAAATAAATAAATAATAAATAAATAATTAAATAATTTTTAAAAATATGAGTGGAATAGCTGCCCTTCAGGGCATTCTTTCTGGCTCCTCTCTTGTGTCCGCCTTACTATCTTTCTAGGTCCAGAGCTTCTCTTAGTTCTCCAAAGCACAGAGCAAAACACATGGCTGCCCTTCCTTAGCTTCTGAGCTTTATATTTTTTTCTAAGAACCCCAAGAGAAATTGCTTCTACCTCTCTTTCCTACGCCTGAATTTTAGGCCAAAACTCAGCTTTATAATGCTTGTGGGGGAGAGAGAGGGGGAAGTGGAAGGGATGCTTATAGACAAAATATTGGTATTTACCATAGCTTTGTGCAATATGAAAAACCCATTGAAAGGCACAGAAATAGAGTTGTATAACAGGGAGAAAAATGTAAGAGAAACAGTATAGGAGCAGGGAGAAACAGAGTCGCTGAATAATGAGAGCCAAAGGAAGACAAGTGATGCAGAGAAAAGCCACGGGACAGACAGGCAGATCAACTGGAGGAATTTTCATAGCTGTAAGAGAGAAATAAGGAAATATCATGATTAAACAAGTTACTTGGCTAATTTACATGTAATTTGACCACAGTATTCTTCACCCATAAAGTAGAAAATATCAAGGGTTTTAAATATATATGACAGAGTAACTTAGGTTTTCAGGGTTTTTGTTTGTTTATTTGTTTGTTTGTTTGTTTGTTTCTCTCAAGTTATCACTTGTTTAACTTTCAAAAGGAGCCTACTAACTAGTATCGGAGTTGAAGCAGGACAGTTGTCAATGTCTCCAAAAATACTGAGGGAAAATCTTCGTGGGAAAAATGAGAATAAGTTGAGCCTAACAAGTGAAGGATAAAGA
>NW_006443262.1:610678-653488 GCF_000325575.1 Pteropus alecto | reverse complement strand
AAATACCTAAATTAGTTGCTTCATTCTTAGCTTTAAGATGGGAATGAGCCAGATTCTTGCTTATAATAATGAACTATTTTGGAATCTCTCTTGTTCTGCCCCCACATCCTAACTATTTTAACCTTTCTGACAGCTGCCAGTTTTACTGTTGTCATTAACTTAGTTCAGGTATAGTCTGCTTGATAGTCTCTCTTTAATGGACTTGTATTTGCATCCTCATCAAATAGTCTCTGTTTGTACCCACATCAGTCCACTCAATTGAAGAATCCCAGAATCAACATGGGAACAAGTCTGAATACATTATCTCTTATTTAGAATTTTGATTGACCTGAAACTCCATGAATTCTCTATAAGTTAAATGACCATTCGACTTTCATCACAGTAAGATCCTTCCAAAACAACCATTCTAGACTTTTAACTTGCCACTCTCATCTCTATACCTCATGATCCAAACATGATCAACAATCTCTCATTGCCTCACCTTCTCACATACTATTCCTTCTGCCCGTTGCATTTTTCCCTTTTCCATCTTGGCCTGGGGAAATCCAGGTATACTTTTAGGATTATTTCACAATTTACTTTCTTACTGAAGTCATTCCTAATCCCTTCCCCAATCTCTCTTATCCCAATTGAATATAATCATAGCATCTTTTGAACATTATTAGTAATTCTTTTTTAATATTTACCCCCACCTTACTTTACATGACTTATGTATAAGTTAATTCTATTCCTGTTTATCATTCCCTTTAGATTATAAATTTTTTGATGATGAGATCTTTGCTATTTTACCTTCTGGAACATGGAAGATAGTTGAGGGCCTCTATTTTTCACTTCATATACTTTGAGGCTGTTTTTATGTTTTTCTTTTTGTTTTACCATGAGCATGTATTACCTTTATAATTATTAATTTTTTATTAAAAATTTGGATTATTTGAGAAGATGGCAGGTGGTTAAAAGCAGAGTTCACCCTCTCCTAGGACTGCATTAAAATTACAACTAAATTATAAAACAAAAAACTTGGAGAACCATCTGAAGTCTAGCTGATCATAACACTTACATTAAAGATATAAAGATATAAAGAAAAAGCCACATTGAGACCTGTAGAAGGGATGGAGATGCAAAGTGAGCTGGTCCTGTACCTACACAGTTGAGCATCAGGAGGGAGAGTATGACTGCAGAGGCCACCCCTAAAGAAATGAGGGGTCCCAGCCCCAGATAAGGGCTTCCTGGCCCAGAGTTCCAGTTAGGGAAGAAGAGAACCTTAAAAAAACTGACTGCAAAAACAAGAAAAAACTCTGGCTGTCTGGGTGAGACAGAAGGAACCTGAAAACCCAGTTGTCCCTCTTAAAGGGTCCATGCACAGACTCACTCACTTGTAGACACTCTCCCTGGGCTCTGGCAGAGGGTCAGCAGCTCGGGAGGTGCAAGAGACATACAGAGAAAGACTGAGTTGCACAGTACTGGGGCAAGGGCTAGAGGGACCACCACCACTGCTTCTTTGTCGGGCCCCACTCTGGGGCAATCTATGGATGGTCGCCATCTTTCCTGTTTTGAACCCTTCCCCTACATGGACAATTCTGAAGCCACATTGTACTGGTGAGATCAGCCCACTCTACCCCATGTCTCCCTGTGGCCCTGCCATACCCAGACCATAAATTGCCTGTGATGGGCCTGTTGCCAGGCAGCCATCCCCATTCTGTGCCTTCCCTGGGCCACACATTTATTGGCAGACAGCAGCCCTCAGCTCACCCAGACCACATGCTAACAGCAATCAAGGCTTAGCTACAACAGGAGAACACACACAACCATACAGGGAACATGCTCAGAGCCCCTAGCACAGATGATCAGGGAGACTGTGCCACTGGGTCACACAAGACACCTACTACATAAGGCCACTTGGCCAAGGATGGGATACAAAACAAATCTTCCTAATATATTAAAAAGAACACAGAAAGGCAACTAAAATGGAAAAAAAAAAGCCACAAGTGAAACAACAGAAGAAAATTCCAGAAAAAGAAACTAAAGGAAATGAAGGCAAGCAACCTACCAGAGACAGAATTCAAAACACTGGTTAAAAAGATGCTTAGTGAACTTAGGGGTAGAATAATGAACTCAGCAAAGACTTCGACAGATAGTAAGTATAAAAAATGACATAGAAACCATAGAAGAACCAGTCAGAAATGAAGAATACAATAACTGAAATGAAGAACACACTAGAAGAAATCAGCAGTAGATTAGATGAAGCAAAGGACTGAATCAACAAATTTAAAGATAAGGTAGCAGAAAACACCCAATTAGAACAGGAAAAAAAGGAATAAAAAAAAATGAGAAAATTTTAAGAGACCTCTGGGACAGCATCGAACATACCAACATTTGCATCATATGGGATACCAGAAGGAAAAGAGAGATAGTAAGATATTGAGAAACTATTTAAAGAAATAATGACAGAAAACTTCCTTTCACTGGGGAAGGAAATAGAAATACAAGTCCAGGAAGCACAAAAAGTCCCAAACAAATGAACTCAAACAGACCCAAACCAGGACACATCATCATTAAAATGCCGAAGGTTGTAGACAAAGAGAAAATCCTAAAAGCAGCAAGAGAAAGACAGCTAATTACTTACAAAAGTATTTCCATAGAATGTCAGCTGATTTTTCAACAGAAACTTTGCAAGCCAGAAGGGATTGGCACAGAATATTCAAAGTGATGAAAAACAAAAACCTACCAAAGAAGACTATTCTACCCAGCAAGACTATCAATTAAATTGGAAGGTGAGATAAAGAGCTTCCTAGGAGCTCTTGTATCACCAACAAGCCAGAATTACAAGAAATGTTAAGGGACTTATATTTTAAAAAGTATGAAAAAAAAAAACATAAATACATATAATGAAATGGCAATGACTATGTACCTAATGTACCTATCAATAATTATTTTAAATCTAAATGGATTAAATGTTCCAATCTGGAGGGTAGCTGAATGAATAAGAAAACAATACTCATACATATTCTGTTGACAGAAAACCCACCACAGATCACATGATGCACACAGAGTGAAAGTAAAGGGATGGAAAAAGATATTTCATGCAAATGAAAATGAAGAAATATATCAGACAAAATAACATTAAAACAATGGCTATAATAAGAGACAAAGGCATTACATAATAAGGGATATAAACAGCAAGAGGAAATAATACTAGTAAACATTTACACACTCAACATAGAAGCACCTACATATATAAAGCAATTATTGACCTACATAAAGGGAGAGATAGATAGTAATATACTCACAGGAGACTAACACCCCACTGACACCAATAGACAGATCTTCTAGACAGAAAATCAATAAGGAAACAGCAGCCTAAAATGACTCACTAGATTAGTTGGATTTATTAGATGTTTTTAGAGCATTTTACCCCAGAGCAGCAGAATATGTATCCATCCAAGTAAACATGGAACATTTTTCAGAATAGACCACAACTTAGGCCACAAAACATGTATCAATAAATTTTAAAAGATTGTGATCATATCGAGTGTCTTCTCAGACCACAGTGGTATGAAACTAGAAATCAACTACAATAAAAAAAAAAAATTAAAAAAAAAACTGGAAAATGCACAAACACGTGGAGGTTAATCAATATGCTACTAAGCAATGAATGAGTTAACAATGAGATCAAGCAAGAAGTCAAAAGATACTTTGAGACAAATGAAAATGAAAATAAAATTACTCAAAATCTATGGTACACAGTGAAAGCAGTCCTAAGAAAGAAATTCATAGCAATAGAGGTCTACCTCAAGAAACAAGACAAATCTCAAATAAATCATCTAAACTTATACTTAAAAGATCTAGAAAAAGAACACCAAACAAAACCCAACGTGAGTATAAGGAAATAATAAAGAGTAGAAATAAACAAAATAGAATTTAGAAAAACAATACAAAAGATCGATGAATCCAAGAGTTGGTTCTTTGAAAGGAAAAACAAAATTGATAACCCTTTAACAAGACTTATCAAGAAAAAGAGAGAACCAAAATTAATAAAATCAGAATTGAAATAAGGTAAGTGACAAATGACTCCACAGAAATACAAAGGATTATAAGATAATACTATAAGTGATTGTATGTCAATGAATTGGACAATCTGGATGAAATGGATACATTTCTAGAAACACACAATTTCCCAAGACTGAGTCAAAAAAAAAAAGAAAAAAGAAAAAAGAAAATCTGAACTGACCAGTTACCCCCAATGAAATCGAAATCAGTAATCAAAAGCTTCCAAAAAAAAAAAGTCCAGAACCAGATGGCTTCATAGGTAAATTTTACCAACATTCAAAGAAATATTAATACCTATTCTTCTCAAACTATTCCAAAAAATTCAAAAGGAAAGAAGTCTCCTTAACTTTGTTTTACAAGGCCACCATTATCCTGATTTCAAAACCAAACAAGGACAGTACAAAAAGAAAAATAAAAAGAAAAGAAAACTATAGGTTGAACATTGATGCAAAAATACTCAACAAAATATTACCAAACTGAATTTAGCAATACATTAAAAATATTATACACCATGATCAAGTTGGATTTATTCCTAGGATGCAAGTTTGGTTTAATATCTGCAAATCAATTAATGTCACATTAACAAATTGAAAGATAAAAATCATATGATCATATCAATAGATGCAGAAAAAGCATTTGACAAAATCTAGGTTCTATTTATGATAAAACTCTCAACAAAATAGAAATAGAGGTAACGTACCTCAACATAATAAAGGTCATATATGACAAAACTATATCTAACATCACGCTTAATAAGGAAAAACTAAAAGCATTTTCCTTAAGACAAGGATGTCCACTTTCACCACTTCTATTCAGCAGAGTATTGGAAGTCCTAGCTACAGCAATCAGACGAGAAAGAGAAATAAGAAATAAATTGGAAACAAATTGGAAATAAAGAAATAAAATTGTCATTATTTTCAGATGATATGATACTATATATAGAAAACTCTAACGATTCCACCAAAAACTATTAGAACTGATAACTGAAGTTAGTAAAGTAGCAGGATACAAAATTACTATTCAGAAATCTGTTGTATTTTTATACACCAATGAACTATCAGAAAGAGAAATTAAGAAAACAATTCCATATACAATTGTATCAAAAACAATAAAATACCTAGGAATCAAATTAACCAAGAAAGCAAAAGACCTGTTCTCAGAAAATTATGTCATTGAAAAAGGAAATTGAAGAAATTACAAATAATGGAAGCATATATCATGTTCATGTGTAGGAAGAGGCAATGTTATTAAAATGACCATACTACCTAAAGCAATCTACTGATTCAATGCAATCCCTATCAAAATATAGGTAGCATTTTTCATAGAACTAGGACAAATAATCCAAAATTTTATATGGAACCATAAAAGATACTGAATAGCCACGACAATGTTGAGAAAAAAGAATAAAGTTGGAGATTTCACACTACCTAATATTAAACTATACTACAAGGCTATAATAATCAAAACAGTATGGTACTGGCCTAAAAACAGATACAGATCAATGGAATAGAATAGAGAGCCCAGAAATAAATTCATGGGTATATAGTGACTTAATCTATGACAAAAGAAGCAAGAATATACAACCAGGTAAAGACAATCTCTTCAATAAATGGCGCTGGGAAAATTGGACAGATATATACAAAAAAAAAAGAAACTGGACCACCTTCTTACACCATAAACAAGAATAAACTCAAAATGAATCAAACACTTAAATGTAAGACCTGAAACCATAAAACTCCTAGATGAAAAGATAGGCAGTAAACTCTGATATTGCTATTAGTATTTTTTTTTTCTGGTATGTCTCCTTAGACAAGGGAAACAGAAGAAAAAATAAATAAATGGGACTATATCGAACTTAAAAGTTTCTCACAACAAGGGAAACCATCAACAAAACGAAAAGACAACCTACTGAATGGGAGAAGATATTTGCCTACAATACATCCAATAATGACTTAATATTCAAAATTTATAAAGAACTCATACAACTCAACAACAACAACAAAAACAATCTAGTTGAAGAATGGGCAGAAGACCTGAGTAGGTATTTCTCCAAAGAGGATGTACAAATGGCCAATAGACATATGAAAAGATGCTTGAGGTCACTAATCATCAGAGAAATGCTAATTAAAACCACAATGCAATATCACTTCACACCTGTCAGAATAAATCAAAAAACAACAAGTGATGAGAAAAATAGGGATCCCTCATGCGCTGTTGGTGGGATTGCAAGTTAGTAGAGCCACTATGGAAAACTGTTTGGAGGTTCTTCACAAAAGTAAAACTAGAACTACCTTTGACTCAGCAATTGCACTTCTGAGTGTTTATCCAAAGAAAACCAAAACACTAGTTTGTACAGATCTATGCACCCTTTTGTTTATGGCAATGCTATTCACAATAGTCAAGATATGGAAGCAACCTAAGTGTCCATCAATGGATAATTGGATAAAGAAGTTATCGTACACACACACACACAACACACACACACACACACACACAATGGAATATTACTCGGACTTTAAAAAGATAAAATCTTACTACCATTTGCAATGACATAGATAGACCTAGAGGGTATTATGGTGAGTGAAATAAGTCAAACAGAGAAGGATAAGTACCATATGATTTCTTTTATATGCTAAATCTAAGGAACGAAAGAAATGAACGAATTAAATGAAAACAGACTCAGATGTAGAGAACAAACTCTTGATTGCCAGAGGGCAGTGGGGTTGGGGGAGCTGGGTGAAAAAGATGAAGGGGTAAAGAAGTACAAATTAGTAGCTACAAAACAGCCATGGGGAAATAGGGAATATAGTCAATATATTGTAATGGCTGTGTGTAGTGCCAGGTGGGTGCTAGAGTAATCAGGGAGATCACTTTATAAATTATATAAATGTCTAACCATTGTACTGTATACCTGAAACTAAAATAAAATATAAAATAAATTAAATTTTAAAAAATAAAGCATTTAGCAGAAAAAATCTCATAGCTACAGAGAACAAACTGATAGTTGCCAGGTTCAGGGTGGGTAGGGAACTGGGTGAAAAAGGTTAGGAGATTAAGAAGTACAAACTGGCAGTTACAAAATTGTCATGGGTTGGGGATAAAGTGCAGCACAGGGAATATAGTCAATATATTGTAATAACTATGTACGGTGTCAGGAAATTACTAGACTTATTGGAGGGGATCATTTTGTAAGTTATATAAATGTCTAACCACTACTCTATACCCCTGAAACTGACATAATATTAAATGTCAACTATGAGTAAAAAAATTTAAAAGTAAAACATTTAAGACAATTCCTAATAAATATTAAAATATTCAATATATATTAATTGTATTATTATTTATATTCCCCTCAACATAAGCATACTACTTCATAGATAGTAGCTTTCAACCCTATTTATTAAATTATACTATTCTGTCAAATATATCACAATAGGTTTTCTTGTCCTAGAATCTTTAGGTAGCTTGTCTAAAACATATATTTAGCAAAAAAAAAAAATTTATTTTGGATTATTTGAGAATTCTCACTTAACTATGTCTTATACTTTAAGTCCTTTATTCAAACATCTACTGTCACACATTTTGGGGTCAAATATCCCCAACTACCTGTTATAGTATACTGTATGTAAATATTCTTTTCAATTGCCAGTGGCCTTCAACTAAAATGATCTAACAGAAATTATCTCCCCACCCCATTTTTTAGATGTAAAGCTAATAAACTAAATTGTTTACATTTTTAAAAATCATACCTCATTATATCTCTGGTAGACAGAATCAGTTGTCTCATTATCAGCCCTCTCTCAGGAGAAACCAGAATACCTGATAAATGAAAAGTCTTTTTTTCTTATAAACTTTCTCATTTATGCAGGTGCATGATTTCAGATGAACTCTTCTCCTATTTTAGCTTCTAAAATTAACTTGAAATTCAGCAACCTCCAGGGTTTGGCAAAGATAGACGAGTCATTCTCTTAAAATAAGAGTGTCATGAATATTTAGAAAAGAAAATATCTAAAGACAGGCATTGGTTTGGGTAAGAGAAAAAAGCAGAGAATACAGACTATGTCCTGGATTCACTAATCCCTGAGGTTTAACAGGAAGGACCAACAAGAGATGCCAAAGGGCCCTCTATCAGACATGCCATTTTTTACCTGTCACCAAAGGAAAGAGGCATCACATCACTGTCATGCAGCTTTGGGATGTAACATTTACTCTATTAAGATTTACTCTGTAAAAGTTCTTTGATTTAAATCTTACCTCCTCTTTGTAGCCATTTATATATTTGTTGTTCATAAATTCATCCAAATCTTTTCGAAGCCATTTGAGTTTCCTTGCTCCTTGGGAAATAAATTCCTATGTAAATTACCTGATACTTGAAGTCATAGTTTCTATTATTTAATATTTGCTGCACTTGAGTTCTTTAAAATAATATTTCTTATTTTTCACTTATAATTGGCATACAATATTATATAGTAGTCAGGTATACAGCATAGTGCTTAGAGATGTATATAACTCACAAACTGATCACCCCAATAAATCTAGTACCTCTCTTCCCCCTTATATATTTATTACAATATTATTGACTATATTCTTTGTGTTATACTTTATATCTGCATGACTATTTTATAACTACCCATTTGTACTTAATCCCTTTGCCCTTTCTCGCTGTCCCTCCAACTCCTGTCCCATCTGGTAACCCTCAAAATATTCTCTGTATATATGAGGCTGTTGTTGTTGTTTATTTAGATTCCACATGTATGTGAAATCATATGGCATTTGTCTTTCTCTGTCTGACTTACTCCATTCTAGGTCCACCATGCAATATCTTTCTACATCCTTTACTTTTAGTCTGTGTCTTTTAATATAAAGTGATTCTCTTGTACGCAGCCTATGTAAGGGTCTTGTTTTCTTTTCCATTCAGTCACTGTATCTTTTGATTGGAGCACTTAATTCTTTTTCATTTGAAGAACTTGATAGATATGTAGTTATTGTCATTCTTTATTCATACTTTTGATACATATTTTTTTCTTCTTAAAGAAGTCCTTTCAACATTTCCTGTAATTCTGGCTTAGTGGTGATGAACTCCTTTAACTTTTTCTTGTCTGGAAAGCTCTTTATCTGTCCTTTGACTCTAAATGATAGCTTTGCTGGAAAAAAGTAATCTCAGTTGTAGATCCTGGGTTTTCATCATTATGAATATTTTGTGCCAAGCCCTTCTGTCTTACAAAGTTTCTTTTAAGAAATCAGCGGCCAGTCTTATAGTAGATCCCTTTAAGGTAACTATTTTTCTCTTGCTACTTTTAAGATTCTCTCTTTGTGTTTAACCTTTGGCATTTTAATTATGATGTGTCTTGATGTGGACCTCTTTGAGTTTATCTTTTTTGGGACTCTCTGAGCTTCCTAAGGCTGTATGTCTCTTTCCTTCTCCATGTTAGAGAAGTTTTCCATTATTCTTCAAATAGGTTTTCAACTTCTTGCTCTCTTTCTTCTCCTTCTGGTACCTGTATGATGCAAATGTTGTTACGCTTGATGTCCCATAGGCTCCTTAAATTATCTTTTTCCTTGTTGCTGTTCTGATCGTGTGTCTTCCACTCTCCCCTTCTCTATATCAGTGATTCGATTCTCTGCTTCTCTCACTCTGTTGATTCCCTTTAATATACTCTTCATCTCAGATATTATAGTCTTCATTTCTGACTGATTCCCTTTTATAAGTTCCACCTCCATTTATATGATTTTATCTCTTTGTTAAATTTCTCACTACTCTAAGAGTTCATCTACTCTTCCTCTGAGTTCATAGAGCATCTTTATATCCAGTGTTTTGAACTCTGCATGCGTTAGATTACTTGACTCCACTTTGTTTAGATATTTTTCTGGAGCTCTGTTCTCTTCTCACATGTGGGACATGCTGCTTTGTCTCCCCATTTTGGCTGTTTCTGTCTATTTCTGTGTACTAAGTAAAGCTCCTATGTCTCCCAGTATTATTAGTGTGGCTTTATGTAGTAGGTTTCTTGTGGGGCCCAGTGGCACAGTCCTGAGAGGGGTCCTGCTGCAGGCCAACTTTAGCCCCAGCCTGTGCCCCTTTGGGACCACCTAGTAAGATTCAACAAGCAACCTATAGAGGCTACCATCCGTGCTGTGCTTATAATTGCCTCGAGAGGCCACGTCATAAACTGAGGCTGGCTGCTGCCAGTATGGAGCTTAGAACTGCTCAGCAAGGGTAACAGGGCATGGCGAGGACACCACTGGATGTGACTTGGGTAGGGCTGCAAGTTGGGAGGGGCAGAGTTTCAGGGAATCCTCTGAGCAGAGTGACATCTGTTATCCAGTTTGATAATGTCTCAGCTATGGTGGCACCTGTGTCCACACACTGGGAGTGGGGAGGGCTCAGCAGAGGAACAATGGATGCTGCCAGCACTTCTGCCTGTGAGAAAGCCTCACCTCCAGCCCTTGACTTGAAGCCTGACAACTCAATATCCCTCATATGTCTGTGGCGCCCCTCAAGCAGCTGCCCTAGTGCAGAACCTAAGAATGAGTGAGTTCGTTACCAAGAAAGTCTGGTCACAGTCACAGTCCCTTTAAGAGGAATGTCTGCACCTACCAGCTGCAGCTGCTGTAGCTTCTGTCTCTCAACCCCCAGGGGACTGAGCAGCCTCATGTCTCCACCCCGTCCTACTGTTCCAGGGTGATTTCTTATTTCTCTTCCTAGTTGTAGAGACTCTGTTCATCCAGACCCCAGGCAACTCTGCGTGCTGTTTGCTCTGTAGTTTCATCGCAACTCTGGTGTGGTCACAATAGGAGATGTAGAAAGCCTCTACCTCTATGCCATCTTCCTCACTTGAGTTTAAAAGATTCATTGTCATTTTAGCGTTTTGAAATTTAATGACTAGATTAATACCTTGTTTATCATATTGATGGTATATAAATCTATAAATTCCGATCCTAACTGTCTCATTGCCCTTTCCATGATAAGTAGGCACTCTCTTTCTCATAGTTCTGTACTTCCCTCTGCATTGTCCACCTGACCTGATAATGATAAGGAAAATCTGGTCAATTGCTGGCCACTGGATACTACACACCCATTTCCAGATACATATGTAATAAACACTCTCCCTACCTCCAACACCTTCAACTTGACACAACAGGAATACATGTATTCTTCCTTCTCTCTTCTACACTGAAAACAGGAGATGAAGGACTAACTCATGCATTAGACTAAGAGCATCTCTTAGGTGTGTAGCAGTATAGAAATCAATCTAATAAAAGTAAACATGGAAATATGGATGCCATGTTTTATCAGTAATTCACATATATTGATTGAGATCAACAGACTTAACCCTTGGCAGAAAGAAATCTCTCTCATCATGGTGTTTTGTGATTCAGAAAATGGCACATTTGCTGAAGGCCTAGAACACTCTCGTGACTCTATAAATAGCATAGAAAGTTTCAATTTTCAATTCTGGGAACTTTTAAAACAAAAGGTGCTTATCTCAGCTTTCCGTAACTTTGTCCTTCATCTTTTCTCTTTCAGCTAATGATTCCCTTAGGAGAAATATGGTCAGCATTGTTTCCTAGGTATCTTTGCTCTCAGGGATCATTATATTTTAAAATCTTCTATTATAGTTTAAGAACATTCATACTTCTATTATAGTTTAAGAACATTCACAAGGGAGTCACCTGTGAAATTTTTTTCAGCTCTTAGAAAAAAACTTCAAAATCATCAGTCAAAATTTATCACTCAATTATAGAAAATCTAAATGGCTTCAGAAAGATTTGGATAAATCTATGAATGACAGAGACATAAATGGCTACAAAAGGAAGATGGAACTTAAATGAAGGAATGTTAGATTGATTATGGCTGCTACGTTTAAAAATTATTTAACTTATAATTTGGTTTTCATATTTACCTACAAACTATAAACTATTCTTTAGTCTAGCCACCACATATTCATAAATACCCATGTTTGTGACCAAGAATGTCATTAATATAGCCATATTAAGTTGAATATTCACACTTAAGTAGCAAAAAAGCTAATAAAAACCTGAATTTATCTTACTTCCTTTCTCTCATCTTAATTAAAAAGATCTCATATAGTTAAGCCTACACAAGTTATATTTTTGGCTAGAGAATTAGGTGTGTAGCAGTATAGAAATCGATTTAATAAAAGTAAACATGGAAATATGGATGCTATGTTTCATCAGTCAGTGAACAATACCATCATTCATTCATTATTTCTAATGTAAGAATCTACCGAGATTCTTAAAGAATTATTTACAAGTTCTTATTACTAAGTCTTGTGTCATCACAAATTTAAATAACAACTCTTGGCATAATGTAGAAACAATGTCAGGAACAGTAGAAGGCAGAAAGTAAGGCAAAGCTATCTATCACGATTTATTTGAACATATAAAGCTCCAGAGTTAGCAAAGTATCTAGAGACAAACAGATTGTTTTGCAGTTCACTTCAAATGTGAAATAACAAAATGAAGCTAAATTTAAGACTCAGCTAATTGGCATATTAGTTAAATAATCTTGGAGAAGTCACTCATTTTAAGCCTCTGTGTCTTTATTCATTAAATGGAGATAATGTGACTCAACTCTCACGTTCAACGAGGCTCAAATGATTTATTGTTTACTATTGTTATAAATGTTACTCTTAAGTCACTGATGATGCATTCCAGGGTCTCCTTAAGTGGAACTAAATTCTGATTTCAGAAGATCAAGCATTGAGTGGTAAAGCAAAAATTAGTTAAGATAACAAGGAGCCAGTCCTTTTGATCTCATACCTTTTTATATTTATTTTCTTGTCTTTTCTGTTCCTTTAGCTTGATTATAGCTATAAACATAAGGTTAAGCTCTGAGTCCAATCACTCTCAAGGAGATTTCAGATGCAAAAAGCAATCAAGATCAGAAGGGAATGTGTGTTGAATAAGGAAATGAAAGAGATAAGTGTTCCAGCAGCATCAGTCAAAGTAGGAATGGCCAGCTTTCTGAATTAGGAAGATAAGACTTCTGTGTTCACTCTGTGATGCACTATTTACAACCTGAAAACTCCAGGTAGCTCTTTGCCCATTGACATGTATGCCCATTGACTTAGGATCTGAACATTCTTGTCAGCCCCCAGAGGACAGAGCTGGCAGGTCCTTTTCAAGGACTAAGAAAATAAGCTTGTTCTGGGGGTTCATTGATGGGAAGGTTTACTTTTATTGGACTCTTCTTTTGTAAAAATGCAAAGGACAATGCCAAATGAAATTATGCCCTGTATAGCCTCCTTTCTCAACAGGGATTCCATAAGTGAATTAAGCCCTTCAGAATATGATGTTAGTGATTATCTTCTCAATTCTCTCAAGGTTGGTAGAAGACTAGTGGCATTTCAAATGCATAAGAGAGGTTAATTTATCACATATAATGGGTCCCTCAGGCAATTAAGGCTTAATATTCTCAGAATCTTGGTTGAGAGTGCTGTTCTGAACGTGACCAAACTGTCAGTGCATAGAGTGCTATTTTGGGAGCCAGAAAGTAGCTGTGATCTGCTTTCACTGAGAGGAAACATGAGAGCTTTGGATTAAATGCAGGCAAAAGGGCTGAAAATGCATATTTTTAATGATGTGATACCAAGGTATATTGCTTAACTAGTTTTCTTTATGACAACTTACTTTGTAAAATGAAGGCTCATAG
Organism: Pteropus alecto; assembly: GCF_000325575.1. Classification (NCBI taxonomy): domain Eukaryota; kingdom Metazoa; phylum Chordata; class Mammalia; order Chiroptera; family Pteropodidae; genus Pteropus; species Pteropus alecto. Next base: position 639,768 of record NW_006443262.1, on the reverse strand, counting down.
GTGTCTCTGAAGTGATTTTAGTATTGTTTTACTAAGAGTACTCAAAAACATGGCCTGCAGTCATGATCACTGCTTAGTCTATGTTCATCCAGACTGCTTAGTCTAAGAATTAATACCCTGTCTGTGACTCTCATTTTTTGTTTTTTTACAAAAGGATTATAACCTGAATGTAAGGCAAAAGCACTTTAAAAGGGCAAAAGTATAATCATATCAATGATGAAGGTTTATCTACTTTAGGCGCACACACTAAAAATCAATACATATGTGGTGATTTGGCTATTTGCCTTATATTTCATGCTTTTCAAAGTTTTAAATTGGTTTTTGCTGTTTACAGAGCCTGACTTTATTCTCTGTGTGCCTTTCTTTGGTTTATTTGTTTCATAGATTGATTTTAAAATTTCAATTTCCTAGAATTTTTTTGAGATCGATGAGCAAATTTTAGAAAGGCAATAGGAAAATAATTTTCCCTTTAACTTTACTTTTTGCTAGTGCTACCAATTTAAGGCATTACAAAGTTAAGATGGATTTTACTTTTCAGAAGAATTTGAACAGCCGCATTGGTCTTTCCAACCCACTGAACACTTACTTCTAATGAAGGGAAAATTCAAGGTGACTTTTCTAATTCACCCTTTACATGTGGAAGTCTGGAGATGGAGATTTGGCAAAATTACCTCTTCCTTGCTGATCTATCTATGAAAGAAACCTCTCTAAACAAGGTTTTGTGCAACTAGTCATTCACTCTATTCTCAAGATAAGTTAGGATGTGTGGTGAACCAATTTATACAAAATCCCTAAGCAAAGTAGATCCAAGCTTAGACATGCACATGTATAACTCCTAGTCCAATGATTATGTCTTTTATATCCCCCATGATTTTGTTTTCACTATGAAAATTCTCATCAGAGTCTACAGACATTCTACCCTGAACGTGCCCGATCTCATCTGATCTCAGAAGCTAAGCAGGGAATATCAGGTGCTGTAGGCATTAAAAAAATTCCTAGGAAGTCATAACTCCTGGCTGACATCTTTTTGACAATGATTCTGAACAATTTCATGAGAAAATGAAAAAAAAGAGAAATTTGCCCTACTTATTGCTAGTCATTGTCTATTATCTTATAGTTAAGCCATGGATATCAGAAGGTCATGACAGACTCAGCACCATAGTTTATGGCTGGCTTGGGAAGGTTCTACCGCATGAGATAGAAACTTAATCTGAAATTCTAATCATGTTATGCTGTTGTACAAAGCACATGTAATGCTCCCAAAATAGTAATGTTATAAAAATATATTATTATATTATTTATATATGTGTGTACATCAAAAATAATTTTGGGATATAGTCATTTTTAAATACTAGATTGAAGGAATAGTCCTTACTTCAACTATAAAGTAAGATGCTATAAGGTGAATGAGGTTTACAACTTATATCTCAGGGGTCTAAGTTGTCCTGCAATTCATACACTTACACTTACAAGAAAAAAAAAAAAAGTAGCCACATTATAATACTGTCTCTCAGACAAAAACTATCTATTATCTGTAACCTATTAAGTGCTTTATTGAATGTCATGCACATGTGATGCTAAAAACCAAGTTGTATACCCAGAGAAACATTATAGAATTGATTGAATGCATATACAAAATTTGTAATTAAATTGCTTTTCTTTTTTCCATTCATGTCTACTAACTTACTCAGTCTCTAAATGCATTTCATTTCTTCTAGTGAATGTGACTAAAATGTAGATAGAAAACACTGAAGAAACAAACATTAATACTAAAAGCATCAATTCACCTAAATGGCTGGGAATGATCTCAGTGTCCTTTACATGATTAAACCCCATGTTTAAACATCTTTCATTACACAGCACTTTTCTCCTATAAGCCAACATTCCTTAATACAAAGTACACTATCACGTTCTGTGTAATGGATGTTTCCAAGGCAACAATAAAAATATATGCCAAGCGAGGAAAATAGAAATTAATCTTGAACAATTACCTACTTTTACGAAAAAGTAAGAAAAATACGACATACTATAAGTTATGTAAAACACAGTTTTCCAAAAGGAAAAAAAATATTTGAGGCAAAGGAAATCATAGTGGAAGGAAAAAAAGGTAGCTGGGATGGACTGGAATTACAGTTACACAGGAGAAAAATCTTACTCTATTTTTTATATATATATATATGTGATTTGTATGTGGATCCTTTGGGGCGGGTGACTGTTAATGGCATGTTCAGCATAAATGTAACATAATAGAAAAAATATATATATTGGCCTCTCCCTTGGTTCCTGACATAGGACTCATATTTTCTTAATTTCCAAAGTGATAAGAACACGAGGACTATCTTTTCCATTTTGTATTTGACTCTGGTTCCTGACACAAAGCTCCTAAATCATTTGGAATTTCCTGAGTCATGAATGTCTTTTAGGGAGTTCCAGTCAAGATGGTGGAGTAGGTGGATGCTGTGCTCATCTCTTCTTATGACCACATCAAAATTATAAATAAATTATAGTATAATCAACCTGGAGAACCATTTGAAAACTACCTAAACAGAAGTCCTATCACTAAGGATATAAAAAAGAAGACACATATGGATGGGGCAGAGACACAAAACAGGCTGGCACACACCCACGTGTGGCAATTAAGCATCAGAAGAGATATCTCAGCTGCAGAAGTTCTCCCGGAGAAGAAAGGGGTCTCAGCCCCAATCTGGGCTCCCCAAGCTGGAGTACCAGAGACAGGAAGAAGAATTCCATGACATCTGGCTGGGAAAACTGACAGGGATTTCGTTCTTCCGGGTGAGACGGAAGTTCTGCTGAAAACCTAGGCACCCTCTTAAAGGGCCCACACACAGGCTCATTTGCTCTCAAGCACTCACTCTGGGCTCTGGCAGAGGGCTGGAGAAATATAGGGAGAAGCTGAGTTGTATAGCTTCAGGGAGAGGGCTGCAGAGACAACCTCCACTGTCTCTGTGTTAAATCCTCCTCTGACACAGCCAGTAGGTGAGCACCATCTTTCTTATGTTAAGCCCTCCCTCAACACAGACAAATCTGAATCTGTATTAAACTGGGTGAACTCACCCACTCACCCCAACCTGGTGACTCCCTGAGGCCCCACCTCACCCAAATCAAGTGCTGCTCAACTCTTCGAGTGGCTGAGCCTTACAGCCAGCTGGCAGGTGACAACAGGCCCAGCACAGGCAGCTACCAACTGCAGAGCTCTTACAAGGTAGTGCCTGGCCAGTCACAAGCAGCAGCTGACCTTGGACTACACCAGAGCCCCTCCAAAGAGGCTTCAGAATGAATATACCAAGTGACCGGCTTCAGACGGCAACAGAGCACCATCTGAGAAGTCCGACAAACAGCATACCCCACGCAGTTTCAGCAGGTACCAGATCCTACTGGGGTAAATCCTGCTCTGTTGAATCAGCCTCACACAAGCAGCTCATATGCTGTTGGTCATGACCAATCTCAAAGCCATTCATTCTGAGGGTCTATCCCACCCAATGACATGCCAACAATAATCAAGGCTCAATGACAACAGGAAGGTGCACACAACACACACAGGGGACATTTCTAAACCATCCAGCAAAGGTGATTAGAGGGACTGTGCCACTGAGCACCACAGGGCACCTATTACATAGGGACACCTGGCCAAGATTGGGAGGCATAGCAGATAAAGCTAATTCATAGAAAATAACACAGAGGGCAGATAAAATAAGAAGAAAAAGAAAATTGGCCCAAACGAAAGAACAGGTGCAAGATAAACACACACACACACACACACACACACACACGCGCGCACACACACACACACACACTAAATGAAATGGATGCAAGCAATCTACCAGACACAGAATTCACAACATTGATTATAATGATGCTCAAGGAATTTAGTAAGAAATTCAACCAAAAAATAATAAGCATAAAAATGGACATAGAAATCATAAAAAAAGAACCATTCAGAATTGAAAGCTACAATAACTGAAATGAAAAAGTTGCACTAGCATGGGCTTCCAGTCAAGATGGCGGAGTAGGTAGAAGCTGCGCTTTCTTATCTTATAACCACATCAAAATTAAAACTAAGCTACACAATAACCACAATTGGGAGTGACCTGAAGTCTAGCTGAGTGGAGGTCCTATAGCTGGGGACATGCAGAGGAGGCCACCTTGGGAACTAGTGAGAGAGATGGAAACATGGAATAGGCTGGCCCCATACCCACGTATGGTGATTGAGGGATATCTCGGCTGCAAATGTCCCTGCAGGAGAGCAAGGGCTCCCAACCACACACTGGGACTACTGGGAAGAGTAGTCCTCAAAACTTCTGACTGTGAAAACAAGCAGAGATGGTGGCTGAGTGAGACAGAGGCGGATAGAGTCATGGATGTTCCTCTTGGGGGCTCCACACACTGGTTTATCATCTGACAGACTCGTTCCCTCTGAGCTCTAGCTCTGGGGAAGCCTCTTGAGAGGTTCTGGAGACATACAAGGAGGAACTGAGTTGTCTGCCTTCAGGATGAGGGCTGGAGAGGCAAGATTCCTCCCAGAAAGAAGTGCTGGCAGAATCTATTGTTCATTTGTTGAGCCCTCCTCTATCCAGTATGCAGACTCAGGCAACTGCCATATCTGAGACTTTAACAATCTGGCTGGCAGTGGTCACCCTGCACTGGTGATTCCCTGGGACCTCACCCCACTTCACTTGGGAGCCTATCGAGAACACTTCCAAATTTTTCATGCAGCTGGCTTGTCTTGGCTCATGCTGCAAAATTTCCTAGATTTTCTCAAAGGTTCCCAAACATAAGCAGGCAGCATCTGGCCTCAGAGTAACCCATGTCTTTTGCTGGGGAACACCAAGCCTGGCACTGGCAGCGGCTGCCCTCAGTTTGTGACTTGACCTCTTAAGGCACATCCAGGCCCAGCATGGGTGTCAGCCATCTGCAGATTGCTTACTGGCTTATGTCCGTGGCCCCGGGCAGGGCACAGGCTAAAACTAAACTTGGACTGTGGTGGGAAGTGTTCCAGGAGGCCCCAACAAGTACACTCTGTGACCATCTTCCATTTGAGCTGGGGTACAACCCACAGCCACATCAGAGGATGATATACCCAAAGGGAAAACTGGGCAGGCACCAGAGCCCTGCTAAATTGAATCCTACTCCTTAGAGTCAGCCCCTGTACAATAGCTTCTCCACTGTAGCCACAGCCAGTGCTCACAAGCAATCAGCCTGAAGAACAATCTCTTCCATTGATGTGCAAACAGCAACTAAGGCTCAACTACAACAGGATGGCACACACCACACATACAAGGGATACAACTGGAGCATCTGGTTCAGGTGACCAAGGAGACTGCACCACTGGACCCAATGGCACGCCAACTACATAAGACCACTCTACTAAGACTAGGACACATAGTAACCCTACCTAACACAGAAACAAAAACAGGGAGGTAGCCAAAATGGAAGATAAAGAAACATGTCCTAAATGAAAAAACAGAACAAGGTTTCAGAAAAAGAACTAAACTAATGGAAACAAGCAATGTACCAAATGCAGAGTTCAAAACACTTGTTATAAGGATGCTCAATGAACTTAGGAGAAAAGTAGATGAACTCATTGAGAACTTTGACAAAGAGATAGAAAACATAAAAAAGAACCAGTCAGAAATGAAGAATAACTGAAATGAAGAAAGCTTAGGAGGAATCAATAGTAGATTAGATGAAACAGAGGATTGAATCAGTGATTTAGAAGATAAAGTAGCAGAAAACACCCAATCAGAACAGCAACAAGAAAAAAAGAATACAGAAAAATAAGGCTAGGTTAAGGGATCTCTGAAACAACATCAAACATACCAATATTTTCATCATAGAGGTGCTCGAAAGAGAAAAGAGAATGCAAAGAATTGAAAAACTATTTGATGAAATAATGATGGAAAACTTCCCTAACCTGGTGAAGTGAAAAGGGTCCCAAACAATGTGAACCCACAGAGGCCCACACCGAGACACATCATAATTAAAATGCCAAAGTTTAAAGATGAAGAAGGAATGTTAAAAGAAGCAAGAGAAAAGCAATTATTTACCTACAAGACAACTCCCAATAAACTGTCAGCTGATTTCTTAACAGAAACTGCAGGCAAGAAGAGATTGGCAGGAAGTATACAAAGTGATAAAAAGCAAGGATTTACAATCAAGATTAGTCTACCTAGCAAAGCTATCATTTAGTATATAAGGACAGATAAATAACTTCCCAGACAGTAAAAAACTAAAAGAGTTCATCACCACCAAGCCAGTATTACAAGAAATGTTGGAGGGACTCCTTTAGATGAAGAAGAAAAGAAATAAATAAAAAGTGAGTAATAAAATGACAATAACTACATATCTACAAAAATTACATTAAGTGTAAATGAATTAAATGTTCTAATCAAAAGATAGGGTGGCTGAATGGATACGAAAACAAGACCCTTACATATGCTGCCTACAAGAGACTCACTTTAGATCAAAAGACACCCAGAATGAAAATAAAGGGATGGAAAAAGATATTTATGAAAATAGGAAAAAAAAAAAAAAACAGAGCTGGTGTAGCAATACTTATACCAGACATAATAGACTTTAAAACAAAGGTTATAACAAGAGACAAAATAAAACCCAGTTATCCCATTTCTGGATATTTATCTGAAGAAATCCAAAATACTACTTTGAAGGGACATAAGAATCCATATGTTCATTGCAGCATGAAGGCAATCTGAGTGTCTATTAATGGATGAATGGATAAAGAAAAGGTGGTGATATATACAATGGAACAATGGAATATCACTCAGTCATAAAAAATAAAATAAATCTTACCATCTGAAACAACATGGATGGACCTAGAGGGTATTGTGCAGAGTGGAGTAACCCAGACAAAGATAAATGCCACATGACTGTACTTACATGTGGAATCTAAGTACAAAATAAACAAACAAATGAAACGGAAACAAATTCATAGATACAGAGAACATTTTGATGGTTGCCAGATGGGAAGGGGTTGAGGGTGAGTAAAAAAGAGAAGGGATTAAGAAGTATAAATTTGTAGTGATGAAATAGTTATGAAAATATAGGTATAGCATAAGGGATATAGTCAATAATATGTAACAACTATGTATAATGTCACATGGGTACTAGATTTAACAGGGTGATTACTTTGTAAGTTATATAAATGTCTAATCACTATGTTGTATACCTGAAATGAATATAATATTGTATATCAGTTATAATTTTAAAATAAAAACATTAGTTAAAAAAAGAAAAGAAAAATACACTAGGATAAATCAACAGCAAATAGATGAAAGAGAATAAAATCAGGAATTTGAACAAGTTAGCAGAAAACACCTGGTCAACACAGCAAATAGGAAAATAAATTTTAAAAAATGAATGTCGTTTAATGGACCTCTGAGACAACATCAAGAGTAACAATTATATTATAGGGGTACCAAAAGGAGAATAGAGAGAGCAAGAGAATGAGAATATATTGAAGAAATAATGACTGAAAACTTTCCTAACTTGGTCAAGAAAATAGACATGCAAGTCTAAGAGAGCAAAGTCCCAAACAAGTTGATCCCGAAAAGGCCCCCACCAACACACATCATAATTTAAATGACAGAGGTTAAAGACAAAGAGAGAATCCCAAAAGCAGCAAGAGAAAAGCAGTTAGTTACCTACAAGAGAGTTTCCATAAGACTGTCAACTGATTTTCCAAAAGAAACTTTGCAGGCCAGAAGGGATTGGCATGAAATATTCAAAGTGATGAAAACTCAGGATCTATAATCAAGATTATTTTATCCAGCGCAAGCTATCATTTAGAGTCAAAGGACAGATAAAGAGGTTCTCAATCAAGAAAAAGTTAAAGGAGTTCATTACCACCAAACAGTATTACAAAAAAAAATGTTAAAGGGGCTTTTTTAAGAAGAAGAAGGGGGAACAAAATAACATAAATATGATTATTAAAATGGCAATAACTATGTACCTATCAGTAATCACTTTAAATGTAAATGGATTATGTGCTCCAATCAGAAGACATAGGAGAGATGAATGGGCAAGAAAATAAGACTCACACACATGCCATTTACAAGAGACCTACTTCAAACTGAAAGACGCAAACAGCCTAAAAGTAAAAGGATGAAATGAGATATTTCATGCAAATGGAAATAAACCAACAAACAAGAAAAATATTGGGGTAGCAATACTTATATCAGACAAAAAAGCGTTTAAAGAAATGACGATCATAAGAGACAAAAGAAAGACAGTGCATAAATGATAAAGGGATCAATCCAACAAAAATACATAACCCTTGTAAACTTTTACCCAACAGGATAACATAAATATATAAAGCAAATCTTGATGGATGCAAAGGGAGAGATCAACAGTTATATAGTCATAGTAGGGAAATTTAACACCCCATTTATACCAATGGTCAGATCTTCTAGACAGAAAAAAAAAAACAAAAACAAAAAAACAAAAAAACAAGAAAACAATAGCCTTAAAGGACACATTAGAACATATAGATTTAATGTTATTTTTCAAGCATTTCACCCCAAAGCAGCAGAATATACATTCATCTCAAGTGCACATGGAACATTTTCCAAGACAGACCATATGTTAGGGCACAAAACAATTTTCAGTAAATTTGAGAAGATTGAAATCATATTAATCATTGTCTCCAACTACCATATGATGAAATTAAAAATCAATTACAAAAACAAAACTGAAAACAACAAACACATGGAGTCTAAATAATATGCTACTAAACAATGAATGAGTTCTCAATAAGATCAAAGAAGAAATTAAAAGATACCTAGAGACAAATGAAAATGAATACACAATGACCCCAAATCTATGGGATACAGCAAAAACTGTCCTAAGAAGGAAATTCATAGCAATACAAGCCTACCTCAAGAAACAAGAAAATTCTCAAATAAATAATATAACCTCACACTTAATAGAACTAGAAAAATAACAGCAAACAAAGCCCAAAGTGAGTAGGAAAAAGGAAATGATAAAGATCAATGGGTACTTGAATAAAATACAGGCTAAAACAAAACAAAACAAAAGATCAATGAAACCAACAACTAGATCTGTAGAAATATATATTAAAATAGTTGATAAACCTTTAACCAGACTCTTGAAGGTAAAAAGAGAACCCAAATAAAGAAAAAGAGAAAAGAGGAGAAGTAACAACTGACACCACAGAAATACAAAGGTTTATAATAAAATATTACAATTATATACCAACGATTGAATAATTTGAAAGAAATGAAGAAATTCCCTGAAATATAAAATTTTTCAAGACTGAGTTAAGAAACCAAAAATATAATTAAATCAATTACTACTAATGAAATTGAATCAGTAATCAAAAACTTCCCAACAAACAAAAGTCCTGAATTAGGACTTTTGATTCTCTGTTTAGTAGAAGGCAATTGCTGAAGAGAAGGTATAAATATATAATGGAAAGAAACAGGCATTTAGAACCAGTAAGTCTGGAATGAAGCTATGTGATAAGGATGGGGGAAGTTACTCACCTACAAAATAGAGGAAGTAATTGCCAGCTTATCTTCCTGATGGTTTTGTAAATAACCAATGAGGTGATGCACATGAAAGTACTTTGGAAGCTCAAGAAGGCAAAGAGATATAAAGTACTACTATTATCTCCACCAATACCTTTTGTATATTTATTTGTAGGAAGTCCTGTAGTCATTTTTTCTAGAATTTACAAAGTTCATTTGATATTATGGCTGTTTTTTTTTTTTAATAAGAATATTATAACAATATAAGCCTACAGACATTATCTAGCTTGATTCTCACAAGAATATGGCATGAATATTATAATTACTTTATAAATGAAGAAAAACATAAAGAAGTAAGACCCACATAGCTAATAAGTGACAGAAGTGTGATTCAAACTTAGAGTTATGTAACACTATGATTACTATAATACTATTCACCCGCCTAAATCTATAGAAAATATGACACTTTAGGGTGAAAATTGAAAAACCTGGCTTCTATTCTTTCTTTAATGGGACAGCTGATTAGGGATTTGGTGTGAGTGGTTACACACTCATTTTGATGGAGATGAACTCTATGAATGATACATGAAAGACCAAGAATTTCACTTTTTGAGAAGAGAAAGCTGTATCTGTTTATACACTGGAATCCTTGAAGATTTTAAAAACCCTAATTTATCTCTGTCTCCCCATTTTCTCTTCCTCTGTCTCTCTGTCTCTCCATCTATGTCTATGTCTATGACTCTCTCTCTCTCTGTCTCTCTGTCTCTGTCTCTCTGTCTCTGTCTCTCTCTCTCTCTCTCTCTCTCTCTCTCTCACACACACACACACACACACACACAATTTCTGTTTAATCTAAAGAATTCTCAAATAGAGAGTCATTCTCAGGGCTGCTGACAAGGGATTCAGCAACAGTGGGGGAAAACAAAACGATACTGTTTTCCCACAGTGTATTTGTCTGACTTATTTTCTTCTTGTTGCTTGTTTTGAATCCATTTCCTTTGTGGAGTATAAATATTCTGTACTCTCCTTTCTAAAGGGCCACCCTTGTGTCCATCCAGTTGGTGCCAGGTACGGACTGACATGGAAGACAATGAATACGTCCTGTCTTGGAAATCTGTGCTCTTAGAAATTGACATCATATTGATTAAAGAAACTACGGCACATATATACAATGGAATATTACTCAGCCATAAGAAGAGATGAAATACTGCCATTTGTGACAACATGGATGGGTCTCGAGATAATCATGCTAAGCAAAATAAGTCAGACAGAAAAAGATGAAAATCAAATGATATCAGTTATATGTGGGATATAAACCTAAAAGCAACAAATGAACAGGACAAACAGAGACTTAGGGACATGGACAAGTGGTTACCAAAGAGTAGGGGGTAGGGGAGGAGGGCAGAGGTAAACGGGGTAAAGGAGGTCAAATATAGGAGGGTAGGGGAAGGGTAAAGTGGGTAAAGGGGATTAAATATATGGTAGCTGAAGGAAACTGGACTTTGGGTAGTAATCACACAATAGAATATATAGATGTCAAACTATAATGTACACTTGAAAATTATATAATTGTATTAACTAATGTTACCCCAATAAACAACAACAAAAAAAATGGCATCATATGACACCAAATCTTCTGTGCTCTATACTTAACACTAGTCTAAACATTGCCTTATACATGCAATATTTTAAACTTTTATTGTAGAAATTTTTTTAAAAAATAGAGAAATAAACAGAATACATGAGCCCACATGTACTCATCATTCAGCTGTAGAGTTCATCAAGTTATTATGCTAACTTATCTTCGTAAAAGAATATAAGCGTCCTCTACAAGAGATATTATTTAGGAAAACACGTACCGATTTTTCAATTAATGTGAACTTCCACATAAAATTTACTGGGCCCCTCTAGATGGTTTGGGCTGCTGGCCTCCTACTGCTGTGTATACTTTTGGTATCAGATTTGATCTTCTTTAATGAGCAAGAGAGGATGGTTCATACACTACTAAAGTAAAATTTATGCCCTACTTTTATATAAATTCTTTAATTTGCTCCTAACAACCATGTAATAAATATAATGAAATTAATACTAATCTCTTTTACAGATGACAGAACCTAAATATTGAAGTGATAGATTCAATTTTACATTTGGTAAGAAACGAATTCTCTAGTGAGACATGCTTCAGAGCATGGCAAAAGAAAATGATATTTCAAAGAAATATAATGCTAAACATAAAGGAATATCAATTTTCTCTTCAAATAAAATATAAATGTCCCTGGAACATAGTCTTCTCTCAGGGGAAATTTGGGAAAAAGACTTATATCACCCTGAAAATTTTCCATTCGATTGCATACAGTGAGGACAATGCTTTGTATTTCAAAAAAGACTTTGAAATGCTCTCACTTTAAGTTCTGGTTGTCCTCGTGCATTTTCTGGTAATTGCTGCTAGAATTTATAAAATGTTTGAAACTGTACAGAACCCAAATCTTTCAATTCATATGGCATTTGTTGAAACAAATGTTTAATGATCCTTTCTAAATCCCTCACTAACGTAGCTGGTATTTACCGTGAATCCACCATGTCAAATGTTAAATGTCTATTGTGGTCTGTGGTTTGTGACAGGGAAGTTGGTGAGGAGTGACTTCCCAGAGTATGGATCTTGAGTTGTGCATTGAACACTGGTTACAAATCAGATAAACTGAGCTAAGGGATGAAAGCAAAACCACAGCAGTGAGAAAGTTTTAGATTAATTTGACTAGAACAGATGGTTTGTAGAGTGCTAATCCGTAGAATAAAGCTGAAAAGTGTTATACACAGGCTCGAGTGGAAATAGCACAGGGGTAAAAGAGGGGAAATGACCAGAGATACAAGGTAAAACTGCAGTATAATTCAAATCAGATTAATCTCAGTTGTTTATGGAGAAGCCAACAAAGATAAAAAGGACATTGGGTAAAAACAAAACAAAACAGGGAATGGTTGGAGAACAATAGCTATTACTGCAAAGAATCAAGACAGCATAAAGTCAAATCCAAGCAGAGGATGAGCTAATAAGACCTTTTATCACTTCTTAGAGTGATATAAGATTCTCTCCTGCAAAGGCTTTCAAACTTTTTGCAGCCACCTAAGATACACATTTTCCATTATGACCCAGTGCAAACATGCATATTCCTATATATATAAGCTTAATTGAAACAAAAGTTTTTATGAAACAATACTTATCCTTACTGTGAGTAGCAAAGTATGGCATTTTCCATTCTATTCCACCATATTAAAATAAAAATACTAGCTACAACCTTTTCAATGGCTTTTATAACCTGCTAATGGAACACAATTTAATTGGTGGTTTGTTAAGTACTACTCTATTGGGTTTATTCCATAAGAAAAAAAATGTAAGTAACTAGTTTCCATCCTTAAGATTCACCCAGTCAAACAACTGAACAAATGGAAGAACTCCCTGTCTTCCTCTGGCTACCATCTTATCTCGTTCCATTTAAAGCCAAAGCTGTTGTCTTCTAGAAAAAGTAGTATCATTTAGTTGTCCTCAAACTTTTTGATCTTAGTAACCCTTCACACTTTTACAAATTATTGAGAACCCTAAAAAGTTTTTGATAAATGGGTTATATCTATTAATGTTTACCATTTTTGAAATTAAAACTAAGCGATCTAAAATATATGTGTGTATATATTATTTCATTAAAATGATAATGATACATCTATTACCTGTAAACATAAATGTTTATCACAAAAATAATTATATTTCTCAAAATATATTTAGTGAGAGGAATAGCATTATTTTACATATTTGCCAATCTCTTCAATGTTTGATTTAGGAGAAAAAACAGCTGGATTCTCATATTTATTCTGCATTCAATCTGTTGCAATATGTTTTGTGGTTGAAGAAAATTTGGTCTCACACAGAAAACACTTTGGAAAAAAAGAGATATTTGAATAACCTTTTCAGACAATTGAGAATACTCTTCTCTGATGCTATACTAAAATACACAGTAGTTTCTTAATTGTTAGTTGCACTGCAGAATCTAAAGCTTTATCACTGAACTTTTCATCTTCTACTATATTAAAATCTATCAGTCTATTTTTGCATTTTTCATGGATCTTTTACCCAGGAATATAACACATTGGTCATTTGAAAACTACCGGTTCACTGAGTTATGCAGATCTCTCAAATGCAGGCACATTTCATTACACAGTATCGAAAAGGACATTTGTTAATATCACCATCAATATAATGAGAAAATTCTTTAACGATCAGGAATTTGTTATGTTCACCATGACAATTATAAGTTTTCCAAAATTCTAACTTGTACTTAATTGTTTTCCTTGAAGTGACAGGCTCATTTTGTTCATTAAAGATAGAGGCTGGCAGAACTTACTGGGTTTTATTAACCAATTTCACCATAATAAAAAAATAATTAATTAATTGATTTTAAAAAAATGAAAAAAGATATTCTGTGTCATAAAGTCATACTCTTTAAAAAGAAGTAACATGAATTTAAGTGGAAACAGGTAAATTAAGGGAAAATATGAAAGGCCTTCAGAGATTATTCATTTTAGAATGTTTGCCAACCCTTAAGAAACAAACGTCTCTCTTTCCATGTTTCTTTCTTAGTATACATTTTATAATTATCAAAACATTTTTCATTTACTATAACATGAACTTTTTTTCTTTTGTAAAAAAGATATGAGAAATAAAACCTTAATTTGAAAAAAAAAAAAAAAAGAGGTTGAAAGAGGAAGATGGAGGACTAGGTAAAAGCAGGATTTGCCACCTCTCAGATCCGCATTAAAATTACAACCAAATTATAAAATAATCAATATGGAGAATCACCTGAAGTCCAGTTGATCATAACACGTACGTCTGGTAATATAAAGAAGGAGCCACAGAGAAGCTGGTAGGAGGGGCAAAATCGTGAATCAGGCTGGACCTGCACCCATGAGTGGCGGAGGATCATCGAGAGGGAGGTGAGGCTGCGGAGGCTTTCCTGAAGGACAGGGAGTCCTGGCCTCATTCGGGGGCTCCCCAGCCCAGGGTCCCAGCCCAGGGAAGAGGAGTTCCCAAAGACAATGACTATAAAAATCAGAGGAGATTCTGGCCTTCTGGATGAGACGGAAGGAGATGGAAACCCTAGACATCCCTTTAAAGGACCCACGCACAGGCTCTCTCACCTGTGGATACTCACCTGGGGCACAAGTAGTCAGTCAGAGGCTCATGCAAGATTCATATAGGGAAAAATGTCGTTATCTGGTACCAGAACAAAAGCTGGACAGGCAGCACCATTGTACCTTAGTCCAGTCCCCTTACAGGGCAATTATACACCCCACCAGCTTGCCCGTGCAGACCCCTTCAACAGGGCCATTTGGAAGCTGCACTGTTTTCAGGAGATCAGCCCTACCCACCCAACCTGCAGATTGACCAGGGATTTTGTTGTTGGGTGGCTGTTGTGCTCTGCACCATTTCAGAGCCAAACAGTAGCAGCTGGCAGCCAGCGCTGTAAGGATGTATTTTGGAGATAGTTTCAGGCAGATCATTGCTGCCAACATGAACTTGGGAGGATCTCAAGGATCTGCGGGCCAGTCCCAGATAGCCCCTGGTCTTGCTGTGATCTGCAAGTTGTGTGGGAACGTGCTAACAGTTACCAAAGTTGCAGCGAGACTGAGACTGTATTGACCTGACAGCCCTAGTCTCCCTGAGATCGCACTTCACCCAAGCCACAAAGTGCCTGTGGCTCATTGACAGGCAGCCTCCCCCACCCTGCCCTTCTAAGGGGTTGCACATTCTGTGCAAGCAGCAGACCTTGGCTAGCACAGTGAGCGCCTTTCGGGGAAAACAGTGGTGGGCAACTGCTGCCTATACGCATTGCAATATCTCTTGTGGGGATTTCAAGAGTCTGGGAGACCACCCCAGACAGCAGCTTGTCTCACTGATCTGTGACCACTGCGGAAATGCGCAGGCACAGATATTGCAGAAAACTGAGGCTGTTATTGGCCTGATGGCCCTCAACTCCCTGAGATCTTGACCCATCCAATCTACAAAGTGCCCAAGGCACGTTGACGGGAAGATGCCCCTGCCCTGGGGTGGCGCATTCTGCACAGTCAACAGACCTTGGCCAGTGAAGTGAGCAAAGTTCAGGACGGGAAGATCACTGCTGCCAGCACAAAATACAGTATCACTTGAACAGGTTTCAAGGGTACTGTGGACCATCACAGACTGTAGTAAGTCTTGTAGTGATATGTGACTTTTGTGGGAGCTTGCAGTCCCAGAGACAAAAAAGAGAAATAAAAGGTATCTGAATTGGAAGAAGTAAAACTGTCCTTATTTGCTGATGACATGATACTATATAGAAAGAATCCACAAAATATTCCACCAAAAACTGTTAAAATTGATCAATGAATTCAGTAAAGTAGCAGGATATAAAATTAATATTTAGAAGTCTGTGGCATTTCTATGCACCAGTGATGAACTTTTGGAAAGAGAAATTAAGAAAACAATCTCATTTACGATTGCATCAAAAACAATAAAATACTTGGGAATCAAATTAACCAAGGAAGTAAAGGACCTGTTCTCAGAAAATTATGTCATTGAAAAAATAAATTGAAGAAGATACGAATCAATAGAATCACATACAGTGCTCATGGGTAGGAGGAATAAACATCATTAAAATGGCCATACTATCCAAAGCGATCTATAGATTCAATGCAATCCCTATCAAAATATCAATGGCATTTTTTCAGAGTGCTAGAACAAAGAATCCTAAAATTTATATGGAACCATAGAAGACCCCAAATAGCCACAAGAATCTTGGGAAAAAAGGACACACAACACCTGATATCAAACTATACTATAAGCCTACAGTAATCAAACAGCATGATAATGACATAAAAACAGATACATTGATTGTTGGAGCAGAATAGAGAGCCCAGAAATAAATTCACACCTATACATTCATTAAATATATGACAAAGGAGGCAAGAATATACAATGGGGTAAAGATAGTTTCTTCAATAAATGGTGTTGGTAAAATTGGACAGATACATGCAAAAACAAAAAGAAAAGAAAGAAACTGGACCACCTTCTTATACCGTATACAAGAATAGACTCAAAATGAATTAAATACTTAAATGTAAGACCTGAAACCATAAAACTTCTAGAAGAAAACATAGGGAGTACTCTCTCTAATATTTCTGACAGTAATTTCTTTTCGGACATATCTCCTCGGGCAAGTGAAACAAAAGAAAAATAAACAAATGAGACTACATCAAACTAAAAAGTTTTTGCACAGCAAAGGAAACCATCATTAAAATGAAAAGATAACCAATTGAATGGGAGAAGATATTTGCTTATGTACATCCAATAAGATATTCATATCCAAAATATATAAAGAACTCATACAACTCAACAACGAAAAAACAAATAATCCTATTAAAAAAATGGGTAGAAGACCCGAACAGATATTTCTCCAGAGAAGAAATACAGATGACCAATAGACATATGAAAAGATGCTCAAAGTCACTAGTCATCAGAGAAATGCAAATTAAAACCACAATGAAATATCAACTCACACCTGACAATAAATCAAAGAACAACAAGTGTTGGCGAGGAGATGGAGAAAAGGGAAACCTCATACCCCATTGGTGGGACTGCAAATTGGTACAGCTGTTGTGGGAAACAGTTTGGAGGTTTCTCAAAAAATTAGAAATGGATATACCTTTCTACCCAGCAATTTCACTTCTAGATATTTATCTAAAGAAAACTAAAACAATAATTCGTAAAGATCTATGCACCCCTATGTTCATGGCAGCACAATTTACAATAGCCAAGATATGGAAGCAACCTAAATGCCCATCAACAGACAATTGGATAAAGAAGTTATGGTTCATATATACAATGGAATATTAGCCACTAAAAAAATGAAATCCTACTATTTGCAATGACGTGAATGGACCTTGACGTTATTATGCCGAGTGAAATAAGTCTGACAGAGAAAGGTAAATACATATGGTTTCACTTATATGTGGAATCTAAGGAACAAAAAGAACAAACTAATCAAACACAGACTCACAAATATAGAGGACAATCTGGTGATGGCCAGAGGTGGAGGGAAGTTGGGGGGCTGGGAGAAAGAGGTGAAGGGTTAAAGAAGTACAAATTAGTAGTTTATAGGTGGTCACCAGGAGGCAGAGCACAGCGTAGGGAATGCAGTCAGCATTAAAGTAATGGCTAGCTGAAGAGTCAGAGGAGAAAAAGACCAATCAGGGGGATTGTTTCATAAACTCCATAAATGTTTAACCAATGTACTGTATGCTTGAAACTAATAATAAAATTTAAAAATATATTTACAAAAATAAATAAATCATCTGACAAATACCCATGTCTGAAACAACAGAGTTTGTTCTTTTGTCATTCTTTCAAGTAACAATGATGTTTCGTGAAAAAGGAGACTAGCTCAGCTTCCAGCTCAAAGGACTGCATGGAACTTTTCCTAGAGACAACCATCAAACTCTGCCTGCAGTCTTGACCTCTTCGAAGCCTTCTTCCACACTGGTCTACAGCAATGTGCTTCAACATCTACTCTAAATCTAAATCTTTAACAATGTAATCATTTTGCTCTCTTGTGGAAAATACTTTGATGTTTCCCCTTGTCTTTAGGATAAATTTCAAGTACTCCACAGTGGATAAGAGGTCCTCTCCCATCTCGATGCAATTGCCTTCCCCTCCTTTCCTTCCTACACTGGGTTTTCAGTCATTTCCCCAAGTGAGCCAGCCTCACACCTCTGTGCCTTGGTAAGGCCTACCTTTCTGATAAAACTTGGTTTATGCTACGAGATTCTTTTCAAGGATCTGTGGCTGCAAGGTGCCTTTTCTCACACACTTTTCTCTCCATATACTTCCATCATAGTCCTTGTCACTTGATATTGTACTTAGAGTTTATTTGTCTCTTCCATTAACTATGAACTTGTTATGGGTAGAAACTGTACCTTGTACAAAAGTCTTTTTACCTAGCACATATATCAATCCAAAATGTATTTGTCAAATTAATGAGCAAGTAGGCCAGCGATCCCCCGAGTTCTCTTAAGTTTTCTGTTCATGGGCAGAACTGGTTTCAGACCTAGAAACACCTGGGCCTACAGATAGAGGCAAATAAACAGTGACCTCAGTGAGAAAGGGGCTATTTCTGTAATTATAGCAGTGGGCTATGGAGTTTGGTGTCCATAGTTTAGGAAGTGAGACATGGAGAATTTAGGGTGAAGGTGCATAAATTAGGCACATTTTAAGGAGATTATATAAGCCTGATGCACACCACAGATTTTGTAAAAAAAAAAAAAAAATTAGAGACAGAAATTCTACACACATACTTAGACCCCAGAAGAAGATTTTAATCCCAAGAAAATGTGTCTCTATGAATACTGTCCTCTTGATTACTGTTCCATGATAGACATTCTTGTCTAGGCCCCATGTGTTTCTCCTGACTCTGAAGAATACTCAAGGAATAGAATACAAGTAATTTGGACAGTTCAGAGATGGCATCAGAAAAAGGGATTCAGTGGCCAAGTTGTTTGTGAAATACTGGGTGAAAAGGGTGTTGAACAGATGTCTCCAATGTAAGGCTTCCAGTGATCTTAGTTTTCTAACTTGCACCAAAGATCTCTAAGAGAGAATTATGACATGCAGTGCTTCCAAAACAGTGGAGAAGTTCAAGATCTAATACTCAATGGAGACACTTGGAAGGACACTGAGGTGTGTGTCGGTCTTGTTTAGGGTAAAGCAAGACCAACAAAAGAAAAATGAACAAAATCAAGTCCCTAAAAAGCAGTAATAATAAAGCTGTCATTTGAAAATTTGTCTGAAGATAAATCCTAAAATTGTGCAGCCGCACACAAAATGTGACAAGCTGTGGTTTGACTTGCCAGTATAAAAATCTGGGGTGAAAAAAAAAAATGTTGTTTGGAAGCTTCTAGAAGACCACTCTACTATAAACTTCTAGTCACGATCAACTTGCAACTTTGAGGTTTAGAGAAGGTTAAACGCTGTTTCCTCTGTGTTAGAACTGCTCATTCTTTTTCCAAGGGTGATTATTAAGCTCTGTTCCAGGACTCCAACATTACTTTTTCAAAATCACTTATAGCTTTGTGTTTGGCAAATTCTGTGTTATGCAAATATGGTTGCCACTTTCACTGAAGCTGTTCAGTGGGTTCACACTAAAATAATTCGACAACTTGGCACTTCATTCATCTTGTTGGCAAGTTGAACGAATAAAGAGTAAAGAATTGAATGAATATGTGATCTTTAGTTAGGCCTCATACCTCTTATCTGGCATTCTCACTGCTCTCTGCCATTCAAATGCCCAGTGTCTAGTACACAGGTGTGCTTGATATATGATTGTTAAATAAATGAATGGGGCGGGGTGGGGAAAGCTCTTGCTTCTTAGAACTCAGTATGGTTACTCTCATGGGTGCCTGTGAACTCTAGAGGACAGAAAAAGGGTGGACCCAATCAGGCCTCTGTGATGACTCATCCCATGGCCTGTTCTGCTGTAACCTTCAGGCCCTTATTCTCAGTGACACCCTTAGTTCTAAGACCTTAAATCTAGTCTGGCTCAACAGTTCTCTCTTATTTACCATTTCTCCATATCAATCTCCAAATTCTATTGATTCTACCTCATCAATTCCTCTCAAGAACTGCTGTTCCTTTCTGTCTATAAAAGAATTGCCTTAGTTCAGATAGTTATGGCTGGGCTAAGGAGAGGAAATGCACTCTTCCCTCCACTTCCCTGGCAAGTATACTCTTCCTAAAAACAATCAATCAAAGGCTTAGGGGGCAGATAAGAGAATGTAATGTGGCTTTAGGTTTTGACACTAAATAGGTTTGGTAATACTTCACCCCAGAATGATGCAGATTTATCCACCTAGTCACGGAAGCACTGCACTGCGCATCCCATCCCCTCAGCCCCCTTGCCCTCTCACCTTAAGAAAGGGCTTGCCCCTGGAGAAGCAGGGAACTTGTGCTCCTATGGGAAGAACCTTGACCCTAAGAGGAAGAGTAAAGATAGAGCTGGACTTAGGATACTCAGCTCTTCTTCCAAAAGTTTCCATCAAGATTCAATACAGGGATAAGCAAAAGGTGTGTTTAGAGAACATTCCTTTTTATAAGAACCAGAAATGGAGAAAAGGCACTTTTCACTACCAAACTTTATAAAAGCATTAGTCAACAGATGGGAAGAGAGATTTTGAGAACAGACAGTTCTCCCTTTAGTTTTTTGTCGTATTGTTATAGAAGGCTGAGGTAGGAGGTTTGGGGTGGCACTCAAAGGAAAACAAAATAATAAAAAAAACTGTCCCATTAAAACTGTAATATTAGGTGGGAACTAGCGGTAATGCTTTGAACCTAATCTGAACTTTCTGGAGTGTGGGTTCTGAGAACTGTGGGGCCTAGACTATGGTAGAAGATGCTCAGTGGACAGGTCAGAGCTATTTGATCTTCAAAAAATCCATGAAATTCCCCCTGAAAACTGACTTGACCATGCGGACACCCAAAACACACCTCAGGGCCAATCAAGGGTATTTGGAAAGAACTGATGAGAAACTGCATGGTATTGCAGGTAGAGGCAAAGGCCAGTGAAACTGGATTATTACTGATCCTTTCATTTTCTCTGTGCCTTTAAACTGGTGAAGCCTGAAGAAACTTGGTTATATAAAGAGGTGGGAGGTCTTCTGCAGAGACTAAAGCATTTGCATTCTCCCAAGATAGTAGAAAATGTTTCTTGGGATCTTAAGAGTTTTGGGCATTATCTTGCTTTTTTGCCCCATTAAGTATAACATAGATATCAACTGAAAGTATCTGTCCTTGAAGTTTGTGTATGATTGCTTTGATTCTTCAATGAATGATCTGAAGTCTTAAGACACGTCGAGATTTCTGCTAATTCCTTTCCTGGCTCAGCTTTATCCAAACACAAGCTTGTTGTTCTGTGCTTGCACCATCCTGAGCTCAGACTCAGCTCCTACATAGGTCTCCACAAGAATGTTACTCACTTCAGTTCAAGGTTTTATAGAATTTACTTAATTTTTGAGGGGATAACAAGGAGAGGGCTTACTCCCTCTCAAGTAATCCAATTTCTCTAGGTCTCTGCCCATTCTTCCCCAGGCATCCACATACCCCAGATGAACACCCAGATGCACACACCCATTCGCTGACCTCGCCCTCCCCTCCTCTATGGAAAAACCAAGGGTTCTCACTCTTCTCTCCTGCAGAACTGCCTCCCTCACTTCCAGCTTCCAGCTTCTGTCCCAAGTAGGCTAAACAGGAAATTTTTCTAAGTCAGTTCTCCATTTAAGAAAAGTTCTCATGAAAGCCATTAAAACAATAAAGTTATTTTCTTATTTTTCAAAACTAATTTAGAGATATTGTAGGTGCTTAGAATATAATAGGTACATACATATTTTTATTCCTCTGCATAGAGTCCTCTTCGCTATGACCTGGCACAGAAGCAGCCTGGGACTGAGGCAGTTTTATACTCTGATCTAATTTATAAAGGATTGGGACAGACATACATTAAATCATCTTTCCTTTATAGATCTCACTCCCTCTTAGATATCTACAATACCTTCGCACATGATCTCACTAATCCTTACAGCTTCCCTTCAAAGTGAGAAAAAATCGTCCTTATCTCCAGTGTGCAGATGGAACTGAGATATATAAGAGGATGAATGACTCCGAAGCTCGTCCGCAGGGCACATAGGACAGAACCACAGCTGGGATCCGGAGTCAGAAACCCCATTCGAAGATTAGAATACAATATTGCCTCACAAAGAGTTTTCAAGTTTTGCTCCTTCTCCTCTTAAAAATGCTAAATCTTGAGCTTTTCTCATTTGCACTTATTTTGCAGTGTAGCACAGAGTTCAAACCACAGGCTCTAGAGCCAGAGTTACTGGGTAAAAATTGCAGCTCTGCTACACTCTAGCTTCTGATCTTGGGAAAGCTAGTCTACATTTTAGTGCCTCAATCTCAGCACCTGAAAAATAGAAATGATAAATAATAGTATCCACCTCATAGGGCTATTTTGAGGATTAAATTAGTTTACATCCTCCTACCCCCAGCCCCTCATACACCCACTATAGAGCTTGGGAGAGTGCCTGGTACAAAGAAATACCACATACGTGTTAGCTATAATTATTTCTTCTTTTCAAATTGTGCATTCTTTATTTAACAACTTTGAGTTGATTTTTGTCGGATGATAGCATTGTCTAACTATAGCAACCAACATTGCGGAATCCTAAGCATATGATTAAATCCAATATATTATCATTCTATTATTCACTTTTTTCTCTCCTCTCTCTCTCTCTCTCTCTCTCTCCCCCCCTCTTTTTCTCACTTTCCCTTCCAGAAACATTTCCTGAGTGCCTACTCTATAACCTGATATAGTATTAGATTACGTACAGTAGTAAAGATAAACTTAGAAGGTAATTTTGACCTTACAATCTTGTGCTCTAAGGAGAATATGCACATGAACACATAAATTTTAATTCAAAATAATATAAGGGAAATCCAGATGAAAGAGTATCTAACTCTGACTGAAACTATCAGGAGAGCCTTCTCTAAGGTGGAGACACTAAAGCTGAATTTTAAAGGATAAATACAAGTTTTCCAAATAAAAAATATTTGCAAGAATATTTCCAGAATAAATATCTTTTTAAAGCTCACATGCAACAATTGTAAAATAAACAACCATTTAAGGAATGTCTCAACACATTTCAATGTGTGAAACGATACAGAAAATATAATTGTATTAAGCTATAAAATCAGTTACTAAAACAGTTAACAATCCATATTAGATGGCTATTTAAAAAAATAATAAATTTTCATGTCTTTATTAATTAAAATAAAAATAAAGGTAATATTTAAATAGTGTAGACTACATTTATTTGTACTACACTGTATATAGGGGTATATATTTAGGTGTAAAAAACATAGTTTTTGAAACTGATCTCTGAAAATGATTTAATAGATTTCATATATACATAAGGATGACAAATTTCAACTGAAAATAACAAAACTACTGAGCTTTTAAAAGTATAACTGAATCGATTTGAGAGAGATATAGATTTAAAGGAGAAATATGTCACAAGGAAGTTCAGAAAATATTTCACAATATCAAAAAATATAATCAATGGAATATGTGTATATATGAATGATTTATATCTCTATGAAATATTTCAAAATTATTTTGTAAAGCAATTTCTCAAAATGAATTATTTAAATGCTATTTGAACATTCAGAAAAATGAGGAAAATAACAGCTTTTTAGATGAGTAAGTAGAAAATTTTATATAAAGGGATAGTAACTTTTAACTTTTATTTTTCAATTGGTGTTAACATTAAATATTATTTTATATTAGTTTCAGGTGTTCAGCGTAGTGCTTAGACATTTATATGATTTATGAAACAATCCCTCTGATTAGTTTAGTACCCACATAGTTATTACAATATTATTGACTATGTTCCCTATGCTGTACTTCCCATCTCCATGATGATTTTCTAACTACCAATTTGTACTTCTGAATTCCTTCACCTTTTTCACTTAACCCCCTCCCCTAACCTGGGGTAGTAACTCTTTTAAGATTTTTCAGCCTTGGATATAGTTCACATATATCTGCCATATGGATAGGTCCTTATGGTGCCAGTAAGAAGGAAAATTAAATAACAGTTAAACAGGTAAATAATTATAGTCATATTCCTACCCAGAAGTATTGACAGAAGAATAGTTACTATTTATATGCCAATTAGCATTGTGAAGAAGGGGTAAACATAACTTTAAAGAACTTCTCAAAAAAGAATTTTCAAAATAGAAGTTATATAAAAAGAGGTGACTTTTTACCCTCAGTGTCCACACTTAAATGACACCCAAACCAGTCATCGGTTTTACTTGCAAAGTGTCATTAATGACTGTGTTCAAGTATGCCTTAGAGGCCATTCGCCTCGAGAAACAAACAAGCAAATAAAACAAAAAAGCTGAACTCAAAATTCTTTAAGTAGTTACAGGTTGTTTGTTTGTTTGTTTGTTTTAAAATTCTACAGTCACCCTGTCTTGAGGCAGGGTGACTTCAGATTTTGTTAAACCAGATTCTTTTCATATTTCTGTTCTGTATCATCGGTATGTGACCTTCAGGGTAACAAGATGGCTTCAGCAACTCCAGACATCTCATTTTCACATACCAATGTCTAAAAACAAAACAAACAAACAAACAAACAAACAAAAACAAGAAGCACAAGGAGAGGATTCCATCTTTTATCTTTGCTTCTGTAAATAGCAAAAAAAAAAAAATTGCTCTCAGTAGCCACACAGGAGAAACCCCTTTGGGTCAAATCAGTCAGAATTGTGCTAACAGGTATTATGTGCTTCGTAAGTCAATCACTGGCAAAGAGAATTAAATAGATATAATCAACTCCCAAGGGAACCATGGTTCTCAAACTTGAGTGTGCACCAGAGGTACATAAAAAGCTTACTTAACACAGGCTTCTGGGCTCCACCCAGAAATTGGTAGGTCTCAGGTATGGCCCATGTGACCCAGGTGATGCTGGCTCTTCTGAGCATGCGTTGCACCACTCTAAAACATGCCTACATGAAATTGGGGGTATGTTCACAAATGGGCAGGGAGAATGACTAAGTTAATCAATCAAGGTCTATTTTAGATCTCTTAATATTATTTTGATTGCTTTTTAAGAATTACTATTATATCAAGTTAACGATGTAAACTAATTTCTTCTGGGCATTGTAAAATCAGAAGATTTTGATTTGTATCATCACTGACCCACCTCTGTGAATCTAAGGCAAGAATACAGTTAGAAAGTTGCTATCACTGCTCAGACACCACAGTCTTCCAACTGTCAGCGCCATTGTGGGTGGGGTTATTAAACTTCCATTTAGAATGAATATTGTTTGGCTGACTTTAAAAAGGAAGAAACAAAGAGATGGAGGTTGAATTTTTCCTAGCCCAGCAAGTGCCCACTTAGTAACCACTTTTATATAAGAAGTCCAAAATAACGCACTTCAGCAGATGTTCCTTCAGTTTTCCAGGGATTAATTTGAGAGTTAATTATCCATTTTAAGTGATTAACAATGACAACAATAAAACACTAAGCTCTGTACTGATGCTTTTAATTGTACTATGGACCATTGTTCATGTCTATTTTTAAGAACTATAATCATTTTGACATGCAAAAAAAAGTTCTGGAATGAATCTGCCATTCTGCTTGGCAATATTTGAGCAAGTAATTACTTCTACAAATCATGCAGGAAGTTTTCAATTGTTCATATCTTCATAAGAAGGGAGAAGATAAGAAAATGTGAAGATAAAATTCAGTAATAACTTTACGTCAAAAAATATATATTTCTTAGTAACTCTAAAATCTTTTTTCTAACTATATAAAAGAAATGCTAACAACAAACACTGGAAAATATACTCAGCTAAATCACCAAAGATCCAAATTTTGTGAGCCACTTAACTTTCTTGAGCACTAACTGATGTGGATTGGGTGTTTTTGTTTTTATTACTGTTTCCAGATATAATCTAAAGGTGATAACATCTTTTTCTATCCCATCTATCTTTGGACATAGGTGTTAATAGCAGTTAAATGAAATAACAAGAAAAAAAGATTTAATTACAAAGTGAAAGAAAACAGGAAGCCAGGGTAATTCTGCTCTTAAAGGAGAGTTGGCTGTAATAAGATAATGATGGCAGTAATTTGGGAAGTGACATTAACTGAATTACAGAGATTTATTTAATGCCAGTTTGAAGAATGACATTTTTATGCCAATGACATAATTTGTTGTTTTTTTTTGAAAAATGAGCAAAGTATTCTTTTCTCCTTTAGACTTTACTCTCTGTACCCTAAAAGTGAAAATACCTTTCAGAGTCGTGAATGAATCATACAGATTCTCAATTAAAATAAACACAGTACACAGGGAAAGAAGCCAAATGGTTATTTAGAAATGTAAGGGAATTTGAGTTTCTGTTCACTTACTTGAATCTAATCACTAAAATGAGTGTGCTGTTTTGTTCTTTCTGGAACAGTTCCTTCTCAAACCTGGGCCTATATCAGAATCACCTGGTAGGTTTGTTAAAACAGATTGCTAGGTACCAGTCCCAGACTTTCCGAGTCAGTACATCTGGAATATGGCCTGAAAAGTTGCATTTTTAACAGTTTTCCAGATTATTCTGACTGATGTTGATGGTCTGGGGACCATATTGAGAACTACTGTCCTAGAAGATGGGTGATAAAACTTGGTGATAGGGAGAAATAGACTGTCCTTTTAAATAAGTATGTAGAAAATGGGGATAGGGCATGAAATATTTAAAAAAAGAAAAAAAAAAGACACCTGAACTGTTAGGGACCTATCAGAATTTTCTCTCATAACATCACAGCCTTTACTTTTTTTTTTACTATTCCAAATCTAAGCAGTACAAAAATATAAAAGCTGGGGGGCTGATTATGTTCAACATCCAGTGTTATTTCACTGATTTTTCTAAAAGAAACTAACAAACAAAAACTTCGGCTCCCTTTGGTAGCTGCCCCATAATAAAATGCAGAGGAAATATTTATTAAGTAAGCGGAGAATAAAAAGCATTTTGTTAATGGTCTGGCTCATTGCATCAGCTTGAAATATATTATATATCCTGTTAAGAATATATGATGCTTAAAAATACAACAAACTAAATGTGGCATCATCATCCATACTAACTGAAAAATGTGATGGATTGGATTTAATAAATGGGAAGAAAGCAGTGGCAGTCTATTCAGTGATGTATACCTCTCAAAGGACTGTCACCATGCACAAGCCAGGAATTCTATTCCCTTTTTCATTAATGAGAAACTACCACGAATACAATTTAAACTGTTTTAAAAGCCTGAAGATAATAGACAGTATTATACTTGTTTTTATGTGCCTTACACAGAGATAATTGAAAAGTAGGAGAATTTGGGGGTGGAGATATATATATAGATCTCTATATATATTAAGCAGAAATTCATAAGAATTTTGTAGACTGTCACATGAACTTTCCTGCATGCTTCTGACACGGTAGGTAGATAGGTAGATACGAGCCAGAAGGAGAAGGACAATGAGGGGTTAAGGAGGCCCCAAGACCGGTAAAATGTACTAAATAAGTTATCTGGCAGGTTCAGGTGACTCCCTCCCCTCCTTTTTCCGGGCCAAGAGTGGGAGGTTCAGTGGGAGGCACAGGGAATTTGCTGTCATTCAAGTTGAGAGGGACAGAAGGAGAACAAAGAAACCTTATTGCCCCATAAACCTCTGACCCTCAGCTTCTCCGGGCTCTTGATTCTCTATCAAGCTGCCTGTTAGGACTTTCTCCCAAGTGCGTTTTGCTTGCTTTACTTAATAAAACCATTTCTGCTTGCTGTCCTTTTTTCTGTTCTGTCTTTCTTCTCTTAGTGACAGACCCCCATGCAAATCTTTTGTGGAGGATCCCAGGACCGAGCCCTGGACTCTTACACAAGGGCAGACATCTGATTGCTGGTAGCAGTTCCCCCATCTACACAAGTGGAGAGGAGCCCAGAGAAATGTTCATTCAAGTATCAGCGTGATAATCATTTATGGAGCACATACACTGGGTCAGGTCTGTGCTTTGGGTGGAGAAAAAGACCCCAGTCCTCATGGAGTTTAGAGCCTACCAGCTATTAACAAAGAACAAATCTTTAATCAATATTTTTAATCAAAAAAATAATCACATAAAAATAATTATATATGATTTTCATGAGTGCAGGATACCATGGGAACCCATGGTACAAATTTGTGAGAAGAGATACTTCCATTTTTTGAGGTGGGTACGTTAGCCCAAAATTTTACAGAACACATGCAATCTCAAAGTTAAAAATCAGTTTGTTAAAATTAGTCAATAATTCAGATTATAAGAATGGATTTTCAATAAAAATCTCTGAAAAATGTAGTGAAATACTGTAATGATACTGTAATACATAGTAAAAATGTAATAATTGCAACAATTGCAATACAAACTAAAATGTTGTTTATATACAATGGTAAACAGTAGAACATATAGATGTGATAGTAATAATGAAATAAAAAAGCAAAAAAAAAAAAAATAAACCCTTACAAATGTTAAATGGACTTTTAAACTGAAAAGAAGGTATTCTAATAAGTAACAAGAAAACATAAGAAAGTAAAAATCTCACTGGTAAATATATTGCAATGGCAATAGACTATTCAATTATAAAGCTCATATAAAAGTTAAAAGGCAAACAGTAAAAATAACTATAACTACAACAATTAGTAAAAGAATACACCAAATAAAAAGATAGAAAATGTGTTATCAAAAACATAAAATGTGGGAAGGAGGGAGTAAAAATGTAGAGCTCAAGAATGTGTTCAAATTTTACTTGCTATCTCTTAAAATATACCAGAATATATATAATAATATATGTTCAGGCCTCATAGTAACCACAAAGCAAAAACATACAGTAGATTCACAAAAAAAGAAAATGATAATGGAATCTAAATATAACTTTTAAAAAAGTCAT